>NC_090659.1:20894908-21256158 GCF_013368605.1 Nyctibius grandis
GTGATCTAGACTAAATTTTTTAAAGCAGAGTGTGCAGTTTAGGGAAGGGATTCGGTGATGTGCTTGAGAGAACACAGGACAGGGTGATGCTGTGATTGAAATGGTGAGGAATAAGAAACTTCTTCATGGTAAGAAGGCAATTAAAAACAGGAGGTCAATGCACACCACAGGTCTGAAGTTGCTTCACTTTGCCTGACTAAAGGAAAAGAAACTGTTGGAAGGAGAGGAAATAAGGCTGTGGTAGGGAAAGCCCTGTCTTTGCTCCATATTACTTTCTTATGATGATGCCGGAGAGGGTAACAGAGGGGTTTGGCTTTTGCTGGTTCTCCAACACTCGGTCACAGCCCTCAGTAGCCAGGAGCAGCCCAGGACCTATCATCGCACCCAAGTAATGCACCTGTGTTACGAAAAGCAGTCACACTTTCCATCACTGAGGGGTGCCAACACAAGTCCTGCCAGCTCTTCTGGCTGCTTCCTCCTGCTCCAACAACTTTGCCTCTGTCTGGAATAGGCATTATGGGATGAAACCAAGGGGAAAGAAATTAAGCTGAATAGGAGGAAAATTTGCTACCATATAGCCTATTTAGACTGCAAACTTGTTTCCCAAGGGAAGTGGTAGGAAGCATGATAGCTTGAGTCATTTAAAACTACACAGGAAAAAACGATCAAGAAGGCAGAGTAGGAAACTATCCTGCACTGGCAGCAGGGGAGCTTGGATCACTGCAGATGATGCTAGTGCTGAGTTTCCAAGTGGCTATGAAAACATGACGAAGCCAAGAGGAAAACATCCACTCTGGGCTTTTAAAAACAGAGCAACTGAAGCCTCTTGATAATTCCCAATGACTAATTTTTTTTCTGGCTAACCTATGCAGACTGCTGCCTACACCTCAGCTGCTCATTGGAAAACCAAACAAAAACACAAGTGTGAAATACTGAGCTGTATACTTAATTCCTGACAGGACAGGAGTCATCCAGCCATTGAGTCAGGGTTTGCAAAAAGTATTTTCCGGGTCTTGTATGCACGTCTGCAGCCCTGGCCTCCAGAGGACAGACCCTGTATCACCCCCTGCTCTGCTGCTCTTGTCAACAGCACCTGGTTCTGGTAACACTCTGTGTCACTGCACTCTGTGTCACTGAAAATATGAGGGAAGGTTTGGGATCCAGTTAAAAGTTTCATTTAAGGCATTTTTTTTTTCTACTCTGGTAGAAAGAAATAAATATGATATTAAACTATATAAAATATATGGATTCTTGTCACAGTTTGGGTTAACCTGAAATGGAATTAAAAAGAAGAGCTGGGACTTGATCAGTTACGCTGTTTTTTCAGAGAGCCCTCCCCATGCAGCTTGGCTTTAACTCTCTGCTTCGCACAAACTTCTCATATGACTTTGCACAAGATGGTTATTCCCTCTGTCTTACTTCCCCTTCAGCGAAATAGGAGGTGGCGGGTCCCCATTTGCCACTCTTTGTCTGTCTGTCTTGCTTGGGGTTACCAGCACTGTGAGATAAGGCCTACCTGATAGCGCTTTTAAACACTTTCAAGTTGCATAGGTGACAGTCTCTTAAGCTCATCGGTCCCCATCTCCAAAGCTGCTAGGGGAAAGGGAGTGAATCCCCTTGCACAGAAACAAGTGGATCATTGGCTGTTTCTCACCCTGCTCCAGCATCCACCTCCACCATGTCTCTGCTAGAGCTCCTTGCCCGCAGACTCAGCTGCCACAAGCCAGTGATGCCTTGCCACAGCCTTTGCAAACCTTACTCCTCCTGGACTCCACCTTTTCCTGAACATCCCCTTGGAGACCCAGCACAGACTCGCTCCATCTATCCCAGTACCTGTTCTCGACAAAGTAATAACATAATTAGTGTATACTCTAAATAGCAAGTGAGCACATGCTGTTAAACCAAATGAACAGGCTCTAGTGATTATGGCATGATAATTAATGGTTTTGAACAGGACAGGCTTAGAGGGCAAGATGAAATTTCACTGTCGTAGGACATCAAACAGACATGTACATAAAAAGAGCCACTGGTCCAAAAAAATATAAATCTCATGATGGTAATGGAGAGGCAGATGTGTGGCTCTCAGAGGGAAAATTGGTCGTGTGTGCATTGAATAACAGGCAATTATCGCCAGTTTTACTGTTTGCCCTAAAGAATGTAGAAGAGCATCAAATTGAAACTTGATCTACAGGAGAGAAAACAGTACAGCATCTTTAACCCTATGCCAGTTTGGCTGGACCAGGGTCCAATTTGTTTCCACAGTTGAGTTTGATATGAAAAGTCAAAGAAAGTTTTGCTAATCCACCCCCATGCTTGTGCATTTAACCTAGTGCAGACCCATTTTGACTGGTCAGAAACTCAAGGGAGAAACACGAGGGCTGAGGTACCAGTGAGGAAGCATCTGCACATCCCTGCTCGCAAAACTGCTGTCCCTGGCAGGACTTGTCCCCATGCTAGGGAGCAACATGCCCTGGCCTGGCCAGAAGAAAGCACGTGAGCATTTTGCAGACAGACCTTTCTACCTCTTCTGGCGGGTCTCACACCGACACGGCTTTGTTACCCAACAGCCTGTGCAAAAAACCCCATCCTTTGGCCTCAAGCTGTGAGATGTGAAGTTATTTGCTATATCTGGCAGCTGTGCTCTCTACCCTAGAGGAGGACCAAGGTATGAAAGCAATGATTATTCAAGTTTAAGTGTTGGCCTGTGAAATAAATGTAAAGTGTGTTTACCACGAAGTGTTACAACAAATAAAATATTTAAAGAAACATATTTTTCAGCCAAAGTGATTTTTTGTTCCCTTTAGTATTTACTGTACTAACTTTTGAAGTTCAGATTAATATTTATATTCAAGCTAGGAGTACAAATAGAAATCAATCCATCTTTTCCTATGTTTTCTACAGAATATGGTGTTATGCTGACCCTATCTCTGGCCAGAGTTATCATTCCTTTTAAAGTTACCAGCTGCTCAGCGATGGGAATTACAGACTGAACTGGTGCCTCTACTAAAAACTCCAAGGAGAACATGTACTGAGATTCATTTGCTTCTAACCTCAGGCAAACCATTTTCACTGGGATGTTTTAGTAATCTTTCCTTGAAACTTTTCCCCCTTCTTTTTAGTGCAATCGGTAGATTAGATTTCTTTTTCTTTTTTTTTTTTTAAACCTATTTCAAGTGGTTTAAATTGGGTGTATCCTTTCACTGAAGAACACACTGATTTTCAGGGGATTACAAGTGGTCAAAAATAGAAAAAAGTTTCACAAAACATCTGAAATATGTTGAAACAGAACATCTGGGCACTCTCAATACTAGCTTAAAAAAACAATTTCTATCTTAAAGTTTTACTTTCCCCTTCCAGTTTTTTCCCCTCTCTGTTGAGTGCAATATATTTAATGAATTCTTAATTCTTTTCTCCCATTTGCCTTTTTTTCTTTTACTATTCTGACAGTTCGCTAAACTTCCTTGATTTTGATGAGTTACAGATTGATTAAAGCGAACATGCATCTCTGTCTCTGGGACTATAGCTTTCTAAACTTCTTTAGTGTAAAGTCTGAGGCAAAAAGGAGAAAAAGAAATGCTGGCAACCTCTGATCATTGAATTTGGGGTGTGTGTGAGGAAGACATTAAGTGGAAGAAAAATAGTTATTTAGACTTCCACAGAAAATTAAAAGAACACCCCCCAAGCCTATGACTTGCCATTTCTCTTTTAAAAAGAACACTTCTTCAAAGACATATAATGAAAAAATTGAATATATATATTCAGTATATTTTTAGGATTATATTTTCACAGAAGACAATCACTTGAATGTTTATTTGAAGTTAGAGAGTCTTTAGGATCCTTAAAACCTCAATTTCTTATGCAGTTACCATTTCTAAGCAGCTAGTCTCCAAAAAGGAGGCTTTTCTACTAAACAAATGGATTACTATTTTCATTGCCCTACATAAAAATCTATTATATAGTCATATCTCCAAAGAGGACACATCCATCCAACCTCTCTTGAATTTGTTTGAGGAATAAAACCATAAGTACCTTAAGAAAAATGATGGAGGACTGATAGAGCTGAACAATCCTACCAGCCATTCAATGTACCCATGTAAATCCTGAGCACCACCCATCACAGGGGTCTATATTTTTCACACAATGCATAATTTAAGTTACAGTCGGCTGGGGATGTCAAAAGTTTTGAAAGCAACTATGCAAATATACGGCAGAAAAAGCCCCTACCCAAGTCAGGAAAACCATATCATGCTTGCTATATGTCTTACATGTCTTCGTTAAGTACCTGCAGGTTGCCTTTCTCAGGGAGAAGATATGGGACCAGATGCATTTTTGGATGGACCTGGTATGGTTGTGCTTCCATGTTATGAGGCTCTTGCTTTTTTAATCAGAGACTGCACAAAATACTACCAGCCCTATTGGATCTGCATTTGTGGCTAAAATCTGAAGCAGTCAAAGCCACACTTGTTTCAAGCTGGGATCTGACAAGAAAAATGAGATTTTTCTCATAAAATCATCTTCTGCTCTCCTTCCACAGAACTTCCACTGATATCAGGTGGGTGGGCAGATGGCAGCTCCAGGTCCTTTTGGACCTGCGACCCCCTCCCAGTCTTGGATTAGAAAGGACATGGAGCAAGCTGGGTACCTGAGCCCCATTAAAAGTAAGTGGAAGACAGACTCCTAATTCCCTTGGGAATCTCTGGAAATGTGAAGTTGTGCCCCTAAGTAGACCAAATATTGTGTATCACTTCAGAGTTGCACCACAACCTCCTACCACTGTTAGCTGTAGCCTGTTTCCTATGGAAGGACGAATTGCACACAGTGAATAAATACTACCTGACATTTCAAACCACATGCTAACACCAATGATCAAGATGCATAAAATCCAAGTCTAGACATTCTTCTCAGCTTGCTTATAAAGTAGCTCTTCTTCTTCAGCACTTGCACATACAGTTTCCGCCTCCCACCCCAGCTTTTAAATAAACTCAGTTGAAAGCCACAAAAGCGATCTGGACCCTTTTTCCTCCAGAAGCCTAATGATCCTAGCGAGCAGCTGGCCTGTAATACGAGTCCTGCGCCACACGATCTCTTTTGTGTGTGCCCTCCCAGCTAAAGAGTGGGTTATTGGATGTCCTTTGGCAGGTGCTACCAAATTAAGGGTGCCATGCACAAATTCTGAATTGGGGCTTTTTTTGCACTACTGAAGTAGACATCATTGGCTGTGTAACCCTCCTTTATCTCCTACCAGTGATTTGAGATTTTGTAGCAGAAAGGTTTTTTTTTTGTGTGTACGTATTTCATTAAAAATTATATAACAGTTTTGTTTTCTTGAATGCAATTGAGAAATAACATACTCTCATTCTGAATAGCTTCCATGACACTATACTGTCAATTCACCCCTGAAGACTGAGCAAAAACATCCCCAAACTTGAGCCAGCACAACAGTTGCTTTTGACAGGAGTCATCCCAACCTGCGCTCAAAGGGGTGCTACAGCAAGGGCAAGGACACTCAGCTTTATTTCTGTTGTCCTGTGCCTTGAGAAATGGACTCAGAGCTGTAGCTAATCTCTTTGTCAAATATAGGGTGCCAGGTTTTTGTACTGACTAGGAAGCCATGGCATCAGAGTGGTAGAATAATAAGGAATAGTCTCCTGGTAGTATAAGCATTCAAACCCCATAGCTGGGGTCTTAGGTTTTAAAGCTCACCAAGTCATGCATTCACAGAAAAGACCACACTTTCCATGCATCAGCAGAGCTGCAGGAGAAGGAGACTTGTGGGAGACCCTTTTCCCTGCTGTTGAGGGAAACATGTGAGGAGCACATGAACCAGCTTCTCACTTCAAAGAAGCAAAAGCCTGGAGGGGGATTTTTGTGTTGGAGATACTAAGGGGAAAGATGTGCCCCGACTCCTTGCTTGTCCCAAGGGGTCCTTCTTCAGTGGCTTCTCCCCTTCTATCCTCCCCACCTTTTCCACTTCTCTTTCCCCTCTTCTGCTGTTATCCCCTTTCCCCTAAAACTGGGCTCCTTTTTCCTCCTGTCGCTCATGGTTCCTCCTCACCCCTACAAAACCCTCTCCGATTCTCTTTGCACTTTTCCTTCCCAACAATCATCTCTGCCCCATCTGCCCAAGCAGGAACTCATCCAGAGGAGAAGCTTTGCCCAACCCCTCCTGTCCAGACACTATCACTTGCTTTTTTATAGCTCTGATTTCATAGCTTGCTTTTTTCTGCTCTAGATGCAGAATCTGAAGAGCTGAATTTGAAGACTTGACCTGAAGAGGCAGGGGCAAATTCATAAGGAGAGGAGTAATGTCAGTGTTACTGATCCTCCAGAAATTTCTACAGTGCGAGCTTCACACCTATTTGTTGTTTGTATGGCAAGCATACTGTTTGCATTAGGAAAGGAATAATTTCATACCGATAAGAAAAGATAGCTAATTCAGCATAGTGGGAAAAGTGTTTCATAGAGGCTAGAGATATTTGTTTGTTTGTTTGTTTTAAACTAGGAATAATAGCATTTAGTTTTGCAGCTATCTGTCTTCTCATCTTTTATGCCTTTTTTCCATCTACAAACATTTGACCTTCCTCTGTATCAGCTGCGTCATTTCATTTTGGAATGAAGGCACATGAAAAGGAGAGCTCACTGCATCATCTCCCACACAAAGTGAGTGCACCTGTCCTCATGGAAAATGAGGCTGCTCCCTGGCAGCTTGCTCTTATACAAGAGGAGAAGCTTTCATCTACTTGAGCAGTGCCATCATATCAACATACCAGCGCCCCCCCGCCGCCAGCTCCTAACCCTCCATAAGGCATATCCAGACAGCAGCAGGAATTGTTCCGAAATCCCCTTGGCAGAGTCACCCTTGGAGCCCACGTAAGTTGCTTGCAGCCCACCACAAAGCCCAAAGCACGCAAGCAGGATGCGCAACACTGTGTGTTTCCTGATTTACTCAGTAGCAGCCTTACCGGAGGCTGATTCACAGTAATTCATAGAATTCAGGCACTTGCGTTTCAGGGACTTTTAAAATACATACTCTAGCACAGCATAAATCCTCCCAACTACCTGGAGGCGTTCACCGAGCACACAATAAGCAGCCTTTGCCCTGCGGTTTCTAGGAAGTCGTGCATCCAGGCCACCAGCACCAACCACATAACACATCTAGAGTAAGCGACCTGGCTTTGCAAACCGGATGAGGACAGTGTGAGTAGCATCTCCTGTTGCACTGAGAGCTGATGAGGATATGAGCCAGGTTTGATCCCTTACTCAATGTCTTAGTCTGCCATGGGTTTGCTGTGCCTACTGGGCAGCTCAGCTCAAGGCTTACCCAGCAACTGCCTCCCCTCAAGAAAGATCCCTTCTGGCTCTTCTCTAACCCACAGCCTGCTCCTAAAATGACAAGGAACAGGTACATGAATTGCCCTCTCTCCTTTAAAGACACATCAGGCATTAGCCAGGCTCTCTGGAGAGGGATACACACTTGCTGCTTCTTCTTCATCTGACCAGTGCACAGAGGGTTTGGACTTCCAGGTTTGACAGCTCTGGTACAGCCTTTGTGGCTTCCCAAGCAATGCAATGAACTTCAATAATCTGAAGAGGGGGGCCCATTCATCTGAGCCCCGGCCTTTACCAAAAGAGCTGATTTAGAAGAGCTGACTGTAGCAGCTGCCAAATATTCTTCATCCTAAAACACTTTTACAAGTGGCTTTGCATCTCGAAAAGCAGGGATACCCACAAATAGTCTAGGAGGGACTTATGTTCATTTAAAGGGGTGGCCTGAAACTGCCACAAAGGCTTTGTGACATTCTCCAGAAGAGGTGATACCTCTTGGGTTTTAATGAAATCCCTGTGAAATGGCTCTGTCAGGCCGGTCATTAATACAAGCCATCTTCTCTATGGCTTTCTGTTAAGAAAACAAAATTTTCAGAGACAGTAACACATTACAGAGGTGTTTAATAGTGACACTTATCCTTTAGCTAGTCGTGTAAGGGAAACGGACCTATTTTTGACAGTAGCTTGAGTTAACAAATAATGGCTTTTGTGGTCATCTGAGTGGAAAACCCTTATCAGAAGAAAGCCATTTGTACTGCAAATTAGATGGTAGGGAACAGACAATGAACCACCATACAGTGTGTTTTGAAGTCTACTGATAGAAGTTCATGGTTCACACCTAAGCAACTCTTCTATTGAGAGTCAGAAGTGTAAAACACAAGCTGTAAGTTTTTCCCTACAGCTTAAACTGGAAGCTCTGATCCGAGCTTGCCAACTTGAAATCCTGAAGTTGAACCTGCCCCTTGGACTATGAGAGTTTGTGCTGAATCAGGACAGGCAGAGCTCTGCCTGAATTTTCTTTTGAATCAGGAGAGGCACAGGCTGGAGGCAAAGCCCCCTCAGGAGACTGCAGATACGTGGCTAAATCCAGTAATCCTTTTAAGATTATATTTTTACATGAAATAAAACTGCAGTCTGAACAGTGCACCTCGGCCAAAACAAAGGATGGCCATCTCATGCCTACAGCAGGCTTTGGTTGAACTTCAACATTTTAAGATCAGTCGTGCTTCTTTCCAACCCTAGCTCTGTTACTGCATTTTAGTAAAGAAATGCTTTCTAGGAAGAAGACTGAAAAAATTAAACAAAAAAATCAAAAGTTCTCCGTCCAGGGAAAGCCCATCCATAAATGCAGATGCAAGTTTTTCCCGTGCACCATCAGCTCTCTAGTCCAGCCTTCCGCATGATGTTCCTGTCCCCCAGCTAGGCTGCTAATTTTGGGAGGTGAGGGGTGGCACCACTGCACTTCTCTGCTGTTCTGTCAAAGGCAAAAAGGATGTGTTGGGAATAAGGCAAAATAAATGTGAAATGCTGTTGGAAAAAATTAGGTCAGCTAGCCCAGCAGAGTACCCCATTTACCTCCAGCCTGCCTATCATCAGCAACCAAGGAATGGTTGTGGTGGAATTAGCGGTGTATGTGGCTTTCGCCTTCCCACAAGAGAAAACCTAATACTTTTTGCAGCTTCACTTTCTATGAAACTCGTAGGGGCAAATGGCATCGCATTCACACTTCTGGTAACTACAAGATGAAATCAAAGCTAATCACAGGACCATAAAGTCAAAGCTGCTGACTACGGTTGTCTTCTAAGGAGCAGCTTTTTCCATTGATCGAAGAGAAAGGGTAAATAAAAGCAAAGCGAACTGACGTTGGCAACAGATCAAGATACCAGCAGGCTCCTTCGGAGACCTGTGCAGAGAGGTATCAAGTCCCAGCTTGTAGCACCCAGGAAGGACTGCTCTGTGCTGCATCTCCTGGGGAAAAGCCAGGGACTATTGACACCCACTTGGGAGGACCGCGATTCACACGCACACCTGGCAGGTTCATCGCCAAAGGCACAGCCCAGGATCACCCCAGTGCCGGCAGGGGAACAGGGAGAGAATCACTCACGCTGCCTGTTAGCTCTGCAGTGCCTGGCACCCCACGCTCTTGCTCTGATCCCTGCGCAGACATGACAGCAAGCAGCGCAGCCGCATACCTGCGGTGCTCCCTTGACAGAATAAAGACAGGCTTCCAGCCCGCCCCACCCTGCTTACCACCTGCCTTTTAGGATCAAAGGGCTGAATGCTCCAGTCTTCAGCCTGTGGTGCCTCGTTACACAACCACTTAGGAGATTTTTTTCAAACAAATGCCTCTACCCTTCCCCTACGCTGCCCTCACTTTTTTGCACACCTGCGATACTGTCCCACTATCCCCCTCCAAGTCCTCCTTTGCTGTGGTACCTACAAAAACTTGGTGTGAGCTGATGCCATGTCACAGCACTGGCTAACCTGCCAGCCCGTTTTGGATGCCTGCATGCCCATTTTTTGTCTCTGGCTTTTTTATCTTTTTAAGCTGAGAAACTGTCTGAGGAAGGGATTCTTTCTTTCATCTGCTCTTACACAGCACTCAGCTCAGTGAGGAGACCTAGTCTCAGTTTAGAGTAAAGTGATTACTACCTACTCTGATTTTGGGAGGGTAGCTGCGAATTGAAAGGAGGGGATGAAGAGAAGCGGTATGTAAAACAGTATTTTGAGCTTTATTTGTGCTGGACAATGACGGTTCTTCCCAGAGGACCGCCCCCTGTGAGCACTCTGTGCCCCTTCTCAGCTCATCTCAAACCTTTCCTTCCTACCTCCCATTCCTGCCTCCTCCTCGGCCTCACGCACGCTCCCTCCCAGCGCTGGAGCCGGTGCTCTGGACATCTCGCTCCCTCCCTGTACACCTAGCAGATCCACGCACAGGAGTAAGTGCCCCAAACAGAGGTGTCACAGCACTTCAGGGGATGCTCTGAGCCAGCCCCAGGGAGAAGAGCATCTTTCCCAGAGCAGATCCCTTTTGGGGCTTTATACAGAGGACTGCTGGCCGGCTTTGTTACAGGCTGATTCGGGGTTTTGAATGCTGTAGTAATAGGGTTTCTTTCCATCCCTTCCCTTAGGTCATTCACTGGGAGAATTTACGGTTAGGTCCCAGCGGTGATGTAAAATATCAGCATCGAGGCTGACACAAGGCTCCTGGCTCATGTAGCCGTCATCGCGGGGCACAGAAGGAGCCACTTTCTCCCTCCTGGCTGCCCCTCGAAGCCATGTGCTGCAAAAACACTGTCCCTCTGCGCCTCTGCATGCTCCTCCCAGCATGTGGCACAATGCGGCACTGTTGCATGCATCAGTGAGAAATATTGCGAGAGATGCGAGCGGGGCTTCGGCTGCAGCCGCCTTCCTGGCGGGCCCAGGGGATGGGCTGCTGTGCTCGCCGTAGTCCCTGGGTGCAGAGCGAGCAGGTGGTTTGAGGAGTGTGTAGCGAACAGGCTCGAGGAACAGGTTTATGAGGACAGCTTGGAGAGCTTGTCCTTGGCCGAGTAATGAGTATGTGGCATGGTCAGCACATCCTGCAAACACTTAGAGGGTGTGAAACACAGAAGAGGTATTATTTAGGGTGTAAAGTAAATAAAATACAATGTGCATACACATAGCGTATGAACATACCCACACACACACACACATGTATATACACCTCTATATTGTATACTGCAAACACACATTCATAAACTATAATAGTCTACAGTAACTAGGCGAGTTAGATGAAGAGAAACTTGCTGAATGCTAAGGAAAAATCTCTAACCATAAATTCTCCAAGTGAAAGACCTAAGGGAAGGGATGGAAAGAATCCTTATTACTACAGCATTCAAAATCCATCAACGCAAGTACCCTGCAACCCTTAAACTCTGCCTTGTAAAAGCTTTGTCTGGATAACCTGGAAGTTTCTCCTCTCTTTATCTTTTGAGAGGGCACAAAAGGCTTCAGCAAAAGCAAGCCACGCACCAAAAGGCTATCTTTTCATGCCAGCAAAATAAAAAGCTACCACAACTTATAAAGCAACAGTGTCTCTGTTAAGTGAGGGCAGCAATGCCATAGCCCTGGTCACTGGCTGGCCGGAGTGCCTGGGACGGGGACTCGGTGTGCTCTCAGCAGCCAGCTTCAGGTCCCTGAGGGACCCTGGTCTCTGGGGGAACCTCCATCACCTTGGGGTGCATGGGGTGGGAAGGGGAATGAGAGCGGTGAGCTGCCAGCTTGTTTTTCACCTCCTGACTTCATATTCAAAGACAAGGAAAACAAGCCCTGGGAAATGACCACGCTGGCTGGAACAGCTGTTTGTAGCAACTTCTGCTAATTGGCTCCAACAGCTGAAGAGGCAGCTCACTGTTTGCCCTGTTCTTCAGGTATGCTCTTTGGCAAGGAAAGGAAAGTCTGAAAAAGGAAAGAAGATTTTGTACCCTAAACCAATCTTTTTAAAAGAGAAACCAATGCAGATGAGTTACTAAATACAGGTGGTCATGTATGTTTCCCTTACTTACCAATAAATGACACAGGAAAGCACACTTTCTTCATTTTCTGACACCTAAAAAACAGCCTGAAGCACTAAAAAAATAAGCTGAAGTCAGTAAGTTTGATCCAGCAGCAGTCTCTCATGAATGCCAACTCCACTTTCTCATCACAACTTGCTACGCTGAGAGACACCACAGCAAGCCCAGAGACTTAGAGTGACTGAGGGAACTGGATGTGCAAGTTACTCTGAAGCCTATCGGTGGTGGCTTGCCTAGATTCCTTTGAAGATCCCAGGCTAAACACTCGCTAGCACGCGAATATCAATGCCCTTCTAATGTCTGAGCTCTGCAGAAAGATTTCTTGGAGATTTTCCACTTAGAAGGCAAAGAAAAATTGCAACTATTCTCATGATCTGGGCAGGGAGAAAGACAGGGGGTATGCAGTCCCAGAAGACGTGTCACCAGATGGGAGGGAGAGGGGAAGAGACCAAAGGGCAGCGCTGGCCACGGCACCTCTATAGTGGGATAACAGAGTGGGTGATGGGGCAGGAGGTGGCTGTGGAAGGGGACATGCTGTGATGCCCCCACTGAGAGTGAGGCTCTTGCAAGGAGCCAGGGCCAGGAAAGGTCTTGCACTGGGAAGGAGCAGAGGGGAGAGGAGCATGCACATGCCTGGGGAGGGTGTCCACACAGAACAGAGCCCCGGGAGGGCTGGAGGGATCCCAGTATTTGGGCTGAAATGAGACAGCCTGCAACAGGGACAGAAAAAAACAAACAAAAAAAACCAAAACCAAAAACATTTGAGCACTTTTGTGGCAGCTAGCAGAGGAGTAAAAACACGTGTGGAGAGTAATTTGTGGAGAGTGAGGTGACTTCAGACAGCCTTGCCTTACAGAGGGCTCTCTAACTTCCTCCGCACACTTGTGTGACTGATGTTAGCTCTTGCCAAAACCATTTTAATCTTTGTTTCATTTCACGCTTCTCACAAACCAAGTTTCAACAGTACTGGTCCAGTTAGCCCGTACCCTTCACCTATCTTCAATTTGGTTTCTTGGTTGTAAATTCTTCAGGGTGCTTTCCTGTACATTTGTACGGGGCCTAGCACAGCAGTGGAGCATGCTAGTAAAAAGAGAGAAAAGTCACAGGGAAAACTGTAAAACTCAAAAGCTAGTGGTTTGGCAGCATTTGAAATTAAAATGATGTCCACATTTTTATTATTATTCTTTAATAAGAACAAAGTGAATCGACATTTTATTGAAGCAATTTTCCAACATATTTTTTCTTGAAAATTGAATTCCTCACTAGAAGCCTATCTTTTAGCAAATGAAAAACAATTATCAGGATTACGTAACTGATGCCGACAAGAATGCTGGTCAAGCTGTTTTAAACAAGCATGTCCTGAGATATCTTTCCAGAGAAAGAGCACTCTGATAATATTGATGAACTTTATGCAAAGCTCAAGAAAAATAACATTCTTGGTTGAAGAAAGAAAACCCTTTTTCTTCTAGCCCCAGCATTCTAATCAGAGAGAAAGAATGGAAAGCCATTTATGTTAACACATGTCTGAACCTTAAGGTGAGATGTTCAAAACCCAGTAAACCTAAGTTATGGGAAGCCCAGTGAACATCCCAGCTTCCTGTGGAGGGAGATACACGTGTCCCAACACTTTTGTAGCCCATGCATCTGTCAGCTTGAGCTTTCCATGCCTCACACGTGTGCTTAGCTTTGAAGAGGTGAGTACCGTCATTTACATAGTTGTACACAAAGTCAAGGATCCTCTTGCTGCAAACAGAAACCACACACGCACGCAGCACACACTTCACCACCGCAGCAGGGTTCCCATCAGACCCAAGGGAGCCAGCGATGGTCACGTCAATAAAGTCACACGCAATCGCAGAATGGGGGTCTAAGTCTGCACTGCACTGAGATTTAAACACAGATCTGTTTGCCTAACTGCGGGCCTCTGAGCCCAAAAATGCTTTTCCCTTTGTGTTGCCAGTTCTGGTCTCCTCCAGAAGCCCTCTGAACACGGGGTTAGACAAAGCCTCATAAAGTGCTCTGAGATCTCAGGCTGAGGAGCACTGGCAGGGAGGCAGGCGTGGGTGCAAGCTTACGAAACCCCAAGCCGCAACAGGTACACACTTCTAAGAGCACTTATTTGCAGCCGCGTTCTTGACCACCAGGGCCTATCCCCGCGCTCAGCCCCGCGGACACCTGCGGTCCCCCCTCGGAGGGAGCAGGCGCCCGGCTGCCCCTGGCACGCCATTTATAGCAGGGGAGGGCCCTTTTGAGAAACCAGCGGGTAACTGAAATAACACAGCAGAACTCAACAGCAAGAAACGGCGGCGGGAAAAAGCGCGAAACAGGAAAGCACCGGCGAGGCTCACGCTGTCCCCCCCGGCGGGGACGGAACTGCTGCAAGAGCGGCGCAGGGCTGTTATCAGCCCTGCGCAGGGGCTGCGGTTTGCTCGCTCTTGCAACCCTTCTTCAACTGCCACTTGTTTTTCAACAAACAGGATGCCTCCGCTTAGGCTGACAGCTTCCCCGTAACTTCGGGGCGAGGGGCGGCGCGGGTCCTTCTCGCCGCCCCGGGGCCGCTTGTCTCTCTCTCCCGGGGAGGGAGGCTTCAGGTGCACCCCAGGCAGGGTGCCGGGGAGGGGACAGACCTATCTCCTTCCTGCAGCCCTCCACTGATGAGCAAAACAAGAAGCATGCGGTACAGGCTTGGTAGCGTCAGAGGGGAAAGGCTGAGCTTCCATCTTGCTCACTTTTTATTATTCCACCTAAAAGTAATTATTAAGGAAGTGCTTGTGCTATGTTTAGGCACTAAGGCCGCATCCAAGCTGCTCACCTCCTCTCCAGCCTGTGCAGCAGCCACTGACATCCCATGGCACGATGGCCGCAGGGACATGGATAGCACAATTTCTTTGCTATGAAGTCCCCCTATACAGGCTGGAGCAAAGGCACAAGGCAGGACTGGTTGAATGGAGATGCTACCAGAGGAGGCAAAGGAGTGACTGCCCTCACAGCCAGCAGCACCAGAGCCTGTGGCAGAATGAGGGCTCCTGACACTGTTGCTCGGCAGCTCCTACTGCTCGTTTTTACCCCAGTGTTAGCAAAAACACTGCACAAAGCTTTGCTGCTCAGGCTCCTCAACAAGCACCTTCTGTTTTTCAATGTCACTTGGGCTATCCTACAAAGAAGCCTTCGGTCTCTGCAAATAAGTGAGGTACCAGCCTGGGTTTCTACTCAGAAGCTAGATATGGGAAAAGCAAAACACACTCTGCCCCTGATCTGATAACTGCCTGGCCAAAGGTTAGGCAGAGGTGGAGCCCATGCCAACAGCAGTTCGGGCTTTGCAGCAGAGCTCTCTAACATGCAAGCTTGTCTGGCACTGCCCAGTGCTGTGGCAGATCAACACCAGCGAAAGCAGAAAAAATATAGCTCTAGAATGAAATTTTCAGAAAAATTGATCTTTCCTTTTGATATATTTTCTGAAAAAAAAGAAGAAACAGTTCTAAACAGATGCATAGTTTCTTCTCACATCTCCCTGTCCCACAACACCAACCTCCAGGTTTGCTGGACCCTGGGTGTTTTTTAGGGAGTCTCCAAGTAGTGATGTTTCCAGCTGAGCGGTGGGACTGAACTGTACCCTACTCTGGCTCTCCCTGCCCATGGCCATGCTGCCTGCTCTGCTGGCACAAGGAGGTGCAAAGCATCACCTACTGCCAAGACGGTGCTAAGCCAGGCTGGAGAAAACCCTAGTGCACCGCTCCTCCTGGTTCTGAAATTCTAATGAGCTGAACAAGACTTGTATCATAAATTATTTCTTTTCCTGTTCCCATATTGTCCACAAACAGCTCGTAATATTTTCAAGTTCTCCTGCTGCTCAAAAGTAATTGGAAAACATTTTTTTTCCCTGGATTTTCATTATGGTTTGCTATTTGAACTGGATTGCCCAGTTGCAGCTGGAGATGTGCAATATTGGGCCCTGAAATAATTAGTGTAATGCTAATGAAACTTTCTGATGAAAACATCTATTTGATCAGATTTGAAATTCAAAGTAAACAAGAGATCATTTTGTAGATAGTCAGGCTCAGAACTGTAAGTCAAAAAATTTGAGGTTCTGTTTCCACTTGTCTCTCCCCCAGACTTCTGATATGACCACTCTTCCCTGGTTCTTCATCCATGAAGATGAGGAACATTCTATTCTCAGAGTAGTTTAAGCAGCTTCGGAATGTATTTGACTATCTATCTTTGTGTATCGCTTTGTCCCAGTGCACGCCAAGCTGAACTGCAAAACTCCTTTATCAACCTGCTTTTCTGTAGAGGCAGTGTTTATGTGATTGCTCACATTCTCTGTGTACTTCCCCTAGCTTTTCTGGTTTGCGGGCCAACTTTAACTAAATTTGATAGAGCAGAAGCGGTCTTAAGTTCCTACAGTTTTCATGAAACATGGCAGTAGCAGAGAGGCTCTGTCAGTGCTCCCAGCTGAAGGCTGCCCAAGAGAGATTTTAGAGATTCCTCAAGAAGAGAAAAACCTTCAATCAGATTAAAGCCTTATCGGATGATAGAGAATGTAGCCACAAGACCCGTGTCTGTAGGAAATCGGCCTTCACTAGTTCTGCCTAGTACAGCTTGTCTTTGTTTTTTAAATGCATCTAACTAGACTTACCTTGAATTCAGAACACAGGCTCCTTCCGTCTGAAATTTTACCGTAAGCCCAACATTACCATGGAGAAGATTTTTTAGAGTTTTTGCACGCTTTCAGTCAAACAACCCAAATTAGCTTTTTGAAATTTCCCAGTGAAGCAAGGCTTACCCAGAAAAGAGCACGACAAACTCTCATGGGAAGTTTCCCACAGCCCCAGTAGCATGAGAGCTTTTTACCACATTACACTGGTTGTGGGGAAGGCCCACATTAACAACATGAGGAGAGCATTTGTGTTTAATAGAGTTAATATACACAGCACAATTACCCATAGTGTTTGAGGCAGATCTCAATCCATCCTTACCCTAAGTGCTTCCCCAACAATTCCTTAATAACACAACAAGAACATTTATGATGTCACTGATCACATCATTAACATCTGCTGTGGCTTGAGACAGGTCTTGGCATGCTCCAGTTTCAACTATCTCCCGAATAAGAACACTGAAAAAAATCTCATGCTAGCATCCTAAAATTTCATGGGGCTCAGGCAGAGTAACACAGATGTCCAACACCAAGTCTCACAAAGAAAGTAACTATTAACACTGCAAAGGGCTTCTGGTTTGCTGGAGGACATACCCCATGACGTGCTGATATCCTCTGCAGAATGCAGGCCAGCATGATTAGCATTACTTATTTATTGTAAGGCACACTGAAAGGTAATGCTACAGTAGGATTAAAAAACAAACAAACAAAAAAATCCTGCAGGTATAATCTTTAGTACTTGAACCAACCCTTTAGCTTAATATCCTCATGACTATTTATCTACCACATCATAACTTGCATCAGAACTCTGACACAAGTTGCCTACCAAGTTTCGTATCTATTAGTGTATGCTAAATATGAAATGTAAGAGGCTAAGAAACTAGACTAGAAATACGTCTCTTTTTCCTACCTCTGTTCGCCCTCCCACACCCAGCACACACCACCTTCAAGCTTTGCATTGATTTCATTGCATTATCAAAATTAAACTAACAGGCTAAGTCTCCTGCAGAAGCCTTCTAGGAGAGGCTGGAAAAAGGAAAGCAAGAACCCACTGAAACACACACCTGTTGATCCCTATGCACAGTGTACTAAATTTGAGATTTCAGAAAAAAAAATCAGAAACCTTGTGGGTGTATTCACCACTTACATAGAAAGGACCAAATACACAACGTGTTGTCTCAGGACTATGTGCAAGCTTAGAAATGAAAGAGTAGGATTGCATACCAGCACCACAAGAAACCAATCCTTCCATCCCTTTCTGACTTTCTGTATCAGCTGGAAAGGGATGAGGCTGCAGACATCGTGATCAAAGGGGGCCGGTTCCAGGTGCTAGGCACAGAAGCATGGTTTCTTTCGGCCACCTGTATCCATCTGATTCTAACCAAAGTGGGAAGATACCAGTGAAGAAAAGGTCGATAATTTAATAAGCCAGTAGGATGATGTTATGAGCAACGGCGGACTTAGTTCAAACACAGAGCTTCTAAAAAAACCCAAACAAATGCCAGTGGATTATTCTTGGAGCACAACCTGTGGGAGTTGCCTATATTGCATTGCTTTGGCTCTGGCTGACGGGCTGGCAAAGGCAGCTCCAAGCACCTGTGTCTCAAATGTCAGCAGCTGGGGCTGGTGTCTCCATCACCCGCCGATCCCCTGAAATCGTGTCAGCTACAATTGGTTGGGATTATGCCCTATTCAAGCTGGAAAATGCAGTACCCAGTGGAAATAGTACTATGTCCCAGAGGTTTGCTGAGGAAAAGTACCTTTGCTAATAAAAGGGCTAAATCAGGCATGCTGCTTCTGCCACACAATAAAATACTTCTTTCCCTTCTTGCTCTCTTCCTGACTTTCGCACCCTCCCTTCTGTGCTGGGTTCTGGATGCTTGGTAAGGATTTTTTGCATGCATATTCCTTAGCAGTCAAATATATGATTCACATTTTTTTTTCCCTTTACTATGTGATAAGTGAAGGCATTTTGGTCTCCAGATGCAGAAATGAAAACTAGCAGCAAAATTAGCAATGTAAGTCATACACTAGAAATGTTTGGGTTAATTTGTTCGTGGCAAATGTTGCAAACAGCAGCATTTTATAAAAACCTCAATGACAAGGTAGTTTGTTTTCTCACCAAGGAAAAATAAGTGAGGGAAACTTTGCTACAGCTAATTATCTCCTAAAATAGGACAGCTAATGTTTTTCTATAGGTTATTTTTCTAATTCTGATTTCAATCTCTCTTTGAACTGCAGTTTCAAATAAGGGATGCCTTAATGTTGCTTGTATTTCCTGCAGAAAAAAAAAATCCAACAAGACCTTGCAGGAGAAGGGACTGAGGTGTTAACAAGTGAGGGACTTCAGGCAGAAAGGAATTTGGGGAAGAGTGAAAAGATTTTCCTTGAAAACAAGTTGGAATCTGACAACAAATTTCTGTTAAATCATGTTTTGGATGTTTTTTATGAAGATGGGTGTGTGAACAAATTGTATTAGCCTGAGACTTCAGAGGAGGCTATAGTTTTGGGCAGGAATGCTCAATTACTGGCTTAAGGCATGTACACGGGACAAAACCTACCGAGCTGGCACCTCGTGTTGCCTTGGTTAGCTGTGCATGCTGCTTGGTCAGCAGCTGTGCCACTCATGTAGGGAAGTTTCTCCTGTGGGGACTGCGGGGTATACCAGGATTTGCTCGTGAACAAGCTGGAGACTGAGCAGTATTTGCTGAAGAAATTAGCAAAGAATAAATGAGAGCATGTCTGATGGGGAGAGAATAATTAATAAGCTGAAGATGAAAACTGTATTGAAAAACTGTTTACCTTTCTCCTCCTTCTACTTATTTAGCTAGCCCAGCGTTCTGAAACCAAGCCTCACTGCTGCCGTGAAGGAGCTCCTATTTACCCCTAGGTACTGTGGAGCAAAACGTGAGATTTTGCTCTTACTTCTGAACAGAGCGGAGGACGGGTGGAGATGCGTGATGGGGCAGCCGTCTCCCAGTCATACGGCAGGACACCCAGACCCTGGGCAGGGCGCAGGGACAGCCCTGGCTCCCTGATGCCCTTTGCAGGGCTTCACAAAAGCAGCAGGCAGACCAAGGGCGCTCTCTTTGACCAACCACTGCCCTGAGCTTGTACAACACCATCTAATCCCCTTGGACACAGCGGGGGTCTGTTGTATTTCCTAATTCCTCTGGCTAGAGCAGGCTTTTCTGAAGGCTGAAAGGGGAGGTGAGACAGCCTGAAAAACCTCCAACCGCTTCTGTTTAAATAACACTTTTGATCTCCAAGTGGTGCGGTTTAGTCAAAGCAGCAACACACCGAAACCTGGAGGATGACAGCCTATGGAGCTGTTTTGTGCCCATCTCCATGCTGCCAGCCAGGGACGTGCCCGAAGCACGGAGCTGTTAGAGGTAGGGAAGGAGCAGGATGGGGCTGCCCTAATGAGCCTATAAAAGGGAGCCAGCCTGTCAGCGGGTGGCTGGAAATGCGATCTCTAACTTGCACAATGCCATTTTTTTATTCAGCAGCTATTGCAAGCATGGCAAAAAGGGCAGAAAGTGCCAGGACACCACTCCAAAGACAAGGCAGGTTGTGGCACAGAAGGGGAGCCAGCCTCACCCACCCATATTTCACATGTGCGAGGGTGTAAGGACAGCTGTGCAAAAAGGGACTGCTGACCTGGGCCGTCAGCGATGTGACCTCAGGTGGTTAGCACCTTTATTTGGAGGAGAACAGCCATCACAGGTCTCATCCAATGCCCAAGGATGTCAGCCAGATCTTTCCACTGGTTTGTTGGCTCTTGGATCAGGTGCCATGTACACGAAATACTGGGCTGCTTTAATTGCCCCAGTAAAATGTGAATCTAAATCATCTTTCCTTGTATAGACATCTGTCTAATGATATAACTTCACCCCTCAGGGGAGCTGTAAATCCCTCTTCATGTTGGTACATGTTACAGCAGAGCACTTTCCAAAATGGGAATGGACTTACTTATATAGGTATAAAAGTGTTCATGCTGGTAAAGATTATTCCTATGTAGTAAAGGAAAGAAGCTGTTTGGGGCTGATGTAGCTTTTCTGCTGCATAGTGTAAAATACATGCACCTAAAAATATCAGTACAAAATTAATATCACTCCTCAGAAGTAGTATTCAAAGTTGTTTGGACTGTGTATGAAACTGTAAAAAAATGACTATTTGCATTGCAATTCCTATTAGGAGAAAGAAAACCCCACAACAATAAAAGTTCTCTTTGTTACACTAAAATTTAAGTGGTTCACCACTTTTGAACTCACGTTTATCCTATTACTTTTCCTTTTTACCTAGGCAAGACATTCACATTCTTTAGTTTCCACAATAGCCTAATGTACTGTACTTGAAACACCCCGTTTCATTTAGAAAAGCAAATAATTTTCTCCAATGCAGCGAGGTACAGCCAGAATAAGTTCCTGTTCTTATATGACACCTGAATCTTGGTTTCAATATGCAAGTTATTTTATGGTTAGTGTAAAAAAATGTGTGGGTGTTTGGCACCATATATTACCACTTTTTACAGGCTTGGTGCAGAAGCTAAATAGAGAATCGATGCAGAGACTAAGGTGTCTTTTTTTCCTTTCAGAGGTGGCCATCTCTCCAGGCTGTGTTAGTGGAGGTCCTTAGAAAGTACGTGGGGGGCAAACCACATGGCAGCTCTCTGTACTGTCCTTTCTCTAGAGAGAATGTGACCTACCTGACAAGCTGTCAGGCTCACCCTGTTTTCCTAGCTGGAGTCATGAGTAGAACGTTTTCCACACACTACCTGCCCCCCCAAGTTTGAGTTCAGGTGAAATGGTGGCAACAAAACACGTACGAGATTGGTGCAGGAGCGTGCTCAGTGATCTGGTGAATGCAGGTCTGCTTAGCATCCTGCATGAAGTAACCTCGGCAGCTCTGCCCTGGAGTCCACAGAGATAAACAAAGTGGTACTGAATTTCTTTGCAAAGTGTTTGGACAATGTGTATAGGATCCATTAAACCACTCTATATTGCAGTAACTGATTTGCCAACCCCTGTGCAAATGGGGTTAATGAGGTCTTAACTTGAGCGTGTCTTCCAGATATGAATTCTGTTACACCCGACATATGCAAAACCCGAAGCTCATTTACACAAAGGTCCTGAAAAACAGAAGCACTTTACAGAAGTCTGATATTATCTAGTAACTGTATTGTAAAATAAATTACATTTCCTATGTACTGGGCATAGGATGTAGTCTCATATGAGTATCCTGCTCAGAATGATGTGCAACTTGGAAAGATGGCCAGCAGCCATAGCAGCCTTGTGGAGATTGACTGCACACGTGAGGCCTCCTCCTTGTTGCCTCTTATGTGGAAAACACTTTCAGGGTTGCTTTCCAAAGCTGTGGTTGTGCTCATGGAAGTCCTGTCCCTCTCTGTCCTGTATAAGACCAGCAGATGGTACATGCTAAAAAGTGCTTCTTTCAGTCTCTCCTCACTGCTCAGTGAGGAAATACACCTCACCTGTCCACGGGGTGAGGTGTACACCCTTGATGTACGAGCTAAGTACAAACCAACAGCTACCAACCACAGAAAAAATCCCAGACAACTCAAAGCTCCCTCTACAACCATCCACAATATGCCACAAATAACTGTTCCACATCAATATTTCCTGAGTAAGAGACAAAAACTTTCATTCTCAAGCCATAGTTCTGCTACTTGGAGTCACATGAATTACACTTGCACCTTAATGCTACGTTTCTTTGACCCCCATGTCAACACTGGCATTCAGAGTTCACCTCTTGCAGGTTTCATTGTTCTTAAATGACAGACCCTGCGCCACTGCAGTTGATGGCAATTTTGTCCCTGTCTGGGTGGAGTCAAGATATTATCCTAAGAATTGGCTCTGGGGCATGCTTTCTGCTCCTGATCATGTCTACAGACAAAAGGGGAAGCGTGCCTGCAGGCACGTGGGAGCAAAGCAATGCTAGCTTAAATCTACCTAGTCTGTATAACAACAGTAGTGAAAACTCAGAGGTATGTCTCCTGCCCCTGCTCGCCACCATGGTGTGTACCAATGTCTTCCAGAGGTTGGCTGGCGGTGACTTACACCCATGCGATTGCATCTGTCTCTGTTATCCTTGCTAGAGAGATGAAAGCCTTAATTTTGCTGTGCCAGCCTGCCTTCCACTACCTTTTGATACTGCAGCAAGTGTAAATAGAGACCTGAGCGCTGACAGGCAAGGAGGCTGGCCTGCCCACTGCAGAGGCTGTGACACCCCACTCCCAGCCCCTGCTCAGCACACTCACAGCATTTGCCTTCGCCAAAGCTGGCAACTGCAAGGTGCTTTAGCAATGCTTATAGAGCTCAGCATCCTTCGGTGCTTGTTCAAGGCTCCTATAAGTGCTCCGATACCTCCGAGGCACATGTCTGCCCAGCATGGCACAGGCATATGCCATAAAACAGGCTAGAAAATGGACTTATGAGAGATGCAGGCAGTGCTGGGGCTGAGAACATGCAAGACGTCTGTCACAAAAGAAACATGCTCAGCCCCACGCTGTGCCGCTTCGCCCCGAACATGCAAGGTATTTTGCAAAGAGTCATCTTTCTCTTTTAAAGACCACGAAAAGGCACTTGAAGGGCTGGGTCAATGCCTTCTGAGGTTGCTGATTTGAGAATGATCGCAGGGCTTGCCCTATAGTACAGCTGAGTTAAATGTTTATAGCAAGTCACATAAAACTTGACAGGTTTCAAGCTTCCTTGCACCTCATTCACAGAAAGGTTTGTAAGAGAGGTGAGCCTTTCAACTTACAGTCAAAACCCTACCAAAGGGCAGCTTCTGAGCACATCCCAAAAGCACAGCTTCAGCGTGAAACCAGACAACAGAAAACACATTGAAAGACAAAATACTCAGAAGGCAAAAGAAAAAGCCCCAAGCCCCTGACTCAGACTGCTTGTGGGTTCACTGGAATCAGAAACTTAAAACTAAAAGCAGAGGCTGAAAAAAAACCCCAGATTGATCAAAGCCAGAGAAAATCTTCTCGCAGATCTTCATGAAGTGAAACTACCCAATTTCACAGAGTTTCACTTGCAAGCAGAAGTGGTGAGCCCTGTGGACAGTATTAAGGATGAATTGGAAACTCTACCAGGTAGCAGCTACAATCACTCTCTCTTTCCCTGCTTTCACAGTCAATTCTTCTGTGCTCTTTTTTTTTTTTTTCCTATTTCAATTGTCTGAATACATCTTTATAGAGAATTTGATGTTTTGGACTAAAATGTATCTTAGTCACAAGCCCACGCCTTACTTTTACTTTGCTGGGACCTAAGTGGAAGAAAAGGCATTTCTTATGAAAATTGATTGCATTGGGAATCTGTATATATAATTTCTAGTCTCCTTTCCACTGGCAGCAAGAATGATGTCTTGCATTCAGTATCACTGTGGATATGCTGGTGCATGCATGGGCCTCACCAATGTAGTGTAGATCTTTGCAGGTGCTATATTGCTCCAAACGCCACCACTGTTGCCACCCCGTACAGTTCATTAATACTCTTCAGAGAGGAGATATCCATACTGCTCATTTACTGTTTGGGAAGCTGACTCAAGTCTATACAAATATTACCCATTCTCTAATGGAATGAGGACGCCAGAAGAGGTAATGAGGTAGTGTAATGTTTTCTTGTCCTTCTCTCAGACCAGTGATTCACCTGTCCAGTGGTCTGTCTCTCTCTGTGGCCAGTACCACATGTCATGGAGGAAGCCACAATTCATTTTGCAGATGACAGACCTGCTTACATGGGAAGCTTTCTTTCCAAGATTTAACAGAGATCGGTTTGTGCTCTGAAATATGGCAGTGAGAGACAAAGGGAGAACTTAACCCTTCCAAAGCTTCTTTTTTCTTTTCCTGGCTGGTACATATTAAGAAACTGTTGTGTATATACAGACACAGATGTTTTAAGAATCCTGCTAGACTCTTGGTTTCAATGGGTTTTTATGGCAGTGAGTTCTAGGCTGTAATTGCCCACTGTTTAAAAAAAATTCCACCATACCTTGCCCCATTGACTAAGTACAGAGAAAGGAATAGGAGTGACTGAGTGAGCTGACTGTCAGAGTTGTTTTAGAAAAAAACCCAAACAAACAGAAAACACAAGTAAATAAATAAAAATTGAAAAAAATCTGAGCAAACACATCCTTGCACACTGCAGTCTGCAGGAACACAGAAAATCCGTCAGGCTCATGCCCTTGCAGTGAAGGGGTTGCATGGCCTGCACGGAGCTCCCACTCTGCACACTGGAGTGCCTCGTCTCTGTGCACAGGCTGATGCTCATGGCAGCCACCCCTCCCGAAACACTGCACACCCCAATTTAAACTCACACTCCGTGTCCGGGAGGCCTGTGCTGGCACAGGGAAGATAGAGATGCCAATCAGGCAGGTCCCTCTCCAGCCAGCCTCAATCCATCCTCTTACCCAGAGCCAGAGTTACATCTTCCTTGCTGCCGCCCTCACCCAGCAGCCCATCAGGCACCCGTGCATTTGGGCACAAGCAGACCAAGCCTCTGACGGCGGTTGTTACAGCTTCGTGGTGCAGCCCTCCTCCTCCGCCGAGCTACCAGGGCCAGCCAGGTACTCTGTGGCAGCCTCCTACGTGCAAACCCTTGCCCTGTGTGTGCAGGAGGAAGACAAGTTTCCCTGTCTCATCACAGGGGTGAGCAACCTCCAATTGTCACTTAATGAGGCACCACAGCTGGCAGCTTCTGCAGAGCACTAGCCCACCCTAACTTTTTCCTGCAGACGGCAATCCCCCTTAGCTCTCGAGCCTGCTCTGCATTTCACCCTTGCTCTGCACAACAGTACAAGAGGACCTTAGGCTAACACCCCTGCCCAGCCCTCAGGGCACCCCTTTGAGGTGCAGCAGAGACCACTGGGACCCAGCAGATCCCCTCTGCCTGTGGCGGGGTGTCAAAATCAGATGAGCTTCTCCTGTTGTTTTAACAGCCTCATAGTTTTACAGGGAAATGCCTTTGCCATTTCCTTAGGATTGCTTCTACTTAGCTTTTAAAAGCAAGTATGTCTATTTCTAAATCCAAGAACAATAATTTCTTTGTCACTCTTGGTTTAGGTATAGACTCTGCCCTCTCAAATAACAGGATGATGCAGATACTCATTCTGTGTTCTGAAGTAAAATTCTTCAGGAGTTCATAAATTACTTTCACAAACTTGCCAGTGTCACTGGCCTTCATATGCATTTAAAGATAAGCAGACTGTTCTTTTGGGGTCATGTCTTTGCAGTCAAACTAAACAGTGATTATCTTCTAGTCGTGAAACAAATGCAGTTTATTTTCTATTCATGTTGCATGCACCGTCAGCCTGGGGAAGATATTTTTGTTTCGCACTAGAGAGATACCTCGGAGCTGGAGTTTGGCTCTCGTGGTAAAACATGGTCCAAGGCAGAGCTGTCATCCAACGATCGCTTATTAATGGCCACATGATGAAGGGCAAGTCAATTTGGGGGATCTGCAAGCCAGCCATAACTCTAAGTCCTTGCTAAGACTGTCATCACAACACATCATTACGCTGAGTGTGGCTGGTTAAACAGTCTAATATTTTGGCCTAGGATAAAATCTCTTGATCTTACCAAAGCATTGTATTCATCTCTGTCAGATACTTTACCCCTTGCTTCACAGGAATCCCTGTGTTCAGGTCTTGCAACTTTTCTCAAGGCTTTTAAATGAAAAAAGGCTCAAACAGAGAGAAGGCAGACATTGTGCAAGTTTTTTCCTATAGTAAGCCAAGGTTTTTATGAGCTTTAGTTCTATTTCCTATTCACAAGATGCAGTTAGTATTTTATAATGATGACACAAATTAACTCTTTGTTACAGTTCAGGCAGTCTGCAAAAGTGCTGGAAAACTTTCTCTCTCCTCCACGCAGTGACAACGTAGTTTAAGTTATTGTGAAAAGATAGATTTCTTCTACTGGGCGAATGAATGAAAATAAGTGGCAGTGTTGGGTACTGTGCATCTCCCAGAGAAGCGCATCTTTGGCAGAGTTACTCCTAGTATATGGCCACTTCTCCTAATGTCACCAATTTTAGAGGGCTGAAATCAATACCAATTTGCTACCCTGCTCCTCACGCAGCACCCTCTGCAGACAAACATTTACCCCTAGGGAAGTCTCATATGCTGAGAGTATGAGACTGCAGATGTAGTCTTGGATAACAGGGAGCCTCTGATCACCTCATCCCTCCGCTCGCCTACAGCGCCCGTGCCTTTAGGAGTCTACCAACGTAAATCCCATCACAAGGCAAGTCAGAGCCACTAACTTTCAATGAGAAGCAGTATGCTTAGGTATAGGTGTCCACAGGTCTGGGCAGGGAAGCCGTTCAGAGCAGGAATAGCTTCTTGCTACAGTTTTTTTTATTTGCAAAGGAAGAAACTCACAATGGCTGGGCCCTACTTATTGGGGGTGTATTAGAACTAAGAAGAACGTGTGTACAGTGTATTTTTCCATGTTGTAAAAGTGCTCTGCTGGAGTTCATTTCCATTTGATAAGAAACCAACGAAATATTGCACCACAAGTTTTCATTGCCTCGATTAATTAATAAAAAATACAACAAAGGCAAAACCAGGAGTAACCTTCTTTGTATATTGAAATAATTAGACCTTGCAGCAAAAGGAAACATGAGGAAAAAGTGCCCTTCTGGAAAATATTACCCTTCATCCTATTTAGAGCCCTGTAAAAACCCTGCAAAAAGATTAGTTATTCTGTCTTCCTTTACAGGCAAAACTATTAGGAAACCTTACAGGACAGTTTAACGCCCTTAAGAAGTTAAAAGAACTTATGAGGTGGAGCAATACCATGTAATTATCTAGGTACCCTTTTAAAAATATATGTGCACTCTTTAATACAAGACTCTCCAACAGGTCTCATTTTGGTCTCCCTGCCCAAAAGATATCACTATGTTGACCCGGCCAATACACATGAACTTGTGTCTAACCCTCAATAAAACCAGCAAACCTGTCCTTATACTGTGAATCTTGCTAGAATAAAAGTTTAAACTACAGCCTTGCTGGTGCAGTCCTAGATTTGAGAAAGAGATGGAGTGATGTTTTTCTGCGGGTTGCACTGCAGCAGGACACTTAGAAATGCTCCTACCCTGTACTCCTGACACCAGGCCCAGACGGTAAACTGAAAGAGGCCATTAGGAAAATGAGGATGTCATTAAAAGCAGAGCTGGTCAACATTTGAATCGTGATCAGCATGAAGAGCACGCCACTGGAGGTTTCAGTATAATCCTCATTTCTTTACCTAGTGGCAGAAGCGAGGACCTGGTGTGGTGTGATAGAAAAAGGGCCATATCCTTTGTGGTGTACCACATTCAATCAATATGTCAGGCTTTCTACGTCTGTCACTGCTCGCAGGGGCTAGAACAATGGTTCTGCTTCCCCACTCCTCTCTTTTTTTCCCAATTTTCACATAGTATCACGCTAAAAAAGAGTTATGGATTTCCTTCTCAGAGAACTGTATGGACTGATAAAGTGAAATCCATGGCAGAAAACAACTTGTTATTTTTCACTTTACCTCATGATTTCAGTTAAGAGAGAAAGTGCAATAAGTTTTGGCAGGAAAAAAAAAAAGAGACAGTTTTGGACATGTTGAATGACCGGTCTATGTAAACACTGTTGAGAAAGCGGGTGAGAACAACTGACCCTAGGGATGATTATTTTTCTTGCTAAGAGGCCCAAGCATTACTTTTGCTGTGCCCAGGATTTTGAAATTGTGTGAAGTTCATTTGAATAAAGAAAGGAACAAAAAAAGAACTGCTGGAAAACTGTCACAGCCTTCCACGTTCAAACACAATATTCTTTCACAACAATGAAACATTTGCTTTATAACTCAACTGAAGCGCTGTTGCCCAAGCTTTTCTAGCACTGTACAGCAGGAGTTTGATCTTGCTTGTGCTGGGTACATACCAGGAGCTGTACCTGGATTGCCAAAACTGGATTAATGTCTTAAGGTGTCTAGCGCAAGACTTCTAGCCCAGTCCGCGAAGAAACACTAAATAGTGGTACTATAGTAACATTAACAATAATAATGAGAACAGTAATAAGGAGGAGGATAAAACCCATTCTGGAGTGTTGAGCTAAATCACTTGCTGGATTAACCAACTTTAATGAAACTCCTCCTTTTCTGGAAGAATCAGTCCTTGATCTCCAACAAGCTGCTCCCAGACTCTCTGGGCTCCTGCCTGCAATACAGCCTCAGCCTGTCCCGTGGGCTGGCTGTGCTCTGGCACTCGCTGCAAGCACTGCCCCGTGAGGTTCACTCTGTTTGTTATTTTATCAGAAACACAAAATTTCCTCAATAAGTCTTCCTGTGCTACAGATTAAACAGTAAACAGTTGGGTGAGATAAAAAAAAAAAAAGAATGGAAAAAAAAAGGCTGATGAAATGCAGGAAGATCCTTCTTGTTATTCTAGCAGTATTGCTTCCTTTGCTTGCTAGGGGTGCTGAGGAAATGTCAGCACTGCGAGCACCGCAGAGCAGTTAGCCACTTCTTGCTCACCCTTCAGCATCTCTCCTGCCCAGGCTAGAAGGTGCTGCGAGCCTGAGTGGCTCACGCAGCTCGCTGCGATTCAGCTCTCCTCCAGTGCCAGGAAAGACAGAGGTAGAAAAGCTTTTTACGTGAAGGGGAAAAAAAAAAGAACTGAAGCAAGGCAGGAGAGCGGGCTCGCGTTTGGGCAGGCTGCCCTCCGCCCGCATCCCACTCAAGGGAGCGCGGATCCACAGTAGCAGCAGCAGGGCGCCGGCAGAGCCGCTGCTTGCTGTGACACAGCAGCTGGGATGAGCCTTCCGCATTCCCCAGCCCGCTTATTAATACGAATAACTCATGACTCACACCGACACCGCCAGCGAGGCCGGGAAACTGTAGTCTGTAACTATAAAGAGTTATGAAGTGCTGCTCTCTGGCAGCACCCGGGGCCAAGCTCGACGAGCTTTGTGTGCCTTGTCATCCAAACGGTCGCAGCCCTGCTGCAAAAAGGGCTTGAGTGGTCTGAGGGCTTGCGTGGAAAGGGGAAAAGTTCAGCTGTAGAATGAGCTATTTAGGAAGGTAGTTACGAGGAAGCAGACAAGTTTCTCGTGCCAGTCCCTGGCTTACTCCTATGAATAACCCATGACTAAACCACTAGCTCCACGGGGGGTTGTGAGAACATCAGAAGGAGCCTCTGAGCACACTTGGTCACTGGTAAAAAAAGACAGATTGCTGGGTGAAGCCCTTCAATCCTCCCCTCAGCCTTCACAGGGCTGCTTCATTTCTCTAAGGGTGGCTGCCTTGCAGTCACCTGAGAACTGCAAGGCATCAACAGAAACTCCAAGTTTATCCACGCCACTTCTTTTCCTGAGTCACGTGAGTTGCAGCTAACTTTAAGCAGGTTTATAAGCTTTTTCTGACTTCTCCCCGGTGAACATGCCCTTACCCAGGCTGATGGTCTAGCATAAGTGAAACAGCATCACGCTCTGCTGGCTGTACACACCAGCTTGCTGCTCACTCCCTGTTTTTCAGCCTGTAATGTCTGTCGTGTGCTGTTGGCTGTCATTTTTCATGGCAGTGGCTCAAAAAGTCGTAATTCTGCCAAAAAGAATCAAAAGGGGCTTGTGCAGCTGCTATTGTATCTGCAGTAATCCATGTGAGTTATTCTAGCACACTTTGGTATATGAAGAGAAAATTCACAAGCATGCAATGGCTGTTTGAACAGCTTAAATGAATCCTTGTTATAATCTCTTTAATGGACTGATAAGTAATGAGATGGTATTCCTGCAAGCTCAGATATTAGCTTCTATGAGAGTGCCTCAAAGAAAACTGAAGTGGGAAAAAGCATGTACTACAAGAATGTCTCCAGATACTCTCCAAACATGCATTTTCTTAAGTATGGGAAAGTAAAAAGTATATTTAGAAAGTCTGAATGGTACTTACCTCTCAAGAAGTGCTGGTAAGAAGGAAGTGAGTCAAATATGCTGTTTGAAGCCATTGTTTCCTCTTTAAAACTCACTCTCTTTTTACAGTGAAGGAATATATGATTTCTTCTACCTTGGGGAGTGAAAAATGAAGAATGGTCATTGCTACCACCCTCCTCCCAGCCATCACGCTCTGTTTTATCCGGGTGCCTCACGAGCAGCACAAAGCGGATTATAAGGTTCTTTTGCTAAAAGAACTCCGAAATTGTTTCTTAAAAAGAAAAAAAAATAGCGGATCGGTTGTGGTTGATGATGCTTACCACTCTATGAAACTCTGTGGTTTGCAGTCAAAACGATTCGCCCTGCCTGCTGACCAATATCCCGGACCCGCTCTTGTGTGACTGCCTCTGTACCCAACTTGTGGTTCTGTGGTTGTTTATGAGGCCCAAAGAAGTGTTTCACACAACCAAAATTACAAATTTAACTGTTCCCCTTTCCAGGACCTGCCTCCATTGGTCCCTTTGCATCACGTGACCTGAGTGATGTCTACTTACTTTTTTTTTTTTTTTTTTAACTTTCTGAAGTCATGCCCTACCCACTCCACCTGCCCTCCCCTGGGCTCTGCGAGGCAGCGATGGAGTCTGCTGAGGGAGGGAAAAGAAAAATGACTCACCGTCCCTGATGCTACAAGTGGTCTTGCTGAGTTAGTTCAACTCTGCTTGTTTTGTTGTTTGTGGTTTTTGGAACTACTGATTATTTTGATAGAGATTTCATTGCTGCTTATTCAATAGTAACTCAAACCCGGGTATTAGTTTGCTGCTAAGGCAGGATGTGTAAGTCACCCTGTACAACATCAGAAATCAACTGTAGGAAAGACCACTGGTTGGGGAAAGGACACTGTAAAGAGGTTTTTTAAAAAAAGTAAAAAAAAAAAAGAAAAAGAAACTGTCAGGGGATACAAAAAAAGCCCCAACATTATTTTGAATGTGCATGATGACATCCTTTAAGTGCTTGAAGGTCACTAGTCTCTCAGCCCACAGGAAAGGTTTGTAAGTTGCTTCCACAGGGTCGAGTCCAGTAGTCCTTGTTTAGCACAATTCCTATTCCTATCATAAGGATCCCTACCCAAGAGAAAACTTGAGTAAAATCCTCAGGATTTATCTCAGCATCTCTTGAGGTGATAACAGATCTGTTCTGTCCAAAATTCTTCCATTTCCTTCTCCCTCCACAGAAGAAGAAAAAAAAAGAAAAAAAAAGTTCCTAAACCTAATAATCAATTGGCAGTTCTGGCTCTGGCTGTGACAATGCAAAAAGAGGGGAGAAAAGTCACTTACTACATACAGCATAGAGAAACAGCTGCTGTGCCACCTTATGTCTCTGTTTCCTCTCTTCTGAACACTCGGCAGCAGCCCTTTCCCACCTCGCTGCAAACCAGAGGACGCCTCACACCTGTACAGCCTGAGGTTCAGCACACTGAAACCCATGAAACCTTTGCCAAGAAACCCGTGGCAATAAAAGGACTGCACCGACAGCAGGGCTGAAGCAGCACGAGACTTTCCCCGCACCCTCTGAGTGACTACCACGGTGAAAGAACTCCCCTGGAAGAAAAGCAAGAAGCCTTTGCAAAATTATCAAAAATACTGGTAGGTGGAGCACAAATACGTAGCAACACACAGTTCCTCCTGCAAGGAGCTCACAGCCAACCCCCCTGGCACACAGATACCACTTGCGCAGCCTGATGCCAGACTTCTGTAGGACTCTGCAGAAACACCTCTTGCACTGAGGAGCAGGGATTCTCAGACAAAATTAGGTGCTTAATGCGTTTGAATTTTTTCTGCTTGTTGCAACTATGGAAGTGGAATGACTTTTCATGACACTGCCTCCATTTCTAGCACAAATGCAATCTACCCAGAGCATCCTGAATTGCTTTCAGGGTTAGCAGTGAGCTACATGTGTGCGTGCAATAGGTTTTCCTCAGAAAAATTCAATCTGCTGAAACAGAAGCTTCTTATGATGCAAAAGGATGTGGCAGTTCTAGCGACACATATTACCGAGGAAATTGGGAAATTTTCCCAAATGAATTTCCAGAAAAAAACCAGAGCCATTCTGAGCAGCAAGACCAGGAAGGTTAGGAGAGTTTGCTACCATGCGCTGCGCCCAGCTCGAACACCTGCTGTGCTTGAATCAGGCCAGTAACTCAAAGCTTGGCTTTTTTGCTTACCGGCTCTTCCAGAGCCTTCTGCAACCAGACCAAACCAACGTTTTGGCTGGTCCGGGATAAACCTCTCCCCACTCCCAGAGCTGGGACTCCTTCCACTCCCACGTAAATAATTCAACAAGCCTCCGCCAAAAGACGAAACCTGACAGCAACACCGACTCCCTTCGGGCGCTTGCCCGGGAGACGGGATGCTCCAGGAGGTGCACCCCCGCCACCTGGCCCGGCCCGGCCCGGCCCCGGCCCCGGGCGGGATGGGTGCCCGCGGGCGGGCGCTGCGGGGCCGGTGCCGGCAGAGGGAGCTCGGGGCGGCGGGACGAGCCCGCAGCCCGGGGAGCGGTGCTCCCTCGGAAGGGCAGAGAGCTCGAAGCCGCGCAAAGCTCGGAGTCGAAGTGACCCGGGAAGGCACCGGCGGGTGGCCGAGCCGGGAGGGGGATGTTGGCTCCATTTCTCCCTGCACTGCCTGTGCGGTTGGGTTGTGCCATGCGGTGTGATGCGGCTGGAAGTCACGCAACCGGCTGTACGTTCATCCAGCATGTCGGCTCATTTCAGCTTCACTTTCTCAGGGTAACTGCCCCAGAAACGTGATTATACAAGTTTAACCCGGCTGGTCAGAGAGCAGAACCAAGACCTTACAGCACGTTCACCTAAGTGTAAGCCAAGCCCCCAAATTTCAGACTGATCTGTCACCACATAAAAAAGAGATTTTAAAATCAGGGACATAGAAGAGATATATCATGTGCTGAGTTACCTGTGGCTATGTATCTATCTGCTCTTTCCCAAAAGGTAGGATGTATTATAAAGATTTTAAGTTACATCAGAGGTCTGAGACAAGGCCAACAGGAATGTATTGCAGGGAGCCCGAGGAACCAGGCTGCTGCGGGGGTGTGCTTGGGCAAGCTCACTGCTGTGGCAGGGAAAAATCAGACCCCCTTATTTCTGACCCTTTGTCTTGGCATCCAGGAAAGAGACCTTTCCTGCAGGAGATCTACTCCCTGGCTACTTCAGAAGGCACAAGCCATCACAGCCTTAAATCACTATTTGTGCTGCATTTTATTTCTCTTTTTCTAGCACTCAATGGGCTGGGGCAGGAGAGCTGCCAGGGCTGGGATGGACACCCAGACAGCTAGAGTATGTGCCATGAGCGTCCGCAGAGCTTTGGGCAGCACCCAGCAGCACAGCATGCCAGCACACAGTGAATGTCAGCTATGTTAATACCTTCACCTCAGTCATCTGCCATGAAGGCCGTGGCATAGCTATGCTATGCGACAAGCAACAGTTGGGCTGGTTTTGTCTTCTCATAGCTAGGGCATATGATGCAAGGAAAAAGCCTGAGTGTTTCGACATGTAGCCTGCCACTCCGGTCTCTGCTCTGCCAACAGTCAGCTGCAAATAGTACATGGGAATATGCTTTATTAAGGTCTAACCACCTTGAATTTTCAAGGAAAGGACTGTGCTATGTGGGTCTGTGCTAGACTCAAGCAGAAGGATGGAAGACTCTTCTTCCAGGCCGCTGCTACATCCACCAGAGAAGACATGAATCCTAAAAAAGTGGGCAAGGGTTGCTGGCAATGCTCAATGCACCACAGTACCATTTTATGCTGGGTGCACATCAGCTGTTCCTACAGCCTTACAACAAATCTATGTCAAAATGTACTGTTAGCATAGCTAGCATTGCTCAGAGGAGAGGAATAAACTGGATCATTTCACAATTCCTGCCCCGCATCCAAATGTTGCTATGTGAGCTGCGCCACCATTAATGCCAGTCACAATTTTTTTTTTAAAGCTATCCTATAGTTACTGTAAACAGAAGCCCTTAGAAAGCTCATGTCACTGGTACTTAGACATCCTTTGCTTTCTAATGAATAAGATGTAAGATAATGGTTAACCTTCAGGGACTAATATCAGTCTTAGATCTAGAAGCTGACACATCATGAAACAAATTAACAAGCGACCACATGACAATGGAAAGATCAAATTATCATGCCAGCAGTCATTTGTTTAATTCGGTGTATGGGGTAGGACTCAAAGATTTAGGCATACTGAAGAATATATTTCCTGCGTTAGTACTGCAGAGCATGGCCATGTTGGCTGGGGTTGATGGCTGGAACGTGACCTCCAGCAAACAAGCCCTGACACCAGGCATGTATGAACTCTGAAGCCTTGGTCAACAGGTCCCATTTGGAATCTCATAAGGTTGCCAACATTTGGAAAAAAACACCACCACTCCCTCCCTCAAACCCTCAACAGAAGTCCAGTTTTTTAAGAGCAAATACTTAAGGTCTCACTGGTAGGAATGATAAATTGACACAGAAAAAGCTCTGAGCGCTAAGATTTATCAGTCTCTACATCTAAACCAACTTTTTCCCTTCGCAGAGCACAGTAATCACCCTATCCCACCAAGGTATGCCTCAGAGGCCAGCTACCTTGCAGGCTGCAAAATCCTGCAAGCTACTGAGAGGCCCAAAACAGAATGATTTAGGGATTATTTTGGCCGCTCTCAGGAGGTGTTGGGAGGTCAGGTTTACAGTTTGAGGTTTGACACAACAATGTAGGGAGGCGCATAGTCTCTCCATCTGCCCTACAAATGACTGGCTGTATATAAACAACGGCTTCCTTCCCTCCACTGATAGCAGCCTCTCAGTTTTCATCCTCGTTTCAATTTAGGCTGGCTTTAATCCCTTGAGATCTTCCAGACAGACACCGTATGTCTCAATGCAGCAGGATGTGTTCAACCCTGGGGCATAATCTGCATGTTAGATGCACTCTGCTGCTCTGCTCCATCACAGGCAAAGCCTGGACTTCACCAAGTGAAATGCACAGTGTGCCTGACCAGCCTCAGACAAAGCTGGTTGGGTTCAAACATAAGCAGGGATGGACAAGTGCTAAATGGATTGAGGCGATTCAGAGCAGGAGAATGCCAGGAGAATGCCATTCCTTTACATCCACTTGTCCCATCAACAGGACAGAGCAAGAGTAAAGCAAAGCAAATGCTCACAGTGAGAGGACCAAAAATTTCCTTGAGGCTAGCGGGCAAGGGCAAACTCCAAATCTTGCACACTCCAGTTTCGGTAAACGCCCTAGTCAGCCAAGGCACACCACGCTGCACTTCACAGCACCCTCTCACCAACGCCCAACATACCCAAAAGAAACATGACCCAGGTTCTCCCTGTCAAAACTTTGCATGCTAAGGCTTTTGGCACAGATCTTGCAGAGAGGAAACTGAGAGGAGGTGAGAAGCTGCCTGTGTATTTTGCTTAATATATAATTTATGTTTTCCCTCAACACTCTCCCTTGCTTCCTACTTTTCTGGAAGCTGAAGTGAAGGCTTCAGGCTTCCAACACCTGCATGAGTCTTCCTCTATCCAGCAGTGTCAGAAAGAGACCTCAAGTTCTCAGCCTTTCTAAAAGAAAAAATACTGCCAGCTGCCAACCTAAACCCTCACCGTGTGTCAAAGGTGGATGCTATCGAATGGCAGCATTAGGAACCTTGAGTCTGAATCACTTATAGAGTTAGCGCTGAGAGGCTGAGAATGTCATGGGCCAGGCAGTCCTGCAAAATCACCAAGGAACAGCAGAGCTTGAGTTACAGAACAGCAAACTGATATTGTAGTAAGCTGGAGCTGCTGGCACTCATTTGCCATCAGCAGGGAGCTCTGGTTTATGGTGGCCTCTCATAATCTTGTGAATGAGGCATAAGAGTTATGAAAATAATAATTAAAACAAATGCGAAGGAGAATATTCACCAAAAGATGCCATTTCAGAGGAATTGGATCTGCCTGTGAATTGATGCTGTCAGTCAACACAGCAGAGGAGAGCATGGAAACATTTTAAAACAACACCCGAATGTTTCACTCTGACAGTTTCAAAATAAAATGTTTTAAGTTTTCATTTCAAAATTGACCCAGATTAAATAACTAAGCTAAAAAAAGACTGACCTAAATGAACTGTTTCCGTCTGGTCTTCCTGTTTTTCAGCCATACCAAAAATGCTACATCAGTGCTGCTGCAGAGTGCTCTGGTACAGAAACCTGACCAGTATCACTCCACCACTTTTGGTCCTTTTTCTCCCTGAATACAAGAGTTGTTTTATTTATTTCCAATAATTTATTTTCAGTAATAGATTTTGAAGGGTTTTTCATCAGCCTTTTGCTGGTGGATTAGTCAAATGCTTGTGGGCAGTGGGGGAAAAGGTGGAAAAGTGGGAAAAAAAGGAATAACAAGAAACTTGTGGGGAAGGAGGGGAAAAGGAAAGGTCTCAAAAATCCAGATAAGCACCTAAACATGTTTGCACATAGTAGCTCACATAAAACTTCTGAGCATTTTTTATTTTCTGGCAAATATTGCAAAGGTTGCAGGCCAGCCCCAATTCAGATCTGTCCTACACATCACTAAACTCTCTGTGAAAATCAGTGAGTGCCAGGGATGTGCTACTCCCTCGGGATAGACACAGCTATGTCTGACTAGAGGTGATGCACACTGGTAAAAACAAGCAGTTCCCCACCCTATTGACTTTTTTCCTTTTTTTATCACCTCCTGAGGGGCAAACTCCAGCCAGAGTCCCAGCCCACCCTTTACATCCACAAGTGCCACCACTTTACACCGTCTCAATATCTGCACGAGCAAAACCCCATTTGGATGAAAATAAAATAGAGAAACAGCTCAAGGCAGTTAAACAACATCGTGACACTAATCAGTGGCTAGAAGTGAACTTCGGTTAAATATTCAAGGACTGAATTTGAACTTTTGTCAGTAAAGTCGCAAAGGTAACACAGTGAAACGGGTAATACATACTCACTTTTCTTCATGTGAGTTGTTTTACTGGAATCAGTGGGATTACTCACAAGTGGGGGAAAATTTTGCAGAGTTTGCCATCTCTTGCTTTGTGTTTTTAGGCACACCAGTAAGATTGTCTAGATATGAGCTGTTGTTCCACTGTTTGCTTTTTAGGATGTACTAGGTGATGCTTTTCAAAGCAACTCGTTGTTCTCCTACAAATGTAGAAAACGAGAAATTAAATATCTACTTAATAAGAAGTAGCTACTTTAGAAAGAGAAGTAATCCAGGTAATTTAGTGATAAAACTTCAAATTACTTATCTGGTACTTCTCTCTGGGCTTAGAGAATAGTGCTTGGCACCTGTATTTCACAGGGGATTCTAGCAAAACTACCTTATTCTGTCTTATTGCTCATAAAAGTCTTTAATGCTTACGACAGGGCTCTCTCACTGTAAGAATATCAGCATGTTGCGAATGATGGATATGTTAAATCTGATGCTGGTAACAAGCTCTCAGGGATGGCTGCTGTTTTTATGGCTATGCCAACCTCTTCCCAGTATGGTGCCATGACATGAGTTGGCTGTGGGTGAACTAGCTGGTGGCTTGGGAGTTGCACCTGGTTACTGCCCTCTGCCAAAACAGTCTGCTACTGACTCTGCACCAAGGTCCAGTCTGATCCAGTATGAAAGACGGATGGATGCCTGCCCAGTGCAGCCCCTGTAAACCACAAACAGATTCCCAGGGAAGATTTTCCAAATGCTGTACAAAGGATTCAGGCACCCATATACTAAAGGAATCTGGCTGAAAAATGCTCACCAGATTTATTTATATATGTTTAATAAAAGTCACTCCTAACAAGCTTTAATGGTTTCCCCTGCCTTGTCTGATAATGATTAGTACACTAATTTTGCCTAGTCATGATTAGGAGCAGGGAAGATGCCTAACAAGCAGGATCTGGGAGGACCTTTTGGGTGTAAGAGACAGCACAGAGGAAATATGGCTGTGAACAAGAGATTGAGGAGCATCCATTTGCAATAGCAATTCCACAACATGAGAAAAGTCAAGAGGAGAAGGAAAGAGAGAGAGAGGAGAAGCTAGAAGAAAATGGAAAGTCAGAGATAAATTCAGAGAGAGAAGAATGTGATCAGGGAAACGGACAAGTCTTGCAGGAATTGCAATGAGGGCAGGTGGACTCTGTTACAGAAAACAGAACCAGACATTCATGAAAAAGGCATGTAGCATCATATAAATGAACCTTTACCACTAAATGAAGCAGAGGAGTGCTGTTGTTCATCCAGCCTTAAATGAAAGAGTGGAAGTGACAATTTGCCCTGAACTAGTGCAAAAAAGTTATTGTCACAGACTTTTTGAAGGAAAGGTTTAATGCTATGACTGCATCCTGAGAAACAGCTTAACAAAAGAGAGAGTGGTCAAATGGGTAGTTTACCTAATTTTTCCATGCTGGATTTAGTCGTCTCTTCTTCCATATGTGCTCCTCATGGCATGTCTGGGTTTTTTCCCCTTTCCGCAACATGAAATGCTTGAGTGTCTTAATTGCTGGCTTGCAGATGTGCTAAGTTGAAGTGGAGGGCAGCTGCGAGTTGGGCACATCCTGCAAAACAATGTTTGAGTTTCTCTTGTTGTCAGCCACAGCACATCTCCACCATTACATATACTACAAACATCCTGGTGGTCCCTGTCAGGACAATGGCTGGAGAAAAAAAAAAATCCCAAACCTATACCCTCTTTTGATTACAATAAAATTTGTTGTGGCTATGAGAGTATCTGTATCTTATGACCTTCGCCTACAGGCCAGCAAACAGCCTGGCCCCTACACATGTGTGGCCATTCAGTGACAGGCATGACTGGGTCTGATCCAGCCCCCACTGAAAGCGACTGAAGGCTTTCCTAAACAGCCAGCAGCTGCTGCACTGGACACGTTTTTGTGATGAGAAAAGTCTCTCGAGCAGGCAAAGAATGCATTTGTTTTCCCAGAGACTACAGTCTTCCTGCCCATGCAGCATCCACACCTTTACTCATACAACAGATAAAAGGGCTGAAGGCAAGATAAGGTGTAGTCAGATTGCTCCATAAAAGAGAGCTTCAGTCTTACTTTTTGTGTAGATCATCGTATATTGGGCCACTATTTCACCCAATATCAGTATATCTGATAATGTAGATGTGCTGGCAGTGCCATAATCAACATACTATTTCTCTTAGTCCTTAAAAAAACTTAAGCGTATTCATGTTTGTCAGCAGGATGAAGTAGCCTGGAGAAGGTTAATGAGAGTTAACTGTAATTTCACCTTCATTTAAGGTTTGCTCCTGAAGGAGAGAAGTGCTGGTGGATCATAGAATGGGAGTGTGAGTTGATGAGAGGTCCAGTCATTAGCAACAGAGCGCCATTCACATCACTTAATAAGCTTGTCATCTGTTGGCCAACCTACAAAGTTGCATCTTGCAAAGATGCAAGATTCCCTGTAGCCTCAAGGTAGTGCATAGCAATAAACAGGCAGACACCAGAATGGGAAGGAAACCTGCAAATGAAAAGTTTTGATTCTGTTTTTACAAGCACTGAATCATGTTCAACCCTCTCTGTTAAATTTTACTCTTTGTTCAGTAGCTAAATACAGGAAAATGCCAGTTTTCAGTAGAATTTGTTGTTACAAGCTTAGAGTTACTGAGAACAGAATTTCATGCTTCTCTCTGCAAACTTCTATTCAGTAGTTCTAGAAATTATGAGGAAAATCTTCCCTGAAATACCATACCAGAGCCCTCTTAGCCCAGGCTACAAGCATATACATAAAAAAAGATCATACCACAACACAGAAAGCAACAATATGCAAAACTGGTTTTTGTGTTGACAAAGGTTTAATGCTGTGAACTTAGTACACCTGTAGGAAAAACGAGCAACTCTCTTTGGTTTGGGAGGGAAGGTGATCTTATTGAAACAATCCTTCTGTTAGAAAGTCTCCTGTAGACTTGATGGTGAAAATTGTTGGTAGTACCTAATGATTTTCCATACTCCCACCATGAGCCTGTGGAAAGATTTGGCAACAGGAAGTCTAGTCCTTTCTGAAAATTAAGTCCCCTTAATTTGGTTCATAGAACCTATCAGAAGACAGAGGCACTCTTCACCATTAGCTGCTTCTGAAACTCTTGGTCATAGTGTATACTTACCTATCAATTTTTTCTGAAGCCCTTGTTCCCAATGTTTCAATGCCCAATAGCATCAAAATAAAAATCATGGCAACAGGGTATGCTTTCCCAACAACTACCACAGATATTTCTATTTAATAAGTAGTTCCTCCTGGTTTAGGTTCAGTAAACATTCAAGGCAATCAAGGAAAGTTGCTGCAGGTTTCCATTTTGCTGGAGGGATTATGATGTCTTCCAGCCTGCCAGGGCCTAACTGAAAAAAGTGATGTGGAACAAAGACCTGGAATGAAAGGTGGGATCCTTGGGAAAGAAATCTTTCCAAACCCTGCTGCGATCAGTAGCTTGACCAGTGAAAACTTTTGGATACCCTGGAGCTCTGTTCCTCTTTGCTCTGCATTACTCACCATCAACGGTAGAGTGATCTTGCTCTTTCCAGGAGCAAATGCCTTGAAACAAGCTGACATTCTCATCTTTGTGGGTCAGTTTGCCAGTGGATCGATAACAAAATACATTTCACTGTCAATTCATAACACGTGAGTTTCTTGCCCTGCAGTGTAACTGAACAGCCCTTAGCTGGAGGTGTGGGGGGTGCCTGTTTGAGAAATTGCAGTGAATGGGGCAGGGATATCTTTCCCAGACTGAACCTCTGAATGCTACTTGCTGCCTGTTCATCTCTGAAAACATACAACCAAACAGTGTTCAAAGGTGCTTCTTCCCTGGCAAAGTCTCATGCCAAGTGCCCTCAAGGGAAAGCATTTGGGGAATCCTTGGATCTCCTCTGATTGCAGCATCACGGCACATTGAGCTTCAGAACAGACCACACAGATGGATGAAATGTCAGCAGAAGGAAATCCATGAAAGGAGACTGCTTACTGGGATATCGACAGAAATCACCATTTCAAACATCTGAAAGCCTGCTCTAATGCCTACTAAACTCAATGGAAATAATGTCACTGGAAGGGAGCCCCTGATTTTTGAACCGTAGTCTTAAAATAAGCACATTTATTTTTTTTGTCTATGGTTTATTTATTTTGTCTTTGGGAGCTGGCAATGGTTTATTTGCTTAAAGCTAGCTATGTAGAGTTTGTGAGATTGTACGCAGCTTCAGGCATGCTGGGGCTGCAACTTAATCCCTCACAGAGCTATCCTGCTAGGAGAGTATGTTACATGTCCTTTATTTTGCTCTGTCCCTTTAAAAAACAGAACTATCTCCTTATCTGTACATTTATCTAACTTTAAGGTCTTATGACTGTGAACACTGCTAAGAACAAAAAAAGGGTTAACAAGCACATTCAAGGGAAGGGAGACTTTGTGCCTTACAGTGAATCTTAGGACTTCCAGTGAAAGTGGTTGCAGCTTATTTAGATTCCTTTAAAACCTGAAGAGTGACTGTCACCTAGTTTGGTTTCGTTTCTTCCTCCGTGGAGTCTGAGAAGAGGTACGGTCTGAGATGAGCTAATCAGGAGTGCATCAGTTCTTACGTACTATTTCCTCCTGTGCCCCTTTAAGGCGGTTAATGAAAAAATGCTGAGAAGTTATGTCTGAATAATCTCTCTCTTGCTGGGGGTACTAGAAATCTTCCATTTACCCAGGCAGGCCAAGGAAAGGGAAGTCTCTGGGCGTGGCAGGCTTGGTAGCATTGTAGCTAAGCTTCCCTTCTGAGCTCTCTGAAAGCCCTTCCTTGTACTCATCACAAAGCTTTGCCTACAGAGTCTATACTAACTGGCTTGCCCATGGTGCAGAGGTTGGCTTTTACTATCTAATACATTCCACCAAAGTTACATAGTTATAAAGTTACAAAGTTATATGTCTTGTATATGTATATTTTTTTTTCTTGTCCAGCAAGTAAATACCTTGCTGTGCAAACCCATCACTGTTCAGGAGTTGGATAACAGAAGCTGCCCCAGAGGCAGTGCCTGCTCCCAGTGGGGGGTCTTTCATATTCCCAACCACTTTCAAGCTCCTGGAACAGTTTAGGAGCTCCATATGAAGTATATGAAGCATATGAAGGTATGACTTTATGAGTTGGAGACTACATATATTCAACCCGAAAGCCACGCTGCTTTTAGGAGGAGAGCGTGACAGAGCGGTTAGTGTTGCCTTCTGATCTGCATGTGATAGAGTGCAGAAGAAAGTGTCAAGACATGTAGAAATGTGCACTCATGCACCTGCAAGAGGTGACAGGAGCGGGACAACAAAGACATAGAGATCAAGGAATGCCCCTCAGAGCCAGACTAGGTAAGGGAGTAAAAAAGGGGGAACATCAGTGAAGTGGCAGTGATGCATTTCTGTAACTGTTTGTTCCTAGCAACTGTATTGCCAGCCTGGGGGTTTATGCACTCTACAACTGTTTAGCAAGTTTTTGCTACTGATCTGAACAGTTTACAGTTTAAACGGTATATAAGACATGACTGATCCTCCCTTCAGGCTTGGACAATGACACAGAAAGTGGCAGTAATTTGCCGAGGAAGTCTGCAAGAGGGCAGAGAACTCAACAGCAAAGCGGCTTAACTCTAGCTACTCTGAGAATAAACCATCTTGACTATGGCTGAATGGGCCAAATATATGCCAGCTCTTTTCCTTCAAGTTTGCTTCCTCTACTTGCTCTTAATAAATGTCTGAGTTTGTTTTCTTTTCTATTTAGACCTTTTGAGACTTTTACGATTTTAAGCTAAAGGGCACTTCAATTCTGTCATCTTCAAAAGGCAGTACAGGATGAGCTGATGCACATCCTTGAAGATCAGATGTGAAGTGTGACGACAATCCTGCCTCCATTCTCAGGCTGCCAGCAGAGTGAAGAACAACTAAAGCAGAAGCAAGAGTTCCCTCCAAATGCAAATTGATCTGTGGCACTACAAAGTAGGAGAAAATTACTGTAAAAGACTGGAATTCTATCTTTTAATTTGCTTTTGTTTGCTTGTACAAAGTAGGTTGTTTCTTTGTTCCCTTTTATTTCCTTTCAAGCCAGAGAATAAATTGGCTGTGAGGCTGAGCATATAAGCCTTTGAAATAAGCTCTCGTACCTAACAAAACACAACTGTACCTTATACACACATGCAAAATAGAAGATATTCCATTACTTTATCTTCATTTTTCTTTTGTTCAGACATTTCTCTGGCATTCAGTGGAAAGATAGCTGTGGTATGGGAGGCACAGTAAATGCTAATTAAATAAAATATTAAAACAGTCTGCATCAAAGTTGAGTAGAAGTGATCAACAACAGATTTTCTTCTTTGTTACTTAGGAAATTCATGCATTTCTATATCATTTGGTAATAATGCATAATGCACGTACTTTACGTGGTATTGAAATATTATGCCATGGCCAATGACATAATATCATAAGAAAAACCTCAAATAGCATTTCCAGAGGGTAGCAGTCAGCCAGTTATGTCTTGATATCAGAGCCTGGACAGCAGCCCTGAAATTGTCTAAGTTGAGAAATATGTGAGAAAACCCACTTTGGTCAGTATCCTAAATGAAAGTCAATATTAATATATGTATTTTTAATAAGTTATGATCTGCTTTCAGTTACCTGCTTAGGTCAGGTTCGTTAAAGCCTACCTACTTCGGCACTGTTTAACATTAGTCACCAGATGAGAATGGTGTTCCTGGGAACAGAGGTGTGGTTTTACCAAGTATGCACTCACTTCTCCGTCAGTGCGGGAAAAATATTTTTGTCCTTTCTGAGCCCTTTAAGCAACATCATTAATGCAAATAATGACTCTTTCAGATAGATTCCTTGTATTTAATGATGGGAAGAGGGAAGAAGGGATTTTTCATAGGGTTAAACTGTACCTTAATCACAGACAGATGCCTGGCTGCAAAGGGTGTTTCAGAGGAGCGGTACCCCGGGAGTGTTTTTGCAGTTGCGAGGAGATTGTGTGCACATGCACATGTGTGCCGAACAAGCAGTAATCTAACACTTGCCCTCCAAGGAAAGAGTGGGTCTGCTGTTCACTGGGGAGGGAAATCTGATAACAGATCCTAAGGAAACCACAGTGAGTATTACATCTTTCATGTAAGTCTTTATGGAAATGGTCAGCTACAAGGAGCTGACTTACATGGTCCTGCTGTTGACAGGGAGGCAAGCATCCGAGCTCATATAGAAAATAATGGCAAGAAGTAATAGTGCCAAGGAATGGCCATTGCTGAGGACCTGACCTCTACATCACACACATTTCAGGGAGGTTTACCTCAAATTAGTTCTAGCCTGGCCCAGAGCACACCTTGCATTTTACTTTCATCTGAAACTCACCTTGTTCGCGTGTCCTGAGAGTGCTCCGTGGAGTGAGCCAAAGCTTCATCTGGGGAACGGGCAGGAAGTTTGCTTCAAAAGCACACTCTTGATTCGCACTGAAGTGCCAGCGGGGATGCGCCCTCAGGCATTTCATCATCAGATACACTGGATAGAATTGAACACTGGGATGGTTTGGCAACTAGCTGAAGCTATCCCAGGACTATAGCAACTACCCTTAGGAACCTGAGGTAACGGATAACTTCCCAGGAGACTGTAAAAGAGGGAAGCCAACTCCAGGATATTTCTGATGCTTTCCTAGTCTGTCTGCCTGTGAGCAGGTAGAAGCTAAGATGGCATGGAGGAGCAGCTAAGGAGGACAAAGAAAACAAGCGTCAGGTGTGATCATGCTGCGTTAACTCCTTGGGAAATTAAAGACACAGCACTCTTACTGATGCTACTGAAACAGTGGAAACCACAAACACAAGACAAGTCTAAAATCCTAAAAGATCTTGACCCAGTGAGCAACAGTGTGAATAAAGAGGGTGAAATTCAGTCTGTGCAAGTTCAAGGTCTTATATTCAGTAATAACCAAATACACAAATACCAGCTGGAGAAATACTGGCTTGGCAGAAGTTCTGCAGAGGAAGATATGGGGCTTGTAGTCCACACGGTGCAAACATGTTATGCGGCTACAGAAAAAGCAAGTGCTGACTGTCACAGGCAAGTCACACAACAAGTCACACAACTTTTCAGTCGGTACTGACAAAACACCAGTGGGAGCGCTGTGCCTTCCACAGTTCACCATTGTTCAAGAATGTGGGCAAACTGGAGAGACCAATGGAGAAGGTCTTGAAAAATGTGGTCTGTAGGACAGATTCAGGTGGGGTTCTTTCCAAGTCTCTCAAGGGAGAGCTGATACTTGTCGTCAAGCCTGTCACAAGCTAACAAGTAGGAAGGGAGTAAGCTGTGCTCTATATTCACTGTAGGTAGACAGGAGTGATGGTCTTCAACTGCAGGTAGGGAAACTTAGGCTAAACATGAGGAAAAACTTTCTACAGTTTTGGATAATCAAGCACTAGACCAAACTGTCTAGGGAGGCTGCAAACTCACCATCACTGGAAGTTTTGAAGAGCACGGATGCTTGAAATACTAGTCCTGCCCATAGATATAGCTGGTCCTGCTTGTATTTTAGGAACAGAACTGATGACCTCCTACGTCTCTTCCAACTCCCTAACTCTGTGTTTCTATCAGGACACACAACATAGCCAGCCCTTCCTTCCACAGAGCCAGTCTGTGTTGTTGGCCATCCTACACCCAGGGGACAGTTACAATGACTTGGTGTCTTGGCTTCAAGAAAGAAAGGGTCATCCTCCACCTTGGAAGGCAGGACACTGCTCTACAGCCCACACCAGACTGCAGTTCTTGCTGTGGTGTTGATGCCACATCTGAAACCTTCAGATATCATAAGACAGCCGTCAAAAGCCACAGGACAGGCTTCAAAGCATGCCTGAAGAGAAAAATATTTTAAAGCCATCCTCCACCATGATGCAAGAAAAATAAATCATTGACCATTCACTGAAAAAATAATAATTTTCTCTTCATAATGTGGTGCTTCCAGTGGAACATGAAACACTATTACTTTTAGAACAGGGTCATAAAATGTGAAATGCTCTGTCAGCTACACAGCATTGAAAAAAAAAAAAAAAGAAGAAATAAAAATGTGAATTACAAGCTGCCTGTGCCTTAGAAAGAGCAACTCACTGTGGGCTGAGTAGTGACTGTGCTTGCATCTCTTAGGTATTGCAGTATCTTCCTGCCTAGGTGTAGCAACTTAGAAGGAGCCTTTGATAATCCAATCTCTCTCCTTCCCTGCCCACCACAGTCCTGTAAGTGCACAATGTGTGGTGCAATTTAATTGCCCTGGCGGCAGCATCCACCTCCACAAGCACCTGGCATAACATCTTGCCACAATATTTTGTCCATTTAATTTGTCCACTTTATGTATTTAATTTTTATTCGTCTCCACTCAATGCTCACAAGACCTTTAAAGAGAAAAAAGCTTGATGTGAATGATTTCTACAAACTGCATCTCAGGTAATAGTTTGGAAAAGGCCACCAGTATGCCTGTGTTGATGGGTCCAAGGCAGATGCAAACAGTAACCTGTCAGCAGATCTGACATGTAAAGAAGAAGGGTCAAAAGAGCTTAATGGATAGATCCTAGTGGCAGTTTTTCATGACATTTTTGCCCATTTATTTTCTTCTTACAGAAGAGGATCTGGCCTTTTTAAAGGTTTCATTTAGGGCATGGCATTCTTGTATTGAGTTGTGTTTAGCCTGATGTGACAAGCAGTGCACTCCTCAAAACAGAGGCAAGCCAAATGATCCGCATAGTAAAAAATGAATGAATACGTAAGGAAAGTCCATTGCCAAATAGTCAGAAACACTTCCTGATGAGCATCTGCACACAGAGTTTGTGTGACAAGCTGGATGCTCCCATGAGATGAGAGCAGCGTTCAGGCTATTGTACCGCTGCTAGCAATGACCGCTCTTCCCCTTCACCTGGCAATGCTGAAGTCCTCTGATCTGGTGGGAGCCGAGTCAGGTTCATTCCAGGGACAGAGCAAGTTGCAGCAGACTGTGTCTGCAAGTTATTTTCCTCCTTCCCCCCTCCCCACCTTACCTTTCCTCCTTCCCCAGTGCTGTGTTTCTGCTGCGGTCCACAGGCGCAGGGTGTGCTCCTGCCTCCTGACACCTCGTATCACTTACCTCTCCCCGGGCAGTAACCTCCATAATCTGGTGGAAGGGAAAGGGCAAGGCTACGCATCCCTCCATGGCACCGCCAGCTCTGCAGCTGTGCCAGAGACCATGTCGGGTCGTAAGCAGCAACCAGCTTTTCCGACATGGCACGCAGCTACGCTGGCTACAGCCGCATGAGGCCGGGAAGGGTAGATCTGTCCCTTTTTTCATTAAGTGTATTTATAAACATACAGTACACAAGATTTTTTCCTTTCTTCACAGTGATGGATGATTATATGTCTATGAAATGTTTTCATTTATTTGGCGCCAGAGTAATCAAAATCAGTTGAAACTGTGGCGATGAAGAGAAGGAAAACAAGTAGGCGTGGGATTGACTGTGCTTCTCGCTCCCTGGGCTATCCAAGGGTAGTAGCTGGCAAAAGTGCACCCCTTGCAGATGAACATCTTAGCTGGTAATTGTTCCCAGTCGTGCTCGTGGCCTCTGTCCATTAAGGATGTAGCCCTGCATAACTTTAAAAGCAATTGACTCCACTCTGGAAATGCTGTGGGAGCGTCTGAGCCAGCATGTGCGTGACTCTGCTTAGGCAGAAGAGAACTGGTCCCAGAAAACCTTTGTGAATGAAATTTTCATGCTTTCATGTTTGCCTCAGTGCAGATTCTGGGTCAGTCCTTCTGATCTCAAACATCCGGTTTGAACGGGTGTTTTCCACTACATAGATGCAAAAATATTTCCATTATCAGCCTGTAATGGCTCTGCACAGACAAGCAAGGGGGATGAGGCAGGACAAGGGAGTTTAGGAGACTGTGTCAAAGACGCCAATGTAAAAAGAAAAAAAACCCTCAGAAACCAAAAAACCCCCGTTTCACTGCTTGTCAATTAAAAAACCAACAACATAATATGTTCGTCTTCTCAAAGCCAGATGGTAAAGATTTCAGCGACGATGTTTCTGTTTGCGTTTCTCCCCTCCTCCTTCCCCACAGTTTCACAGTCAGCAAGGACCGGAGCTGGCTGCCTGCCTGCAGATGGCTGCAGAAGTGGCCCATGCTGCTCCTTCCACAGGAGCTTCCTGGGGCATTCCCTGCTTCCTCCAGAAAAACACGCTGTCCAAGTACTCCACCTCTGACATTACGCACGAGCTGGTCACTGGCCGCGTTTGCAAATAATGTGCCTGCAAACCACAGGCTTGATTTAACGCCGAAGAGGCTCTGTCTGCCTCAGCTGGTGTCTGGGTGTGCGTGAAGCTGCGTAGAGCAAGGAGCAGGGCACAGCGGCTGGTTGCAATGCGATGGGTGGTTAAAAGGGGATGCAGGTACCGCTTGCCTTTTCTCCCATCAGAGACTGAGCAGTTTATCACCTCTGAAACGTGCCTGGTCTTCAGCGGTCAAAAGTGAAAACTAAACAGCGACTTCACATACAACATCGTGATTACTTTGAACCACATGGAATCAGCACAGAGGAGCTGGAAATTCATTGTTCTCCTACACTAAAAAGAAAACAAAACAAAACCAGCAATTCAACCACTGAGGTCAAAAAGGTTTGAGGAAAATACCTATTTTCTCGCTCCAAGTCAGCTATTTTTTTTACTATGCCTTGTGGAGCAGCTTGAAAACAACTCCAACATCCCCCCCCCCAGCTCAAAACGGAGTTATTCCTCTGTCTCTTCTCATTAGAATTATGTATATACATATAAATCAAGCTCCCAAACCCCCTGAACTGGCTCTTGTCTACTGTGCCCCCAGCTTACTCTGGATTAGTAGACATCACTGAGCATTTCCATATTTTTTTATTAATGGAACAAAACCACATCCCTGAAAAGCAGCAAGAGCTCAGTGGTCATGGCCTCCACTGCCAGTGCAATGGAAACGATCCTTGTGGACAGACCGGCTGCCCTGAGGTCATTCCCTGAATGAGACCAGTTGTCTTTGCAGCAGTCAGGTCTCCAAGCACATCCCCAGGGCAGGCTCCCCCCAGGGTGGCTGTGTGGGTTGGAAGATGGCAGACTGTGGAGTCTGCCATATGTGAGCATGCCCGCTCCCAAAACACTCCAGAAAAATCAGGTTTTCAAAAGGGAGGGAGAAGGAAGAGGGGGAAAAAAGGCTTTTGAGACCAGTTGTTGTCTCACTTCAGGAGAATTCAGTAAACAATCTTAATTTCCAGGTAAAACTTGCTTCTCCAGAACATGTCATGTCATCTCACTGTTGGCCACTGCACTGTTTAAGGCCTATTATGTGGATGCTGCTGCTGCTCAGGAAAACTTGTTAAAATAGCTGGCAAAAATCCTTCTGTTTTACCAGACAGTCTAAGAGGTGGCTAAATAATATGAGATAGTTTATATGGAGGGACTTTTTAAGCACCTGATATTATTGGCTAGTAGGTCGGATGACCATTTGCAGAGAATTGACTATACTTTCTCTTCAAGGATATATTAGACAGCATATGCACTCCAGAGGCTCCAGCCCAGCATGCTTTTCCTTTTGATATAGACTGCCTCTTGGCAGACAAGCAGGAGCACTCACTTCTGGGGACTCCAACCACTGCCTTCACATCTTTCAAAAACTATTCAGGGTGACAAAGCTGTAGGACATGCAAGCAGTACCCTTATGACTCCACTTGTGACTATCTATCTTGTCAGCCTGCAAGGTTGAGCTATTTGCAGACATCAAAAGAAAATGAATGTTACCCATCAGGTAATCTACAAGTAAATTATCTACAGTCTATCCATCTGTCTATCTGTGTAACAGTAACTGGTTAACTTGAGGTGCCCAAGATCTAAAAGAAATTTCAGTTTGTCTTTTGTGCAGCCAAATACAGTGCCTGCCTGGTTAGATAGCTTTTAAAATGTGAATGAGTACGTGTGTGTGTGAGGGAGAGAAAGTGAGAGTGGAAAACCAGGCAGGCTCCTAAATCTGTCAAAATACAGTATGATCATGTCAACACATTTAACAGAGCACTTGACAGTGGACTGCCAAGTTCGTTCATATGTTTACAGACATACATTCAACTTATTTACATTCCTCTAAATCCCTTCTCTGTCTAAATATAGATGGAATAAAAAAGACCACAACAGTAAAAATTAAGACACGGGAAAGAGGACTCGTCTGGAGAGTCTGGTATTCGAAAGAGCAAGATTTCAGTCTTCACCAGTGCATGTTAAAGCACAGAAACATCTGTTTCACTCTCCCCATGTTGGAGCTGGAGCAATTGCTTGGGAGAAGTTCCCCTCAAGACTAAGGGCAGAGCCTGGCTCTCCCAACACCTGCAACAAAGCCTTCTCCGCTCCCCCAAATATCGCCCAGGCTTGCTCATCTGCTGAGAGTTTGAGACCTGCTGAGGTAAGTGGCATTTATTCCTAGGCACTCAGGGAAGAGGAAGCTGAAAAAAGCCTACGTGAGTTTACCGCAGAGTTCAAAAAGACTCAAGGACTAGACTGCAGGCAGAAAACATGCCGCAAACACTGCATGCGACTTGTTTTGAATATCACTAAAAATTTGCACTCTTTATTTCTGCTTTTTGATCTGCTTTCCATTTCCTTACATGGCCCGTGAACAGGCCAGCTCTCCACCAGCTGCCACCCCCTGGAGCTCTCACCAAACTTTGGGGTAGACCCAAAAGGATGCCTGTGCACAAGACAATGGTTAAAATTTGAGGGTTTGTGTCTCATCTGCATTTTTTACCAGACAGACAGAAAACAGCACTCACCGTGCTGACTTGCAAGTCTTTTAACTGCTCTGCCTTGGTTCCTCCACAACTTAGCTAAGGACAGCAAAATGCTTCTGCCTTGTACAGGAGATACATTCATATTCACCTGGAAAGTGCTACAGGTGTCAAGTGTTATCTGTCCAGTAATTAATTTTAAATGTTACATACATAATGTATACAGCAGAGGAAAATACTGTGGGGGCAGAGTTAACTGCAAAGAGTTATCACAGCTCTGTTGGCAGTATAACAAATTATTTCAGCTATGGAGCTGCGTGGGTATGTTTCTTCTGTGGTGCACTAGAGATTTGTAAAGTCAGGTTAAAAGCACACAGATTATCCTTGATAGTTTAAATATTTAATTAAAACCTGCATTTATAAGCGTCTAATTAAAACTGCACCTTCAATATATTCCATCGGTATTACGGACATGCATTACTTCTCCAAAAGCAACCTACCCCTTCCTTACCCTACCCCTTATATGCAGGGGTATGTAGATATCTGTCGGAGACCCAAGAACATCTACTGTTGGAAGACCTGGAACATTTATCATTTACAGATAATTCTTTGTGTATCACAAGACAAATGGCTCCAAACCTGATGGTCTGCGTATATGTCTGAGGGAATGCAAATACGGTCAGCTTAACTTTCATAAGTAGTGGGATAAGGATGAAAGCTGAGTCAGAACTTTTTGTTATTGCTTGCTAGACTTTTCCATAGATAGGCTCAGTCATTCCAGTGCTCTCAGCCCATGTCTTTCCCTTTGAGCCTCTGGCTGGGCTTAAAAATCTGAGGACTGCCAAATGCCCCCTGCTTCTCCCCTGAAGTTGCAGGGTTTGAAAAATTAAAATACTTCTTCTGAGTTTTGTAAAAGAGGAAGGTGTTGAAAGGGGCAGGGAAGGGGTCCGGGCTAAGGAAAACCCCTCACAGATCGCTTTAAGCTGGAGGGTATGGAGGAAGGAGGATGTACCCATACTCCTGTAAACAGCACCTCTCCAGCTAACCCAGAGTTTGGAGCTGGTCCTTGTTACTCCCTTACAACAGAGCTACTGCTGAGAGCAGGTTCAGATCCAGACCTTCAGCACTGGTCTGAAGAAAATGCTTGTTTGACCTAGGCAAGGCAAAGTCCTTCCATTAAGCCCAGCTGTGTGCCTTCTTTCCCTTATTGACCTGAAAATAAAAAGTTATTCCATAACTATTTATTATGGTTTTGCATTCTGAGAGGCTTCTTGCTAAGACATCTTTCCTCCAGCTGTCACGTCCGGTTTCCCATCATTTCTCCAGTACAGCTCCCAGATCTTCCCCAGCTCTCCATCTTCCCCTGCTCCTCCATCACCAGCTTTTCTCCCTATGTCTCCTAAGCATCTTCACATCACTTTGTCTCCTGTCCCCAGACTCAACGCCCTCAGCACCCTCCCACATGCCATACTCCTCCTCTCCTGTCCCCTGCCGGGAGCTGTACAGGGGACAGCCAGTGGCTGTGGCTGCACCAGGAGCCCATGGTTCTTGGGCTCCTTGTGTAGGCACGCTGCCTGGCCGGCCTCTGTCTCCCGGGAGACAGAGCTCTACCTGCCCTTCCTGGTAATCTCTGGTGCTTCTACTTGCCATCAAAATTTTGGTTGAAAGTGGCTACCTCTCCAAAAGTTATTACAGGGGAACAATAAGAGATCATGTGGCCAGATAGGTATTGTTTCCTTGGAAAGCAACCTAGAAATGCAGACCATTCATCTTGGTTGCCTGTTTATTTTATTTTTCACTGTAGTATTGACAAGCAAGGATGAAAACATACAGCACACTTTGACAAAGAAGAAAAACATATTTTTGTTTTGCAGCAAAAAATGGCCCAGTCGAGAAGAGTGAAATTCGTTCACTTAAACTTGGGCATGCCATGTCATTTGTGGTACTCTAACACACCTACCTGGCTTCTAGCTGCTTCTCCAGAGAAACCCCCATGGGTTCTGCAGTATCAGTGACAGTAGGATCAAGCCCTGAGGCTGAATGTGCCCTCTGGTCCCAGGTGATGGGAACAGAGCAGGACACCCTCTAGCCGGTCTCCAGGACTGCAGTTCATTGTGTCCTTCTTCCAGCCTGGGAGGTTTCTTCTGGCTGTGTAAAAGCCAAAAACACTAGCATTTAGTTGCCATCTCTAGTGTTATTTGGTGCCATATTTTTGCATTCAGCACCATCTTCTGCTAAAATAATCTTTATGTTCTTTTCTTTTTTGACCTGGTTTGTATTTCTTCTTTCACCCTGTTGTCTGTCTTACTTTTAGATTCCTTTCCCCACATGGTCCCCTCAAATATATCCATTTGAGTGAGCACTGCAGAGAGATTACAGGATGGGCAACTTCTTACTTTCCTGAGACTTTGGTTCACATTATCCACGAATTCCAGACAACCTCATTGTACTGTACTTTGAAAGATCTGTTCTGCAACCAGAAAGCTATTTACATAAAAAAGGAAGATTACCTTATACAAAGCATAACTGTATCACTTATATGCCAACATACACTGTGTCTGCTAAACAGGGGCAGCAACCACGTACCTGAAATCTCTGCAGCAGAGGAATATTCCCATCTGCGCGCCTGCTCCAATGGCGAACTCTTGCTTCTGGAATTTGCTTCCTCCAAGAGTTCGCCAGAGCTAGCCTTCAGGTGTCTGGAGGACACCGTGGTGAGAAGGCTTGCTTTGGCAAGCCCCTGGGCTCTGCTTAGCACATTGTTAGGGGGAGACATACAAAATCAAGAAAAGAAAGGTGGTTGTCGGGCCAAAGTGGAAGTGGCTGGGTGTTATTCACTTGAATTGCCAGAACGTATTTTTAAATATGGAGAAGTACCCAGAAACGGTCTGTTCTGTGCAATGTAAAGGTCCTACCATGAATATATATGTGTATGCATACATTCATATATGTATATCCTCTCCTGCTCCCTGCCCACTTCCTCCAAAAATGACTAAGAGTGCATGAGAAGGAGAAAACGTTTTCATCTTGTGCCGGTCAATCCACGTTAATTGATAGAAATCTCTAAGATCAGATCTTTCGTACAGAGAAGTGTGCTCTGTCCTCTGAGTTACCTCTTAGTTCTCAGCACCAGCTTTGTGCCTTGTGGTCTGATGTTCTTCTCTCTCTTCAAACACCTGCATTTTTCAGTCTGTACCCTTCCTTACTTCCATGCCGTCCAAGTTCCTGGAAGTCTGTTTCCTCTGTCTGGCAGACGTTTCTGGCTGTTGCCTGGGCCATATCCTTCATTTTGCATTGCTAGGTGGTTAGCTAACTTATGGTTAACTGTACTTCATATGGTCCTTTTTCTCCAAACTCTGCCTTTATTGATGGCATCACTTCTTTCTCTGTCTTTAGGCTGAGAGGAGCATATTACAGAATCACAGAATCAATCAGGTTGGAAGAGACCTCTGGGATCATCGAGTCCAACCACTGCCCTGACACCACCATGTCAACTAGACCATGGCACTAAGTGCCATGCCCAGACTTTTCTTAAACGCATCCAGAGATGGTGACTCCACCACCTCCCTGGGCAGCCCGTTCCAATGTTTAATGATCCTTTCTGAGAAGAAATTCTTCCTAATGTCCAACCTGAAATTCCCCTGGTGAAGCTTGAGGCTATGTCCTCTTGTCCTACTGCTAGTTGCCTGGGAGAAGAGGCCAACTCCCACTTCACTACAACCTCCCTTCAGGTAGGTGTAGACTGCAATAAGGTCACCTCGGAGCCTCCTCTTCTCCAGGCTAAACAACCCCAGCTTCCTCAGCCGTTCCTCGTAGGTCAGACCCTCCAGACCCTTCACCAGCTTGGTCGCCCTCCTCTGGACTCGCTCCAACACCTCAACAACTTTCTTGAAGTGTGGGGCCCAGAACTGGACACAGTATTCATGGTGCGGCCTCACCAGTGCCGAGTAGAGAGGGACGATCACTTCCCTAGACCGGCTGGCTACACTATTCCTAATAGAGGCCAGGATGCCATTGGCCTTCTTGGCCACCTGGGCACACTGCTGGCTCATGTTTAGCCGGCTGTCAATCAGCACCCCCAGGTCTCTGTCCGCCGGGCCGCTTTCTAGCCACTCTTCCCCCAGCCTGTAGCGCTGCATGGGGTTGTTGTGGCCGAAGTGTAAGACCCGGCACTTGTTCTTGTTGAACCTCATGCCGTTGGTCTCGGCTCATCTATCTAACCTGTCCAGATATTCAACATGAATCCAGTCAAAAGAACTGGGGCAAGTTACAGCACCAATTAATATGTGTCCTCTCTGTTTCCAGGTTCATTTTCAGGGTGCATGTCCCCCTTTTTTGCCTCCAGATTTTCTTCCATCTCGTTTGCTTGTACAACAGTAGGAGCAAGCACCCTCAGGAGCAATCTGGGACCCAGTGTCCACAGGAAGAGAAACAAAGCCGAACCTCTACCGTGGCCACATGAGGCAAATGAAAGGGCTAGAAAGAAGGAAGCACTCATCCCCATTTTATGAAGTGAATGAAGGCAAAAAGAGAGGAAATTACTTTTCCAAGGCTGAATGGGAAGCAGGACTTTTTGCAAGCTAGCAGTGAAGACTGCTGCCCATCTTGCTTGGCTTCCTGTTCCTACCTAAAGCTTTGACAGACTCCCCAGGTTACCACGCCATGCCTCGACTCCATCCATCCCCCGCGTTTGGACTGAAAATCTTCTCATCAGATGCGTTCTTCTTATCGTAGCTGTCTTTTGTTGTTGTTGCTGCTGCTGTGCTTTGTGTATGAACAGGGTTTGTGCAGCCTGTTTCTTTCTGTGTTCCTGCTGAATGAGGTAAGATGCAAACACAAATACAATAAAGGTCAGAATTTCACAACCAAACTCCACCAAAGAAGAAAGTATTGTTAGAAACCAGGAAGTTTATGCACATATTTGCATGGTCATGATGCAAATGACCTTGAGCATTTTGGTTAAGGAAATTACAAATTTCTAGTATGGATTAAAAGCAACACAGCAGTCAGGGAGAAAAAAAAGAAAGAATAATGTATAAATACAATTCTTTTTAACTAACTGCAGTCTCATGTATACCCAGGGAGTCACCTTTGCAAAAATGGTGTGAACATTTGCAGGCTAAACCCATTCTGATGGGAGCGGTAGTGCTCCCCTGAATCACTTCTGGGAAGGTAAAGGGCCACCCTGGCTCACATCTGAGCAACATCTTGAGCAGAGCGAAGATTCTACTCAGCATGGGCTACAGTGACAATAATCTGTTTTTAATCTGCTCTCTATCCCACTAATTGAATGTGCGGGAATCTATTACAGGTCCCCAGAGGAGCGCCTGCAAGGACCTCTGCCTTCTTCTCTCGCTCCCCCTCCCATCTCATGACAGCATCCAGCTCCAGCTCAAAAATTTTGGGTGAGCCCTCTGTCTATGATAGGCCAAAACTCAGCCTTGCCCCCACCCCCAGCTTGATCCAGGACTTAATATGATTCCCTGGATCTATTTCTAAAATGAGGACTTTTTGCCTCAAAGAAGCTTAGGAGGCTCTAGGGTGGTCTAATGGTAGCAGCAAAATAAAATAGTTGTTTACAGCAAACCACAGGGAATACATTCAACCTCTGCAGTACCGTGCCTTATTCTTCAGCTCACCAGAGACATACAGACTGGATGCTCCGCACCTGAGAGAGGAGGTGCTTCAGCAGTTACCCTTCGAGGTGACTCAGTCTGGAAAGTAGCCAGATCTTCTCCATCAAACGCACCACAGTCATGAGGCAAGTTCTCAAGAGAAACAGGAGGGAAAGAAATGGGAAGAAGCTGTATGAGATGGACTGAAACTGTGAGGATGAGAGAGGGAATGAAAGGGAAGACCAAAATCCTTGTGGCTTCTGCTTCCATAGGGTTTGTGGTCTAGACAAATTTTCTTTTCTTGTACCTCCAGAGTTATCCAACACAACAGGTCTGTCTTTTCATTTGGCAATTTTCTCATACCAAATCTTACAAACCTCCACAGCTGGAGGAAATTGATGGGAGAATTCCCCGTACTGCCTCCCATTCCTCTTCTTCAGCTGGACTTAGCTGGTGCTGATGCTAAGATGTCAGGGGCACTTCTGACCATGGGGCCTCCCAGGAAGCAGTGCAGAGAGGACTGGGATGTGATCAAGGGGTCCCACTCTCGCTGAGACCTGAGAAGGAAGAGGATAAAAAAATCCTGCAAATGATTTTTGATGTTTGGCTAAGCAATGTGGATGGCAATGTGAGAGGTATCCTCTACTCAGGACATTCATACCTGGCTGAGGCAGTGAGTGATGAGTTCTTGTGCTCTCAACGTGTTCAGTCACCAGAAAAACTTTGGGCCTATATCACCATAAAATCTACCACAGCTGGGTGAATGAAGGCTTTCTTTCTCCATTTGCCTTTGCACATCCTGGCTGCTCCTACTGCGTCTTCCTTCCAATCCCCTCTAATTTCTTTCAAGATGACCACAGTCCATAGAGTTTCCTCCTCACCCTTGCTTGGAAGGTAAGTGACATCTCCCTTTCATTTCCTTCCTCCAACATGCTCCTTTCTCCAGAGCTAACCCCCAAGCACTGGGGAGATAACTGAGGGTGCAGTTACATGGTCTTTTGAAGGAAAAGGAAGCTATGCCTTGCCTTCACATAGTACCAGATGGATGCCAGGTAGGCAGATTAGGGTGTCAGTGAGCCCAACTTAACATATCTTGCCTCTGAGACCAGTTTATTAGTTTGGGCACAGCGCTACACTAATCATGGCCATGTGGTTTCCGGTGCACAGTTGTCTTGTGCATACATAGCTCAGAGCATGGGAAACCCAAATAGTGTTTGTCTGCAAAAGACATAACCCAAGAAGAGAGGAAAAATGCATTAAAAGCCCTGCCATGACTGTATCAAAGACTCCATCTGTCTTCATTGTACATCTTACTCCTTTGCTGGATGTTCAGATTATATTACTGAGGTACCATTTAGATGGAAATCTTGCTGGAGCAGTGGCTACATCTCCCACTTCTAGGTGATGCTGAATACATGTTTCCATGTAACAAATGCAGATAACTGGAGGCTGGAGACTGGCAGAGTGATGGCGTGTTGGGTTGGTCTTTAGATGTGACATTCACCCAGAGAGGGCCAGGACAAGGAACTCATATCCTTCCTGCGCCTACACCAAAGGTGTTACAAGAGACACATGGTGTGTCCATGCCTCTGCAGCTGCCCCACTCTCACAGCAGCTAGACAGGGACCTTAATGCACTTCTTATGTGTTGCTCACTTTCCCTCTCTCAGACTTGAAGAAAAAAGGTAATATCTCTTATTCTCATCATAAAGCATAGAGGATAGAGGAAGCTGCCTGACTGTGTAGATTTTTGAAAATTGGGAAAGTTGGATCCCAGGTCTTCCAGGGATAGCACAGATGAAAAGATACAGGAGGCAGGATGTACCTGTATCTTTGTCAGGCTCAACTTTTCAGCAGGGAATTTAAGAATTCGAAACAAGGAGTAATAGACTGCTGAGTGTCAGGAGGCTCCCTTGCAGGCTGGGATGATTCTGAGGAGCGATCAACTCAAAGCTGGTGATGATTTTCTCCTTGCATGTGCCTCAGAAAAACTGGTAACATGCCAGCTGGAAAAATAAAGGGAAAATTTTCAAACTGAGGTCGTTCCCTGAAGTGGTTGTCAAGGCATGTTGCAGTGGGTGCTCTGCCCTTACATAAGGTATATCCCAGAGACTCCATTTCCCAGAAAGTGAGGTCCTAATTAAAAAAAGATTCAGGAAGGCTAAGCCTCTACCCTGCTCCCAGCAGCATCTTCTACATCTCAAGAGGAGAGCTTCAGCTGTTCAGCAACATCCTAGAGGCGCCATTTTTTGCCTTACCCTTAAACCTCCTCTCAAACCTGCCTCATGAACTCAGTGCTAGGCTCATTGTTGTCCTCTGGCAGGTTCCCGAGGTCCTTGAGGAGGCTCTGCACTGGGGAGTGAAGCTCATTGCTGGAAAGAGGTCTCTGTAACTGCTGCCCACGTTGGGAACACGTGTGACCTCCAGCACATGTGGAATTCTTGCTGTCCCTCCACGTGTTTGCCATTGTCTTTTGACATTCCCACCAGCGCAACTGCCCCATCTGAAAAATCTCTGACAGTTTTCTCTGCTGTTCACTTTCACCTGCCAGATCATCATTCTTAGTGAATGCAATGAGTTACAGTAAATAAAAAACAGCCGCAATTTTATTTAGAATGACTTCTGATGAAAGAGGATAACGGCTAATAAATTGCAGATTGCCAAATGCCAGTGTTGGCTGGTATGCTTTACTAAATAAAAGACACAGTTTAACACTTCAGAAAAAGATCTGTGTTATCGTGAAATTCTGTAATAAAGTGTGACCCATTTTTTACTCCATTCTTTATTTTGTTACCATGGATGTCTTTAACTTCCCCTGAGGACAGCACCCTAATCATTTAAAGTAGGCATTTTCTTTTTCAGACATATGAAAAGGTTTTGTACAGAATGCATTAAAACAGAAGGCGCAGCTGTAAAGAGCAGTCTCCATCTTAACCTTTTCAACTGCTGGATCTGTGCGTTTGTGTTTTATAGGCAAGCCTAATATCTGGGCTGTCCATCAAACTGTAAGCTTGATTCTGGTCAAAGATACATTTTTGCATACCAAGGACAGGCCACGGGCTGCTGTCCTCCTTCAGTAGACCTTCTCCAAAAGCCCAGTGTTTTGTTGGGCTAAAGTTTGTGACTTGGATGTTGTCAGTTGGCCTGTGAGGTCATCATTCATCTTCTGATAAAATACCAGAAATATGGCAATCGCTTACATCCATTTTGTACAGAGAGAGTAAAAATCTACTCCAGCACTCAACATGAGTAGACAAAGCACTAGTGATAGTAGTAACTGTCCAAATAGACAGCTTTGCTTTGGAGTGTGTTTGTGTTTTTTGCTCATTTTAAGGGTCTTGTGTTTGTCTTGAAGACTTGAACTTTCCTGGAATTCTAAAATGTCAACATTTTGAAGAAGACATTTTTCCAAAATTTTAAAGAATGGGTCTTTCTGAGCTACTCTAAATCTGTTCCTACCCTAGACATGCCTTCTGCATCCAGCATGCTCAACCCTTACGTATTTGTCAAAGTCTCTCTCCTTGGAAAAAAAAATCAACCAGAGTAAATATTCTGGACAGAAGTGGTATTCTGTTACCATTCTGAGTGACTCCCTGTATGGGTGGTACTCCAGAATAAACATACCTTTATTCCAGAATAGTATTTCCATTTTGTGCGTACAAGTGTTGTTAAGAAGTAAAATGATTTTTTCTTCCAGAATAGAGTCCACAAAGGAAGCTACCCTGGCATAGATGCTAGGGCAAAATTTCCCATGAAGGCTAGCCCTAAACAGTGAGTTTACATCAGCTGTTAACATATAAATATTAAAGACCTATTCTTCTGCCATTTCAGCTGTAATGAATCAAGGTTGGGGTGTACATAAACATCCTACTGATATTCTCTCTCTCTTGGACTCTGGACACATATTACCACTTATATATTGCGTGTTGCTCATACAAACTATGACAGGCTATGAGTGCTACCTATTAGCAAGCGCTAACACAACTGCAGCCTCTGATCTGAAATAAAACAGTGGACTTTCACTGCTCCTAGTTAGGAAACTGGCAATACCTGCTGAAAGCCATGTGTTTTTCACAATGTCCTAGTGAAGGGTACTCCCAGCACCATCATGGCCACCTCTAACTTCTTAGTAAGTCAGTTTTGACTCCCTGCTGTCTGCTAGAGCCTTACAGGGTTTGTATCACACAGTGATGTGTTTTTCAGTGGGTGTAAATGAACAGAACTGCCCTGATTATGCTCCCTGGTGGTGGGGACAGGAAGATGGTACCTAAAGGTCTGGAAATGCAGAAGGGCAGCAGGATTCAGAGTGCTGAGTGACTTCATTCACCCCTAGGTACCTGGTCTAATCTTCAGTGCTGCCAGAGCTCTCCTCACCAAAGCTGGTCCATGTTCAACTGTAGCTCCGTACATGGAGAGTTTTAGAGGGGTCCCCACCTTTCCTTCAGCATCTACCATATCTCCTGGTAAAAATACTTCTGAGCTGGAGAAATCCCAAACAAGACGTGTCTATCCTGAGCCAGTGCTTGCAAAAGTAACACCACAATTTTATAGAACAGTTTTCTGAAACTCAGTTATTCTAAGACATCACAGTGTGAGGACGGCTTGGTGAAGATTCCTCCCTCACTCCCACAAATTCCAGGTTTAGGAACATTTTAGAACTTAAAAATAATTGTCAGCCTATGGCAGCATTCCCTTCTCTACAGACAATTGTGATGAGGTTGTCCAGGCTTTCCATATCTGCTGCATGGCTCCTGTAATTCAGGTTTTCCTGAGAGCAAGCTGTCATCACACTCTGATTACTACAAGTAAATCCCCAGCTTGCACTGACTTCGTGAGTGGGCCAGGAGTGTTCAGTGCTTCTGACAACCTTGTTCCTGTAAAACTTACAGATGAATATGAACTTCCAAAAACAGAATACACCGTGCCTCTTGTGAGTAATATAATACATAATTTCCTTACTGCTGGAAATAAATAATTTAACACTGTCACTCACTATAAGGATATCATCAGTTACAAATCTCAGCTGTAAGTGAAAAGCACCTTAGCAAAAGCAAACAGGTGATTTTTCGCTTTAGAGTGAATCTGTGAAAACTATTGAAAGCATTCATCTGTAATGCATTTCTTTTCTTCAAATCCTCCTGACAAGGAATTCTAAATTTAGCTCTCTGCAATTTATTGGAGGGTAGGAACATAGGTGTACTTGACTGCAAGTAAAATACTGTGTGGTATGAAGCTGCTTACTCAACTGGTGCATCTAAGTATTTCAAGATGCAGATGAGTGTAAGGCACAGCAATCCCTGCAAAGCAGCCTGCTCTGAGAGCTCCCTCAGAGGTTTTTATGATGTTGCTCACACAGCGATTGTCATGGGCAGCTGCCTGCATTGGAGAGATTTCTCTTTTACGTGCACTTTGCTAACTCCGTCTTTACAACACAGCTTGAAAAGTCTCACACTATTGATCTTTGCACACTCAGGGTTGTGATTTTTTAATTCTCCCTCCACATTCATTAGACAGTGCTTAACCTCCGCAAGGAGGAAGCTGGGACATGAATAATTACTCCGAGAGAGAGAGTAATTAACTGAGTGTCTCAGAGGCTGCGGTGGGTCTGGGTTCCCAGCGCTCGATAGGAGGTGAACTGAGCATACAACAGCTAGGAAGTTCTTAAAATTTTTCTACTATCCCCCCCAATTACATGACCGAATCTGCTAATGAACTATCCCATTAAAGCAGAGAGGTAATCTACTCCTGTGCGGGGCTGTCTGCCAAAGAGTTCAAGTTGTTAGGAAAAATGAAGTGGTGCGGCACTCTGCGTTATTAACACGCCAAAAAAACAACAACAAAAATCTGTTCTCATGGTCCAGAATATTAAACAGACACAAATAACTTTCATTAAGAAGCCACATTTTCTGTACAGAGTTTTCCCTGGAGAGAGCAACGTTTCTTTTCATAAGTAGGATGAATTTTGCACTTCATTAAATGCCTTGATCTTTTCATCACATTAGCCTTTAATGCGACAACAAAATCTTTAGTTTGTCTGGATTAACGATTAAAACAAATGCGGGTGCTTGTGTACGCGTGTGCGTGTCTGCGGCTGTGTACAAAATACCTCATGCAGCCCCGCGACGAGACCACGACGGCTGCCTTAGCTGATGCTGGACTGACAGACGAGAGGGAGGACTGCACCCGAGATGTCTGCCGGGGCTGCCGTCCCCAGCTCTCCCTCTCTCCCACTGCGCGGATGCCAGGGAGGCTCAGGACCTGGCTCCCGCTGTCAGGAATGGCAAATTTGGGGAGGACTCATGTGAACCCATCTTGCCGTGCGTTGTGGTGCTTCTGGTGCTGAGAGACTGGGAGCACAGCTGTCCCCGTGGCGGGGCAGGAGGTACAGCTGTGTGTGGCAGCAGTGTGCCGGGGAGAAAAGAGTGTCAAAAAAAGAAGGCGGGAGCTGTGGGGACCAAATATACAACTCCATAGGTGTCTTTTTGGCTAAAGATGAAACAAATAACTTATACTTTCTGTGGCAATATACTAAATGGGGAGAAACTCAATTTTATGCCAAGAAAAGTTGTGGGAGAGATTTTGGGGTGAACAAGTAAAACTGTGTATTTTGGTTAATGAACTCTCTCAGCTGACACAGAAACAGAAAACTCTTTTGTAGTTAAAGCCCTTAAAAAACCTTATTTTTATTTTTTTTTAACTCTAATGGAAGGAAGTGATAATGAGGTCACCTCCAAGAGAATGCATCAAGGTCATGCAGCCTTTAAATACCTCTTTGATATAAGCAATGTGGGAAAACTGACATAAACACCCCAGAAGATTTTATTATTTTAAAATAATAATTTTTTTCAATAAAAAAGTTTCAGATTAATTTTTTGACTCATCTATGCTGCAGATATAATTGGAAGATATATTGCTCCAGTTTCTGTGTTCAGACCCATGCACAAAACTGTTAAATGTCTGTCCAGCTTTTAGTGATGATGATGATCAATGAACCAGGCTAAAATCTGACAAAAGTTGCCGCTTCTTTTCTTTTCTTCCTGGTGTTTTCAAAACAAAGCTGGATGACATATGGAACTGAATACCCATCTGCTTCAGAGAAAGCATCAAACTATCAAAGCCAAAACTTAATGCAGAAACTGCTGTCTTGTCTTACAAACATGGGAATACCAAATTTCAGAAACTCACAGAACAGATCTGACACTAACATATGCCCCAAACAATCCTTGCAATGTGTTTTCAATCTGGATATTGTGGTGAAATAAAGATATAGCAAAAGCTGAAGGGTGCCAATGCTGGAACCACTTAGGGCACTGCCATCTCAGAATTCATGCAGGGAAGGTTGAATTTCACCCAACTTCAGTCGTATAAAGCAAGACTTGTAGTCCCAGCTAATTACCTCGGCTCCCTGGACGGTGAAGGGAGGGAAGTGCCTGCCTCTCTGGAAGGAGGCTGCAGAAGAGCTGCCAAAGCTGGGAAGGATAACCACATGCCTCCCTGTTAGAGGGCCAAATTAGGCAAGAGGAGCCTTATCGCAGCTGCTACAACGGGACTAAGAGAAGCTCCTGTGCAATTAAAACCTTCAGCTGGGTACCAGCATAGGGCTGGCTCTAGCAGCCAACACACAGCTCCCTGGGACTCAGCACTTCAGAAATGTCATGTAGCTCATCCTCAAGCCTCGTGACGTTTTGGCAAAATGGCTCCACTGTGCAAGCTCACTTCTTGAAAGCTCATTTGAACCTCTGTAGGCTGCTTTGACTGCTTGTGACCAGAGTGTAACCACAACCAAGCCCGCCTTGCTGAGAGATAGAGCTATTTCCACCGACTTAAAGGAACATGGGCAGGTAAAGAGAATCAAATGGGTGCCCTGAAAAATGGCATAACTGTGGATGGAAATCATTATTCCTGAAATCTTCCTGTTTCCTGTTTCCTAGCTCTGCCAGCTACTTTCAGCAAACAGGACAGCCACAGCAATGTTTTTTAAGGTAGTGAAACTAAAAACCAAACAAGTTAATTTCCAATAAGATGTAAAAGACCACTGAATTCCTGATGCACACAGGCTTCCGAGTGGTAGGCTTTTTCCTGAAGACATGTCACGTCTGAAGTGTTCTTGGAAAGCATTGCATGGATGGGTATTTTAAAATTTGTGATCGGGGAGTTCAGAAAGAGCATTTGAAATTTTCCTGTTGTATTGTAGCAAGCACAAATAAATCAGAAAAGAGATTTCTGCAGAACTGCGTTATTATATCTTTGTGACTTAAAACACATACCCCAGCTGAGGGAAGCTGAACCACAGAATATGAATATTTGGAAATATATCACTCTTTCCAAAAGGGAAAGACCTCTGTTTTTTTTTTCACACACGTAACATAAGGCAGAAAGGGTTCCCCAGTACAGATCAGCACTAATCTTCCTACATTTTTAGTTTTAATAAATGATTCTGTGGTCCTGATCTGTCACAGAAACTTTGCAGTAGAGGGGAGCAATTCTTCATAAAACTTTGATACCACTAAAACTTCCTACTATAGGTGCAATTGCTTTTGTGGTATAGCTCAGCTCACACAGCATCCTGGTATAAAAATGCATATGAGAGTTCACACCTCTAAACTGTGTTGCTACATTGGCAGACATTTATGGTACATGCCCGGGCCCAAGATTCTAGCACAAAATCAGGGAACCTGGGAAGGAGGGTGCTGGCTCTTAGCATCATTAGCTAACCATATAGACCCTGATATTACCAGGTATTTAAATCTCCACTTGAAGCATGAAAAGGGTTACCCCAGAGGTTTGATGTCCTCTGCTGAACAAGAGCTATTTTGGAGCATTTCTTACCATCTAAACCCAGATCTAAAGCTCATTGAGTTAAACTGGCTTCAGATCAGACCTTACAACATCCTCCCGTGCTAGCAAAGCCAGCACATATTTTACCAGCAGTATTAGGCACTCAGTGAGTGCATTAGACAACTAGACTAATTTATAATACTTCAGGGTGTGTGTTTGTACAGGTATGTCTGCTGGCAACTGCTGTGAGTCATCTCAACAGACCTAGTTTACAGTATGCGAACTCATGGTGCGAACTGTGCTCTCTGAATGAAAGTCCCCTTTTAGGAAACACGATTGTTTTTTCCTCTTTTTCAACAGAAATTAAAGGACTGTTGGTGCAGGAGTACATGCACCAAATAAATGGGAGATCATAAAATGAAGGCTGTTGAGAAAGTGGCAGGAGGGATGGTGGGAGAAAGAAGACCTGCCAACAGAACGAACAGAAAGCAAATTAATGTCATTGCTGGTCGGGGTCTGGAGCTGACCATGCTCACTTGGCCCCTTCGGTGGGGGACTTCTGGGGTGCCAGCAGACCTTGCAGTCAGGTAAGAAAACAGAAGGGCCCCAAATGAAACAACAATCCGCACCATGCAGGGGTGTCTGGGAGAAATATTGAAGTAAACACGTGCGTAGCATTGCTGTGCTCACCTCCTCCCCTGCCTCTGCTCCCCCCAGGCCTCCTGCTTGCCCTTTCTCCCTTCCAGAGAGGGTCATGAACCAGCCTAAGAGGACATGCCTGGGTGGGGTCCCTTCAGCCACCAGATAAGCCTCCAAATTCTGTCATCATACAGTATGTTTTATAGATGTGGAGGGGAGCATGGGAAGTTCGAGGCTGGGAGTCACTGTGCAAAACCATTCTTGTCACTGCACAGTGAACTGCCTAAACTCACCCACTGCACAGCATTCAGAGCAAAACTAGAGCATGGGAGGGGTTAAAGACATATTGTCATCTAAAACTGACTTCTCCTTTACCCTCATGTCTGCAGTAATGAAATTCAAATCTGAAATAAAAGCACCTATTTTAATAATATTGAGTACCTTGAAAATAGTACTCACATAAAACTTCAGCATGCGATACGGCTGATAAACAAACAGCAAACTTTTTCCAGTTTGGTAGGATTTTCTCCCACAGTTGTGAGATTTTTAGCTCCGAAAAGTGACAGAGGAAAAAAAAATTAAATTTTGGCATCAGGAATAATTTCTGGCAGTATTCTCAAGACTTTAATCTAGGAGTGACTATTCGGTAAGAATTTCCATAATTAATATGTTCAAGCAAACAGCTTCAGCCCAATAGATGGTTAGAATATCCTCTAAAATACAGGGTTGTTTTTTTTTGTTTTTACTAGCAGGCTAGAAGCAGCATGACACATCGTGAACAGCTTTCCCCTCACCTGCCATTTCTTGTCACACTCTCACGATTTCTCCTTCAGGTGCTCTGGCAAGTAGGAGGAGCAAACCCCAGCACAACAGCTCCTTGGTTTACTTTTCTTTTTACCAACTCCTCAGCCATTGCGTGCATTTAGGGCACAGGTTGGGATCATCATTTCCTTCACCTTGTCTTCTTCAATTTCTTGACTTGGAGTTTATCTTAAAGCCTTTTGTTTGGGCTCATAATTCGGGAGTGAGTCAGTAACCCACAAGTACCCTGAGTGGAGCCAGCCGTGATCCGCAGGCTTCGCTGACCACCTGCTCCAAGCTGTTTCCTGTGTGGGCGGCCAAATTCAGAGACACTTAAAATATGAGTTACGGTAAATTTTGTTTAACCTTGCGTACACTTTGCAGGCACTTGGGGTGGTTAAAACTGGATGACACTGAACTTGATTTCTTAGCCCCACTTGGCTTTGCTGTAAAGTCGGCTAAACTTTGCTGACTTCAGGAAAGAAGGGCAAGAATCTGGCCCTAACTGTTTAGTTCAGCCACTTTTCATCATCGTTCATTGCACATGCTGTTACTTGCTCTCTTGAACCACTGCTCCCATCCTCCTGCGGTTGCCCACAGCCGCCCGTCGGCTATCCCTCCCCTGTTGTGACCAAGTGATGCTTCTCTGGCCATTGCTCATCCGCCCTGGGAAAAGTTGGGATACTTTTGTTCTCCCTTCAAGATTTTCTGCAGTGACTGTAAGTTAACACTCCTTGGAGCTTCAGTGCCCCAGTCAAAAAAAAAAATAGGGATTAAACCAGCCAACCAAACCTGGCTAAGAAAACTGAATTTGGAGACGAGGAAAGAGGGGCAGACGTGATATCTTCAGCCAAAAATGCAGCCCAGGCTTTAATAAATTTTCTCAGTGCATGTAGATCCGGGCAGGAGCACTTGTAGACACCTCTCTTCCCCTTCTGTCTCAAGTGTTTCTCCCTCCAGCCTGCCTCTTTGCAGAGTTGTACTTTGCGGTTTCTTGATGTGCCTCCCTTATCATGCCAGGCTTTCCCACCGGCCAGCACTCCCCTTGCTGCACCGCTCTGCCCCCCAGCTCTGGCTCTCATATTGTGTCCATGATGCTGCTCTGCTTTTCCCACTGAAACATTTCCTGCTGCAAACCCTGGTTTGGATGGGTTTGGCTCCTGCTTTTTCCAAGCACCTTCCCATGTCAGGCCATGGTGTGCCCCCTCTTCCTGCCAGCGGCCAAGCTGCCGTGGGCTGGCTGTCCGGGCTTGTGGGGGGCAAGTTGGGCAAAACCTGAGCCCAGCATGTGCCTGGCGTGCCTCCCCATCCTGCTCGCTGTGCTTTAGGAGCAGGGCTGAACCCAGCAAGGTAAGGCTTCAAAAGCAGGTTTACTTGTTTGGTTTGAAGTGAAATTTTCTGCTCAGTTTTTCTCCTTTTTCGAGGAAAATATTTGTGCTAGCTTTGAAAGTCCTGATTTGTAAGTGGCATGTTCATCTGTTAATTGCTATTTATCTTTCATTTGGTTATAGTAGCACTGGAACCAGTTTCTTCATCACACATATATCTTTAGGGAGAAAAAGATAATATCCCAGTCATCTCCAAAGTCAAGGATAGACTATGAAATGCTTTTGCAGTTGATTATTTTGATGCATCTTCTCCATTTCCCTTAGCAAAAGGGAGCTCCAATTTCCTCACACACTGAACTTTCTTCTGCTGCTGAGGAATCTCTGATATTTTGCTTTGGAAAACTCCTAGCCTTGATCTTTACCCCATCCATCACCACGCATGCATTTTGTGAGCAGTGACTTTGGCCTGTTTTTGCTCATGAGTGCCCTAAATTACTTTCAATTCTTCTACACCTTCGTTCCATGATGCCTGTTTTGAGTAGGTTGAGAAATTTTTGAATGTGTAGTTTTGACGTAAGTATTAGTAATTTTCAGTAGAGGAAAAAACTGTCACTTGCAATTTAAAATGTATTATTCTTTTCCCTCTTGCTGGATACAGAGGTAACAGAAATGTTCCAAAATTTGAAATATGATGATTTTTTAAAATACAATTTTTAAAAATTCACATGAAAGGGAAAGATGTGAAAAATATTTTTAAAATATTAACACAATTATACCCTTTTTTCAACATGATCTAATGAGCCTGAGAATTCTAGAGTGATTTTTTTCCCTGTGCCCACGTTTTCAAAGCAGAAGAAAATGGTGTGCTCTGGATAATTTGCTTTGCTCACAGGCAAAGAACTGGGATGGCATCAATTGCTTTTAATTATTTACTTTTCTTCCACAGTTCTCAAATGGTCATTGGTGAGGTTTCTTTTAAATTCTGGCTTTGAAAGTAGTATACTTCTTTGCATTTGATGTTAGGCAATAGAAGGAATTAATTATAATACTATGAATGCATTACTACCAGCCTGTTTCTAAAGACGTTTACAAGCATCCTGATGGCGAACACTTTTGAACCCCAAGACGTAGGACCTCATTCATACTTTGCAGAAGGAAATTAAGCTGAAGATAAGAATGGCAGATGAATTTCAACACTGTAAAGTGATGTCACCCTGGGAAAAAAAGAGATCTTAACTTTAAATATGCAGCACTGGGCTCTGAGTCACTTGTGAGCATCCAGGAATGGAGTCCTGGGGCAAGAGTAGTATAGAAATATCAGCTTTGTGCTTAGGGAAAGGAAGAACCAAACCAAACCACTGTCACTACTACCCAGTATGAAACCCTGGTGTGTCCCTGACTTGACTACTGTGTGCAGTTCTGCTGCCCCACTCATAAAAGGCCATACTGGGACAAGAAAGGACGCACAGGAGGGTAGCAAGGATCACCAAGCATGTGCAAACAGCTTCTGTGTCAAGAATGAGCAGTTAGTTTAGGACTCTTTAGTGTAGCAGAGACCAACGATGCTGAGTACACAGGAGCTAGGAGGCACCAGGAGGGTTTGACAGGACAAGGGTACAAGGCAGACTGTGGTGGGTCCTTACACAATGGTGGGGAACACCCTGCTGCAGGGCTTGGTGGGAAAGGAGAGAAACTCACAGAAGCGTAAAAGCCCCTAACACATCTACTGCAGGCAGGAGCACCAACCTTAGATGACCATCTGTGGGGACTAATTGACTAGAAGTAGTGTGGGATGACTATTTCTAGCACTTAGATGTTTCTTCCCTGCAACTTGATCTGCAAAAATGGGACCCAGATCCAAAAATGACTGATTTGTACAGATGAGTCACAGCAAACTCTGTTGTGCAATGTGGAAACTGTAAACCTAGTAAGGGAGGTTTTCTCAGTCTGAGAAAGTCTGTGACAAACTTGAGACTGAAAATAAAGAAATTTATTTTGTTTTCCCATGGAGGAGTCTAGCCAGCATTTTTCTTAGATCCAGTTAAACACTTTCCCTCATTTCCATTTTGTGATTTAGAGCTACTTCATTCATTGGTTAAATTAAGAAAAATGAGCATGCTGAAGTGTGGAGATGATAAATGCATAATGTAGTCAAATAGCAGTGGCACTGCAAATCATCAGCATGATGCTTGGAGAATGACAGAGAGCGCAATCCAGGAAGGGGGGACCAGATGCTGTGAGTTATTGCAAAGTCAGGATTTAACTCTGATCTTTACATTTCAGCTCTTCCATTATCACAAAGATGAATGGAATAAAACTAGAGTGAGGAAAGTTATGGGAGTGTGGGCCTGGGACTAAAGCTGAAGTTTCGATTCTGTTTTCTTCTCTGTTATTGTTATACATTTATTATTACAATCTATCCATTAGTGTCTTTGCTTAATTTGGTGTAGAATTATAAATCCACATTGTTCTCACATGTATTTCAATGAATGTAAATCTAGCTTATATTAGTGAAGTTAATAAAGAACAGGAAAATTTGGCTCCTAATTCTATTTTTAGAGCGAAATGGAAAATATAGTGATAATGTGTCTAACTGTACCACAAAAAAAGCCACTAACTTTTTACTTCACATACTTTGTGAACACTCGTTTTGGTTCAGTCAAGACAGTTCTGAGGTCCTGCATCCCACCAGTAACCCAAATCCAGAGCACGTCTACGGAAGGTGCTGGGCAGGAGTCTTCACTGCCTCTCAATGGGAGCAGCTGACGATCCCAAGAAATACATGGTGTAAACTTCAACCGAGTCATAATACTAGCTTAGCTGTGATTAGCAACTGCAGATTTACTTTGATTTCCTTCTGTTGAGGACGTGGCCTTTCAGAATTAACTCGTGTATACTGGGCCTTGGAAAATCACCACACCAGGCCAGTTGCAGGGGCAGCATAATTCCACTGGTACTGCTGAGCCACGCCAGTGGGACAGGGTGCAATGTGGACAGACAGAGTCCACTGGTATGATGGTTATCTGCCTCCTGACAAGGGGAGGGAAGCACAAAGAGTTTGGCCCTGGTGGGGTGAGGGGAAGCAAGTCAGCATGAGGTTTTATTTTGCAATGGAACTTGCGCATCATGAAGAAAATATTATTGCTGTAATAGAAGAGATTTTCAGAGGCACAAAGACATACAGACATGTACAAACACCCAGAGCTTCCCTTGGACAGGATGATCTCCAAGTGAACAGAATTTATCAGCTTGGAGTGGGGAGAACAGCAAAACAACACAAGGTACATCACAGGGGACTTTTATCAGTAACTGGTAAGTGAATGGAGGGGACCCCAGACATGCACCCTGCAATGTAGTCACTAATGTGACAGGCTACTACCAAACATGAAGACAAGCCTTTCCCAAGGGCACTGGGTATAGCAAATTAGTACCATCAAGAGGTTATTTTCTTGCAAACTAAATTAAGTTTTTTCTGTTAAATTACATTCAAGAGCTGCAAAAATTCTGTAAATCTTAAAACTGCATCAAAACGCCCCGAGATCCCACTCGTGTACACACAAGACTGTTTGGAAGGAGAGGAGTGGGGTGCAGCTGGTAGGTGCAGCTCTGTGCCTGCAGGACAGCATACGGGCAAGGATGGATTGCCACTGAACAAGAGCGCAGATGGTATTTTGTTTGCCAGGCAGGGCTGATTCGCCAGAAATCTCTTGCATCAGGGATAAATTTTCTTATCAGAAGTAGAGGTTTGCAAAGCGGGTGAGGGAGAAAGTGTCCCCATAGCCCTGTCCCTGTAGTTAGGACACTTGTTTGGATAGGACAGAGCTTCCTTCATGTCCTTCCTGGTGGCTCATTCTGCCTCTGCAGGGGGCCAAGACCACGCACACAGACAGGAACTGTGGTTCAGCTGCCACCTGTGCTGCAGCAAGCTGACTGCTAGCCATCAAGAGGACACACGTGAAGCTCCCAGGGCACTGCTGAGGCACCATCTGTGGTGGAAGTGGCCTTCTTTCCAGAGGGGCCAAGGTTAAGTCTCTTCTCACAAAAGCTACTCAGGGCATGTGGCAGTAAGAAAAAACAGGCTAAAATGCCTTAGCAAGGAAGATGATGCTGACTTCTCAGCTCCGCTGTAGAAGGGCTCACTGTCAGCCTGGGAGCACAAACTCCAGGAGCCCACCACAGCAAGGACTTCAGAGAGCAGGGGCATGGGCAAAATTCAGGCCAAATGTATTCCCAGGCTGGCACCTGCCCCCTGCACAAGTGGGTTTTGATGGGTACTGGCTACGGGCCTGGGCCATGATTTGGTGCGGGGTTGGAGGGTGTATTAATGCTAGGCTTGCAGCCTTGCCCCTGGGATAGGAAACACCAGGGCAATGTCAGCTTTCCACAAGCTCTCTTTCACCCTGCTGTTACCCTGCACTATTTCACAAACATTTTCCTCTCTCGTCAAGCACTGAAAATGAAGGGGGAAGGCGGGGGGAATGATGAAGTATATTGGTACAGTCTACATGAGTCACAGTGATCTCCAAAGAGGTGGATGAGGCAAATACCCCAGGAGAGGGGGTGGGATTTTAAGGAAGGTCCCATTTTGTGTTTTACCATGATGAGGCATTTTTAGCACATAGAAAGGCCACCCTGGGAAAAAAAAGAATCAAACCCCATTGCTGAACTGCAGTAAAAATGAGCTTGCATTCCTGTTACGGATAATGCAGTCCCAGGACGCTGCCTGCTGACAAATATATTTGACTCCTTACTTCAGGAAGAACCAAAAAAAGATAATTTCTCACCTATAATGCAGCAGTGCCACCCACCCTGGAGGGGAGTAGTTTCTGTGATGTAATTCCACAATCATCTTTAAAAATTACTGTCAAACTAACCAACAGCTTGCTGAAACGCTGTACACACATCAGGGTAGCAGTGTGTAGTTTTCCTTATTTACTGTACAAGTCAGGGCTGTGCTACCTGGAGCTGGTGTGTGCTGCTGCCCAGGGTAACAGGAGATGCTCAGATGGGGCAGGGAGAGCAGCCAAATAGATGAGGGTGGGTTTTTTGAGAACGATTTTTGTTGGCCTGTCTCTCATGCCTTTGAAGTCAGGAGAAGGCCTTGTTGGGAGGGGAGAGGTAGGCAAACACTCAGGACTTTGGAAAATCTGACCCTAAAAAGGCAGATAAAGGCTATGAGTTTCTAAGGGTGTTAGTGGAAGATTTACTGATGTTGAATGCTAGTTCAAAAATGTACCCACAGGAATCTGTCAAGGGCTTAGAGATGACAGTCATATAGGTTTGTTTTTTCTTGCAGTAAAAGGACATTTTGAATGGTTAAAAACAGGTATTGGCACTGTTTAATAGATTATGTATGTAAATATACTTACCTATATAAATACATAAATATACACACATACTGCAGCTGACAGGGGCACTGAAACTAGATAGGTAATCGTTTGGAAATAACCCATATCGCAAAATCTCTTTCTGCAATTACATCCCATTTCAAACCTGCCTTAGCACTGGTGTCTCTTTGAAGTGCCCTGTGGTCGCAGTTCACCTGCTGTGCACCTTTTTATTTGAACTGCACGAACAGTTTTTATAACATCTTACCCCTTACTCTCTTGTTTTGATTGCCTGCGTATTTTCGCAGGATGTGCCTGCGTTCCTCAGACTCTCATTTATTTTCACCAGGTTATATGCACATTTCCACTTTTTCATGAAGCAGGGCTTGGTTTGCTGATAGATGAGGCTGTGGAACTGCTCCATGATAAATCCCACAGTTGTGAATTATTTGAGTTCTCTATTTGTAAGTAGTACTTCAACACATGCTCTTACTTGCTCTGCCTAATAAAAATGAGTCGAAAACACAGGCTTGGGCAGTCAGAAACTTCACCAATTTGAGCTGAATTCAGTGATCAGTTTTAGGCGAGGTAAAAAAAGAGCAAGAGAGATATTTCCAGAGCATCAAAATGCATTGTTTCAGCACTTCTGAAGTGAAACTCCTAAGTTTTCATCTCGATTACTTGTTCATCTAAAAAGAGCTTTTCGTTGTTGTTTTAATGGTTTGATTTTCCTTTGTTTCTTACTACAAAGTGCAAGAAACCTGAAACAAAACATCCCCTCCACCCCAAACATTTAGGTTTGGCTCCAGAGAATCTTTGAGAGTGGTCCAAAATAAAACACGCTGCTCTTTGATTTGCCAAGAATTGAGACATTTCCACTGTGGGACAACTTATTTTCTTAAATCCTTGTTGTTCCCCCTTTTCATTTTAGTCACTAAAGAGAAAACTCCACTACCCAGACAGCACTACATTTCATACCCAGGCAGGTGTGAATTGCTGCACAAGTGGAGAATTAGGTTCCTTGCGGGAGCTGTACCCTCTGGTACTGAACTTCAAATGAACAGGTTTTAGAGTAATATATAACACAATAAAAGTATTAAAATAAACATATCTGCCATGGGGTTGGTCTTCTTCCAAGAACAGGAGTATGACTTGTTCTATAGAGCTCATGTTTTTCCTCCTTTTCATTCAGGTTAGGACATGAAGTTGCATACTATTTTTTTTTTCTTATGCTTTTGCTTTTTTTTTTTTCCTTAGTAATAATTGGACCACACAGTCTCCTGTCAACAGAGCACTTACTGTCACCCTTCAACATCTTGGACCCTTTGCATATAGTTCACACATTAAGGCACTTTGTAAAATTGATGTCAAAGAAGAAACAAGTACATACACTTAATAAATAGAGATTCCCAGCAGCAGCTTCCCCTTACAGGAAAAAAAAATCTCTCTAGGATTAGATCACGCTCTGACACTAGCTCCTTCAAATAGGGTAAGAAAAATCCATGAATTACCCTTTTGCTGCCTTCTGTTCTGTGACTTACAGACTTCTGTGTCTTAAAAACACACGTGTACCTGTGTATATATCTGTACTTATAAGAACACTCCCCATGCATAATAGAAGGACCAAAGGTTGAACACCAATATATTAAAAATTATTTCAAATAGAGCACTGCCTTGGTACTGTACATTTTTGGCCTGCCACACCTATCTATTTAACATAGCACATAACTAGAGAAAATACTGAGCTCAGTGGTTTACTTCCAGCCCTGCTAAATAATGATGCAGTTTTGTGTCTGCCTTCATTCTTTTGCAAGGTTCAGACTACGACTGACTAGCAGCCAGTTACCCTGGAAAACCTCACCAACAAACAAACACTCTCAGCCTTGAAAGACCAAGAGGCTGAAGACAGACTCTGCAGTCAGGCTGACTTCTGGATACAAGTGGGTGGTAAAAACATAAAAGGGATGGCATTAGATTAGAGCTCTTACTTTGATCTCCGTACAAAAACAATAAAATAGTCATAAAGGACTTTCACTCGGTGGATCCCAAAGCACTAGACAAAACGTTAATAAGCCTCACAACTCACCTGTGAGGCAGATATTATCGTCTTCGTTTTACCAAACAATAAACTGAGCCCAAAGGTCTGAGATGGCTTGCCCGAGGTGTGCAGGCAGCCCATCCTCATCCCTCCCAATAGGGACAAGGACCTGTTTGACACCCGAGAAGTGGGCAACGCAGTCATGGCTTTCTGGTGCCCCCCTGTTTGACCATTGTGCCTGGCAGCCCCATCCTCACTCGCTCAGTGACAGCCCAATTTCACTGCTCTGCGCCTGTTCACTCTGCTTTGGGCAACGGCAGCAACGTTTCTCACTTCTGTGTGTCAGTGTTTGGAGCATTCGAGTCTCCCCTGGTCTTTATTTTTTTAATTTTCTCCTGTTTTTTGTATGCATGCCCTCATGGTGTTCTTGGCAGACCTCTGAGATGCTGAAGTCGGAGCTTGTGGATCTGGTGCCCATGCAGAGTTGTAGCTGGTACATTACCAAAACCGAGAGGGAATTGCTCAGATGGGAGGGCTGAGGATGCTGCTTATGGTCCCTCAGGCCACCTACCCCAGCCAGCCATCCCTGCCACCCTGGTGATCGGGAGAAGCACTGCCTTTCCATGCACGCCCTGAGGAACCCCTCACCCCTGAAGTTATGGCCACTGACAGCGCCAGGCTGTGAGTCAGAGTGAAGAATATGTTGTAATTTGTTGTCCTGGACAGCATACATCTGGTGTGAGGTGTGGATCTGACCAGGCAGATTAGGACTAGTCTCACTCTCATCTTGCTATGTTCACACTTGTTCTTGCGCATGGATATTGGGCTCCCCGTCCCCTTTCAAGCCTCTAGAAAATCGGCTCCCATCCTAAAAGTCTGGTTGCCTGCTGCAGAATTACCATAAAGCTCCTTTTTCCCAGACATGTCCGCTTTTTCTTCCCTCCAGGCTCAATCCAGGTGGAGTTTGAGCTGCAGCTCCTGTCTGGATTTTGGAAATCTCTGCCAGGGGCCCAGGCAGCTCTGCGAGGAAGAAAGGAGGCACGTTTGGCCAGCCAAGACAGCCCCAAGGGTGCCAGCAGCCTGTGGCCCATGGGACGGGGCTGAACCTTGTGCATGCCAGGGGTCCCAAGGGTCTCTGATGGGACACTGGGATGGGGAAAGGGGCCAAAAAGAGAAAAGCCCTCCAATGGAAGGGGGTGTGGGCTGGGGGCCAAGAGTGAGCATTACATCAAGGGGCAGGAGCATGAATTAGTGCCTGCACTTGTCTCCATTAGCACAGAGAGAGTGGGATTAATTATGTTAATTTTAATCATCTGCTCATTTGAGGCCAGATGGGAGACAGGAGAGACTACAGGGATGGGGAAAGTTTGGAGCTGGGGAGGTGGGTTCCTGTACAGAGAGTGGGCACAGGGAGCTGGGAGAAGAGTGTATGGGAACAGGGAGTCAGGAGAAGGGGCTGGGGCCATGACGCAGGAGTTTGGGGTGGGGTGGAGGTGCTGGTGGGAAGGGAGGCTTGGGTAGCTCTGAAGCAGGGAAGATGCACAGGGCTAGAGGATCTACCAGGACAGGGTGGGGGCTTCCCATGTGCAAGATTGGAGGTAAGGGAGATGGACGTGGAAGGATGCATGGGAAGCCTCAGGCAGATACGGGGCTGAAGGAGCTTCGGGAAGAGAGGGCGGGGGGGTTAAATGCCCAGGGCAGGCAGGAGCTACCAGTCTTTAGGGCAGCCGGGCTGGGGCTGGAGTCCCTGTTTCGATGCCTGGGCTACCTGTCCTGCTCCCATTCCTTGCTCTCCCACCTCGTTGGAAATGCTGCAGTCATACCTTGCCACGGAAGCACTTTGCAATACTGTCATGGCTGTAATTAAATAATAATATTAGAGGCAGCCACCAGCAAAGGGGACTGGCCTTTCTGCCTTAAGAAATAACTGTTTGAAGGGTGTAGCAAATTGTCCGCTGCACACTATTACAGTAAGACCGTTTTATCCCGGGGAATCATCTCACAGAACCCACGTGACCAGTCACCCTGCAGCCCGATTTATCTGCCACCCATATGCTCCAGCACAGATCTGATTTTCCTCAAGCATCCACTGACAGTAGTGTTTACCTCCTTCGTGCTCATCAGCCCAAAAAAACATGTTCAGGCATAAAGTCAGGATTGTCTTTTTGTGTTGTGATTTCTAGTAGAGCTGGGCAGGATACGTTTTTTTTTTTCTGTCCCATGGGAAATTTTCAAGATTTTGAATATTTTCCTGTCTTGAATCAGTAAAAAAAAAATCCATTGATGTCAGGACAAATAGTTAAAATATCAAGTATCTTTTTGAAATTAAAAAAAAAACAACAACAAAACAAACCAAAACAGGTTTCATTTAATGACTTTCAAACATTTTTTCATTTTTATTTCGGCTTTTTAAAACACTGCTTATTTGTATTACAAAATGAAAAGCGCTTTTAAAGAGAACCTCCTCCCTCCCAAATTTTCCTTTGAAAGTACAAAGGGAGACATTTAGACGACTCCTATTTTTTTCAATAGCTTTTTCAGGGAGAGAAATTAGTCAAAGGCAAGTCTTTCTTGAGAAGTTTTTACTCAGCAGCTCTGACAAAGTACTTCTTGTGGAAACATTCCCAAGCAACTCTTTTCTAGCTGTTGGTCAATGGGAGGCTCTGCCCATGAGCAGCAAAGGGAACTCCACGTACAGCAGTGATTAACGCGCTGAAGTTAAAGACATCATATGCATCAAACTGTTGCTTCTCCTGTGACCTCCAAAAAACCTGAACAAGAGCTGTGTCAGCTACGGAGGGCTTTTTGTGCACTCTGTTTAGATGTGTGAGGCTTGATGAGCAAACACAGGGTTTTTTGTTGTAATATTGGTACTTTGACAGATCACCCTGCTTCATTTGACGGAGGGCTTCAAGCTACCTTGCTGTTGCCTGAAAGCTTGAGGAGCTTGAGGAGTGAGTGGTCAAACTGGTCACGCTCTTCTGGCTTTTGATCAGCATGACTGAGATTTAATACTGAAATATGACATATTTTGCCCTTCAGATGAAATTCAAAATAAAAGAGGTGTTCTGAATGTGCAGGCAAGGATTTTATTGACTCTTTACACTCCCATAAGTTTAAATACCACAGCTGGGGTTGCAGTGTCCATTAGTCTGGACTTAGATCTATCTTTATGGTTAATAAACTTGATAATTGATCAGATTTGAATGGTTTGAATTCATTAATATTCCAAGCCAGCAGACATGCAAGGAAACACAAATGACTCACTCGCCATCCAGCAGGGATCTCATAGAATGCCTTTGAAAGCATTGAAGTTAAGGTAATACATGAACAATGCCATGACACATACCTTTCTAGCCTCTTACATATGCAAATCTCCGCTTCTTATATATCGGAATGCCCCTGCATGCATGCACATGTGCACACACACGTGCGCCATTTTTATAAAGCCTGATGTTCAATGCAGCTGATTCAATTGGTTAATGCAGCTACTCTATTTTACTTCACTTGGTATCTTTTTTTCCACTGGACTGTCTCCCCCCACCCCCCAAAAAAAGAAACCAACACATCCTCAAAAGACTCCTGGTTTCCTGTCAGTAACCAGTATCTTCTTGACAGATTACCCTAGGGAAAAAGAAGAAAAACCCAAACCTGACTATCTCACAGAGTTCATGTTGCCCTCATTTACCTTTTGCATAACAAAAGCTCAGACTATAATTCTGAATAGATGTTTTGTGTAGTTGAACCAGGTGTCTTGCTTGGAAAGACAGTACATTAAAAGTCAGCAAAATGCCAATTTGCTTTGTTTCAAAACATTTTGTTTCAATTGCTGCCAAGACCTGGGGCTAAACACCACATTCTGTTTTAAGTGTCTCTGTTCCACAGTCAGCGAGTTTTTAAGGTTTTTCTTGTTGTTTATCAGAATACTCTAATGACAGTCTCACCTAATCCTATTGCTCTGGAAGAGATTTTAAGAAGTAAAACCATAGCTGCACACAGTCATGACTATGATAAATTGATACCCACAAATAAGGTAATTTCTGTCCAATTAGTGAGTCTGGTAAAAGGAAAGATCAGAAATAAATGTCTATATTAGATGAATTTTGAGTCTTCTTTCATCATGTCTGTGGAGTTCATAAACCTGCAACTGCAGCGTGAAAGCTGTGCACTGTACTCTTGGTTGCTCATTTGTTCAATCAGAGTTTAAATAAGTATCCCATGATATTATCATCATTTGTGCTCTACATGTTTATAAATCACTGGTTTAGCTCTGCCACAAGTCCATGCCTGCTTGGCCAAACACACCAAAAAGTTCTTTGGCGGGGGGGCTTAAGCACATCATACTTAAGCGCTTTGCCTAGCTGGGACCACAGTGAGTGCATTTTAAAGTCCCTGGAAGCGTTTTTTGCACATGCCTAATTTTATGCACTTGAGTAGTCCTGGGGAACTTAATGGGCCTACTTACATGTGTGAAGTCACTTGCTTGTAAGTGTCTGGATGACCAGGACCTAGCACTAAGCTGCTCTGTCTTGAGGAGTGGTAGGACATCTCCAAGCAAAAGCTTTTTCTCCTTAAGCCTTTTCTAAGAACTAAAGGATAGTCAATAGCGGGTCAGAGCAGAGGTCCTTTTGGCTCACTATCTTGCTTTTAGCAATGGTAAGTAATGGACACTTAGGGAAAACGAGCAAGAAACATAGTGGACGTGCATGGGTACATCTTGTATCTCCTCCCTCCTCCACAGCTCTGGCCGTCAGTGCTTTAGGGAGATACTGAGCTGGAGGTTGCATTTGCTCTGTTGTGTTTCATAGTCCCTAATGGCCCTTATTCCATTTAGACTTTGGCTTCCACAATATCCAATGGCAGAAACTTCCACAGCTTAAAAAAACATGTGGGAAAACTGTCATGTGGAAAAAGTCCTTCTGGCATATCCCATACCTGTGCCTGACTGTCTTGGAGGCTGCCCCCAAGCTCTCATGTGATGACAAGTTCCTCCTCCAGTCAATTCTTCCTGCTGTAACTGTAACTGCACACCCCCTTTTGATTATGCCTTTCCTACTGCCACATCCCCAAATTATAGTTTATTTAGTCTCTCTACGGATGTTCTTCCATAGTGCGCTGGATGCTCTTCCATATTGCGCTCCATGCATCCTTCCTGCACTCATACTTTGAGATGAGGCCAAGAGTAGAGTTTGAGTTAAAATGTATCCCAATAATGTTTTCTATTTTATTCCTGACTACTATCTTAACAGCACTATTTTTTGTTCTATTGCTGCTGAGCACTGAGTTGACATTCAGAGAACTGCCCACAATGACTCAGTTTGGTGTATCTATCTTAACATTTCTCACTTGAGAAAAACTGCATGAATGCCATTGGCCTTGGTCTGACAGAAATGAGAGGCGCTTTGAACTGCAGCTGAGTCATCTGTGTCCTGCGACTAGTTTAAATCATGATTAGGGTGTCACTTTTATCACCGAAGTTGTGACAAAACTAGCGACTAGTGATGAATGAATAATTGAAAAAAAATTCACAGATTTTCTTCTAAATTCAACAGTTAATTTCAGTTTGACTGGGTTTATGGCTTTTTTTCCCCTGCCCGCCCCCCCTTTTTTTGGTAACACTTTGAAATTTTGGTTAATGCATTCAGCTGCAGAACTGATCTTTTCAGCTGTGCCATGGTCAGTTAGTTACGCACATCATGTGGCATTATTTCTGTTTCCTGGCTGGATTAACTCTGTAACAAATCAAAACAGCAAGTATTGTAGTCAGAGAGACTCAAGCTATTCCTGTGGTTGTGTGAGTAGTTTAAGTAATATCCCAGACATGATGCTGGGCACTGTGGCTTGCATGTTCCTCTGTGGCTCCCTATTTTAAATGACCGTCAATGTTGGTTGTTGAGAAATCTGAATACGTTTTTGGAAAGTGAATAAGCACTTTGTTGCAAATAATCTGGTCTCACCCTGAAGCAATGCAAGCCAGTGAGAAGGTCCCCATGATTTCTTCTGGGACTGAACTAGGCTGTCAGTGAGCAAAGCAGTGATGTGAAATTAAAAGAAGAAATAACAGAGTAGAAGTAGATCACTCACTTTTACATAGAACTGACCCTAGCGCTCAAACCCTCCCAAAGGCAGGTGAGTTAAGTGAAATAACACCCACCAGCTTCAGCAGAATTGAGGTTAACCCCTCACCTCTGGATGGTGACTGTCCACTCTTTTGGAGGAGGCCACAGATGGGACCCCACAGGTGAGAGTGGGGAGGATGTCACAGCTGCTCTGTGAGTCCCATAGCCTTTCTCACCTGAGCTCTTCTTCACCGGTACCGTAACTAATGCACCCCTTCAGCCCAGAGACAGTTTTACTGCCACTCCAATTTGCTCCAAAGAACCATTCAATTTAAATATACAAAGCAATTACAGCATATTAAACATTGATTGTTTAAGAAGCACTTGTTAAAGGGTATTAAACAAAGTACACACCTTCTGTCTAACCACCTTTATGAATATGAGAATTCAATATACTGTTGTACATTTATTACCATATTAAATATGAGATGCACATGGCACTCTGCATACCCTTGATGTAAAAGCATATGCTAATACTTCCTCTGACAACTGCCTGTGATACACGTCGTAGCTTGTTCAATTAAACACTAGATAACTGTAAAAGCTCCTTTACCTACAACCCTCTAATACTTCCTGGCAGACTAGAAGAACCATTTAATAATGTTAACTTCAAAGCTGAATCATGCGGGCTGAAATCCAGACAGAATCAATTCCCAATCCCACTATGGTGTTTTATACTTCAGAATACTGAGATGAAGCAAAATATAAGACCCAGGTTTTAAGGCTGGATGTACCAGATTGGAAAACATTTCATCTTGGCGAGGGCATGGGATATGCAGAGTTCAACAGACTCCACAGGAGTGAAGGAGTGACTGTCCTGACCCCAAATGCTCTGCAATTTACTCGAATGACTAGGATCCTTGCACAGAAGAATGGGGACTTAGGTTCATGTTCCTACTCCAGGTCACAAAGAGGTGGCATTCGAACCTGAGTGGATACCAGTAGGGAAGACCAACCTCATCGTTTTCTCTTTATCTTTCTGAGAAAGGACTGATCCAGTTTTCAGCTGGATCTTCAGCCTAACCTCTGGTCCTGAGGGGAAGGAAGCATGGATGTAGCTGTGACTGGCACTACAGCTTTTCCTGTAGGCCAACTTACGTGGCCCATGCTCATCAGGTCTGGTCTCCAAGGATCCTGTCTTAGGGACATAGCTCTTGGCATGCAGCAGGAAGACCATCACAGTGCCACATGCCTCCCCTGGATTCAGCCTCACATCTTCAGTTTGGCCATATAGTACCTACCCTCAGTGGAGGCTGATTTTTTGGTGGAGCTGGCATTTGACATGACTTTCAAACTCCAGCTTGAAATATTTCCATTGCTACTACAGTGGGACAACATGAATTCTGGTCATACATCCTCCAATATCCACAGCTACCTTTTGTGCACTTTTCTCTTAAACTTGCTGAATCTGTTCTTCCCCACTGAAAAGACAAATTTCAGATAACTAAGAAAATAATTTGCTATCGTAATACTGCCATGAGCCTTACAACACCCTGGCACTTCTGAGAGCTAGGCTTGTCCCATGTGTATCTGCTTTGACTCATAGAATCATATAATAGCTTGAGTTGGAAGAGATCTTTAAAGGTCATCTAGTCCACCCGACTTGCAGTGAGCACGGACATCTTCAACTAGATCAGGTTGCTCAGAGCCCCGTCCAACATGTCCTTGAATGTTTCCAGGGATGGGGCATTTACCACCTCTCTGGGCAACTTGTTCCAGTGTTTTACCACCCTCATCATAAAAAATTTCTTCCCTATATCTAGTCTAAATCTACTCTCTTTTAGTTTAAAACCATTACCCCTTGTCCTATCGCAACACACCCTGCTTAAAAGTTTGTCCCCATCTTTCTTATAGGTTCCCTTTAAGTACTGAAAAGCTGCAATAAGGTCTCCCCAGAGCCTTCTCTTCTCCAGGCTGAACAGCCTCAACTCTCTCAGCCTGTCTTCATAGGAGAGGTGTTCCAGCCCTCTGATAATTTTTGTGGCCTTCCTCTGGATCCACTCCATCAGGTTCATGTCTTTCCTGTGCTGAGGACTCCAGAGCTGGAAGCAGTACTCCAGGTGGGGTCTCATGAGAGTGGAGTAGAGGGGCAGAATCACCTCCCTCGACCTGCTGGTCATGCCTCTTTTGATGCAGCCCAGGATACGGTTGGCCTTCTGGGATGTGAGTGCACATTACCTGCTCACGTCCAGCTTTTCATCCACCAGTACCCCCAAGTCCTTCCCTGAAGGGCTGCTCTCAATCCTCTCATCCCCCAGCCTGTATTGATACTGGGGATTGCCTCAACCCATGTGCAGAACTTTGCACTTGGCCTTGTTGAACCTCATGAAGTTCACATGGGCCCACTTCTCAAGCTTGTCCAGGTCCCTCTGGATGTCATCCCTTCCCTCAGGCGTGTCAGCCGCACCACTCAGCATGATGTCGTCTGCAAACTTGCTGAGGGTGCACTTGATTGCACTATGTCACTGATGAAGATAGTAAACGGTACTGGTGCCAGTACGGATCCCTGCGGTACACCACTTGTCATCAATCTCCATCTGGACATTGAGCCGCTAACCGCTAACCACTGGATGTGACCATTCAAACAATTCCTCATCCACCGAACAGTCCATCCATCAAATCCATATCTCTCCAATTTAGAAAGGAGGATGTTGTGGGGAACCGTATCAAAAGCCTTACAGAGCGAAGGAGTGACTGTCTGAATCTAAATGCTCTGCAATTTAGTCAAATGATTAGGATCCTTCCACAGAAGAACGGAGAATTAGGTTCATGTTCCTACTCCATGTCATGAAGGAAAAATGCATCAAGTAAAAATAACTGCTTACAAGAAGAGGGAACATACTGGACAAATAGTAAATTGGGCAGAAATTCCATTGGAAACGGGACAAAGCTCTTTATGAATAGGGTTCTCTAGCTTCTAACTAAATTCTTTCCAATAAACCCAGGCCCTTGAAAGTATAGCAGCGTAACTAATTCTGGCCATTTTTCATTAGCTTATTCTGTCATTTAGAGAACACAAATGACTGCTGTTTACTTGTGACTGCTAGGATAGATTTGTTAATTTTCAGTGCCTATGAATTTTTTATCATATCTGTAACAATGAAGTTTGAGTCTCATGGAAACTTAACAGGCTTTCACAGTAGCCACATCATTTAAACTAGAGAGAGTAAAAATGAAAAATTTTAGTAAAAATTCAAATATCATTATTTTTTTGGCAGAAAAAAGCAAAATATTTTAGGCTGGATATGCTGGTGCAGTGTTTCACAGGGAGCTGTAGTACAGGTACCTCAATTTGCAGATGCCCTTGCCAGACCGCATCTCCTAGCTCACACTGTTAATGGGAAGAAGGTGAGGGGGCAGGGTGTACGGTGGGAATTTCCCCGTAATGCATCATGGTTCACGTAGCCTACTCAAGAAAATCACATATACACTGAGAAGTAAGACATGGGGCAACCAAACCAGAATGACTGTGAAGCAGACTTTTTCTGGCTGAAAAGTGCTTTTTGATGATTTTTTTTTGAAGCATTATCTATTTCTTTAGTTTTAATTTCCTATGTTTTCCCCATCCTTGAAAACCAAAGTGTGCCACCAGAACTAAGAACTCAGAAAATATTCTACATGTCTTACCTAGAGTAGCCACAGGAGTGGCAATACAAGTTTCCACATGTTACCCTCACTTTCTCTATTTCTAGAAGTCCTTAATCAGCTTACGAAGTACTTTTTCTAAAGGCTATGATTTTCTAAATTACACGTGTAGAGCCTACAAGATATTAAAAAAAAAAATTACAAAGTGTTCCTGCATGTTTTATTTGTTGACATCTTCCCCAAAGAAACAGTGTGTGTCTTTTTTCTTTTTATTTCCTTTCAACACTGATAGTCGGTCTATTGAAATCAGATTGGTGATTACAACTCATTTCGCACACGCTGCGAAAAAACTGTCAGCTGGTTGCTGCAGATCGTAGTTGGATTTCAAGTAGTATACTACTGTGCAACGCAGTAACTCAGTGCATTGTAATTAAACCCCAGAACCATTCAGTCTTTCTGTGTCGCTTTTAGTTTTAGCTGAACTTGGAACTTGCCTACTGCAAAACTGGCCAGAGAAGTTCTTCCTTTTTCATTTGGAGTGAAGCTGAGGGCAACTCCAAAAATCTTGTAAAACTCTCTTAGAGAGGTCCAAGGGATGGACTGCACTCACTTCTGTGTGCTGGGTAAGCCCTGCTAGCCCTTGGAGCCCAAGGGCAGACATGCAAGGCAGAGCAAACATGAGCCGGAGGAGCCTCCACCAGGCATTAGTAGGAGCTTTCAATTAAGATGGCAATAGTTCTTAGTTTTATATTCCTAATTAATGTAATGCTTCTGAATGGTGTCAGGCAGACATCAAAGCTCTGGGCTTACTGTGACAGCAGACACCACAAAGGGAAATTGTTTCCATTGTCATCAGCCATGGCTATCTAGCCTTCTCAGGATGGCTTGTTAAATATAGAGCTTCAAATATGAACCTGAGCCAATGCAAACAAAACATGAAATGTTGAATGCCTTTGGGAATTTCCCTGATCTTTCATTTCTTTAGACAAACAAAAAGGAAGAGATTTTTCTGGGGTTTTCACTTCGTGGGACTTCTCTTTTTTTAAGCCTGTGTTAAAATCTGATCTTATTCTTTGCAACTTGTCATCCTGTGGTTTTCACAAAGATGACCTAGCAACAATAGGAAGAGAAAAACCAATCAACTAACGTCATTAGGAGCCACCTCTCAAAAATTTTCTACTCTGTGCTAAGATCAACCCAGAGCTTCTTGCGCATCCACAAGAGACATTGCGTAGATAAAGACTTTTGCCCGTTGCTTACTCATGTGCAGTAACACAAGGTGTATTTTTGCTTAAACTGTGCTGAAGTTGGTATAGTTAGAGAACATGATAACTGCTGCATTCTACTTTAACAGAATAAGCAGAAGAGATAAAAAAAAATTAAGGAATTTGATGAATCATGAGACTAACTCATTCTTTTACTTGATTTTCCCCTGATACAGGCATTGTTTTGTCTCAATTGGTTTGAATTGGAATAGATTCTTAAAAAAATAAGTTAAAAGGAGCTTTGAAAGTAACATAATACCTCTGCAACTTTTTAACAGTAAATCTCGTGTAGCGGGTCTTACTGATTTCAAAGGGAAACATCCCTCCCTGTTTCTCAGATAGACTGAGATCCTCTTTATCTTCAAGAGTAAAATTAAGGCAGAAAAGTTGTCCGTTTTGGAAGTCTCCCACACACCAAGCTCCATAATCACACTCACAGAGTGGTGCATTATGATGTATTATTCATCAAATACGTTTGTTCAGATGATGTCATATATGTCTCCCTAAAGGGCCACATTATTTAATAAAGGATTTTTATTTTCTGTTGGGAGGCTGCATGAGGATGTAGAGAAGTTTTACTGGGCTTCTGAGCCTTGTAAAAAAGTACGGCTTTTTTCAGACAATCCTTCTGATCCATCTGGGGGGCCTCTGTCTATGTGACTTGGGAGAAATATTGACTTGCTTACCAAACCTGATACAAGCATTATGCAATAAACACAATATAATACATGCATATTATATATAACTATAATAATTAATGTACAAAACACATACATGCATGCACTGTAGAGTTATGTTTCATAAATTAATGTACATATTACACTAACTCCACACAGAACATCAAGAAAATCTGTTTCTGCTGCATACAAAACAGACATTTGAACGTGTGAAGCAAATAGGAAACATGTTCCCCAGTAAATTTAGAGGCTATATTTCATGAAGATCTCCATATGTCTTCTTAACTCATCTCATGTTTCTATGATCATTTGCATTTCTTCTCTCTGCTTTTTTTGTCTCAGAACTGTTACAAGTTAGGCTGTTTGTGGAGCCAGAGTCAAGACCGATCTGCTGTCTCTCCACATATCCTTAGTAAAATTTTCAAGTTTTTTTACTTCCCAACTCTTAGTTTGTGACTACTATCCTCTTTTGGAGAGAAAGACATGCAGAAGAGGGAAATGAAATATGAAAGCGGTTTACCCCCTGTGCAGAGATTCATGCACTATATTTAGCATTAATTGACAGTATTTAAATAAGGGGCCAGTCCACAAAAACCCAAATAAACTGCCCTCTAGCCTAACTACTGAAGGGCCTAGATCAGGAGGCATATAGCCTTTTGGTAACTATACAGCTGCAGCACATGTGCTGTATAGTAAAAGGGCCTATACCCTGGCCTTCACCTAATGTCTAGAAAACATGTTGCCTTTGATCACAAGGTAAGTTTGAACCCCAGTGCTCTAAGAAACCAAGAACAATTCCCTACACTTTAAGTCACAGATTTTTAGTTAAAATTCAGCATTTAGAAAGAAAAATATGGGGACTATCCTGTGGGAGACATTTTGCTTTCCACGCAATTCAGGGACTAAGAATATTTCCTTAATATTTTAATTCAAAAATCTTTCTTTAACTAGCAAATCAAAATAGGTTTTGGAAATCTTACACAGGGTAAGCCTGTCTGCAGTTTTCATTGATTGGCACTGGTATGGAGCTATTGGTGGGCACAAATTAACTGAGTTTTTCTCATTGCTTCTGTCTCCTTGTTATGAGCAAATATGGAAATAACTGATACTGCATTTGTTAATGACGTCTACTCTTTTCTGCGGTCATTAGCACACGGGATGACATCTACCAAGAATTCTTTTCATGTGGGAAGCTATAAACTGCTCTCCAAGGGAATGCAGGAGTGCATTCTTACAAGATGCCCACACTGTTGCTATTGCAGTAGAGATTCATGCAATGTTTTTCTCACCCCCTCCCTTACGATCTTTTCACGATGTACCATAACATTATTACTATTGCCATTATTGCTATTCTTCACAGCAAAGAGATATAGGATGATCTGGCAAGTAAACCCGAACATCTATTACAGTTTCTTTTCTTGCGGAGACTTCATTTCTCCATCCTTGAGTTGAAGTGCTCCACTTTGGACTGTGACAGTGTGTTTTCTTCTCCTAGTTACCCTTCAAAATGGTTGCAGTATGAGTGCAGACCATACTGTTGCTGCTTTGGAAATACAACCACCTCATCCTCTGAAAACAAACTGGATGAAGTTTGCCCAAAATACAACACAGCATGATAAACTGCTGTTTGGTACTTCCAGAGAAGCAGTTCTGTGCTGCAGCACTAGGAGAGAGGTAACTCTAAGGGTATTTCTTCAGTGTCAGATCCTTAGTTACAGTATGTTTACTGGTGGATATTACTTTTTGAAGTCTCAGAGTCAGAGGAGACCCATACCAGTAACAACAGCAAAACACAGAAGCGGGGCAATCCAGAGAAGCTAATGTAAAATAAATACATAAAAACAAATAATGCGTGCACCATATCTTTCCTCAGTTCCTTTGTATTGCCTCTGGCTCAGTTCCATCCAGAAGAGTCTAAGTATTGGTTAATGTCTCCTTTCTGAAAGTAGGATATATTGCAAATAGGTTTCCCTCCTGCCAGACCTGGTGCTAGCACAAGGCACATAATGAAGAAAACTCACTTGACTGAGGTGATCAACCTGAAATCTGCTTCTAAAACAATGATTTAAATGAGAACATGAAACAACATGATGGGGTTCTGTTCCTGAAGCAAGACTTTCCATGCAGAAAGTGGGAAGGTACAAGTCTAACCTATTGCTGTTGCAGTTTTAAGATTACAATCTTGTGGTCTCTTTGGGATGTCATAATATGCTTTGAACTTTGAGTCAAACTATTTCCATATTCATTTGCTTACTTCCACAAGGACAGACACCAATAAGACAATACACTACAAATCATTTCGTTTTAAGTTACTGAAGGGGGGGAAGAAAAAGGGGGAGAAGAAAGAGGGAGGGGAAAGGGAGAGAATATTTGGTCTGTTCTTAATTAAAACCAGTCAATGACATACAATGATTTGTCTGAAGCACTTCTGAGCTGTACCCATTTCTGTTTACACTTGACAGCTGTACATTCTTTCCTGCCTGTATTGTTTGAACTATGGCCAATGGTACAATCATTAAATCTTTGATAGTGTTTTTTAAATACAAAATTGACCTTTTTCTTTGAGACAAAAGGAGAGGTAGGGAAGGAATAGCTATGTTACATTAGAGAGGTTTGGATTTACTAAGTTGTACACCCTGTATTGCAAAATAGTGCCTCTGGTCATTTTTGGACTGGCTATTAAGAGTTTTTTTTTTCATGTTCCTCACATCTGCTTACAAAAAGAAATCATCATCATGTGACCCTTTCCTCCCAGAAGATGCCTGTTTTGGGTAGAGAATAAGCCAGAGCGTCCATGATTACTGAGTGCAATTCTGCATTGTGAGTGGGATGCAGAGGGTCTCATTGGACTACGACAGGTTTTTACTATGAACAGAAAGATTCAGGAAAAAAAAATCATAGAGTAAGAAAACCAGAAAAGTTAAATATGAGATATCTGAAACCAGCTATCAGTCTGTCACGAATTGAGAAGCTGGAAAGTAAGTCTTTGTCAAAGCCAAACATGTCGTAGACACTCCATAGGTTCTCTCTCTGAATCCAGTCTGCAGCCTCCAAAATCAATGGCTCATTACAAATGGAAATGCTTACTTAAAAAGGAGAGAGAAAGAACATTAACTTATGCCTTATCCCTTAAGTTTGAACTAAACCACAGAACTGTTTTGATCCAGATATCACCAGCTGTCCCCTGAACTTGTCTGAAGCATGCTTTGTTGCCAGCTTTGGTAGAGGCAGATGGTCAGACGATGCTGTATTACTAACCAGGGCTGTACTGCTCCTTGTTGAGATGAGACGCCAGAGATGCATTTTGTTTTATAGACTGGAGATTAGTCTAAAATCACACAGAGGGTAAACAGGAAGGATATATTTAGCTTCTGCAGCTTAGTAGGAGTGGGAAATCTTTACTTTAAAGTCCTGCAGTCATCTTTAAAAACTTACACAGCCCTCATGATTACCCCAGAGCTCCCTAGAGCTGTATGGGCTGGAGGGGATGTCTAAGTCCTGCTGACACTGCAGGGGTACCTAATACTCTGCTACTTGTCCTGTCATCTCATGTGGAGATTGCCCTGGGTTATCAAGTTTGGTTTATTTGTTAATTTAAATGCATCATGAAAAAGAAACTAAATTCTTAGATTTCATTAGCCGGGTTATGGCAGCACTTAACTGACCTTAACTGAGGTTAAAGACTGGGACAGAAGGAGATATAGCCGCTGCTTTGAACATAAATGCCTTCCTCCTTTACCCTTCAATATCCAAGCTTTCTGAAAAGAAAGACTGCCAAAGATATGTAAAAACACGTTGCACAACACTGAATGCATTCAAGCAATGTCACAGCAATGCTGAGAAGGCACCAAGTCAGAGCACAACAGTGTCCCTGCCCCACAGACCTTCATGCGAGATTTTCAAAACTGTCCAGCATTGGCCTAACTGAAGTCGATCGGAGTTTTTCCCTAATTTACTTCCAGTATCAGACCAAGGCCAAAATGTCCAAAAAAAATCACTCACTCTAAACTATTAACTTTTTCAGTTATTCAATCAGCTTGAGATCTTGGTGAGGACAAATTCAATTTCAACTCCTGGTATCCTGTGGTAGCAATAAAAGTTTGCCAATTTCAATGTATCTTCTGTTTTCGTCTCATTTTCCTCAGAGCCTCAAAAAGCTCCAGGGAATATGCCTTTTCTGAGAAGTCACAGGCATGAGATGGACAAACTGACAGAAGAAATATTCCAAAAACACACAAAAGCAATGGCTACCTCAGGCACAGCTGAGGACCAGCAGTCAGCATTTCTCAAGCTGTTTGGAGGTAATAAATCCAAGTTGTGGGATGCTGGTGTGCCACCCATCACTGGTCCGCATGAGGAACCCAGCCTCCTCCTGATGAGCCCCAGGTACATATCTCCACCTTCACTTCTGCCAGGGATGCGACATCCCTATGAGCAGGAAAGCAGAAGCCTTCAATGTGTACCTATGAGCCCCCAGTCTTCTCTGACACTTAGATACTTCCTGTATGTCTGACCCTGGGCAGGACCCTGGGAAGACTCACACGCACTTCCACACAGCAGATTCAGCCTCATGTTTCCAGGTCTCTGAAGGATAACTCTGGGGAAAATTAGAGATAAAACATCCAACAGGCTCCACATTTGCTGTAATGGTGATTATTTACATGCTGCACTAGGACTGGGATCTCATCTTTTGAAAGCTGGATGGATCGTTGTGCCACCATGTATTTCTGAATTATACCCTCCAGAGTCAAACTGACTCATCCATAAACTGTTTTCTATCCAAGAGATTTGGATTTATTTCTTTCTCCTTTTCCTCATTCTTCCTGCAACCTTAACCTTCCTCTTTTGGGATCACAACCTCCCACTTGCACAAATTGTGCCCAAACACCACCTACCAGTGCTATGACTGACAGGTGATCTCTGCTTGAAATTTAAGGTAAACTCCATACACACATTAGTGAGACAGTCCCATCTCAACAACTGTCTCTCTGCTCCATTGTCTTCTTCTTTTTGGTTTTTGCTTGCTGTGTCACTTTGCAATTCTGATGCATTACTCTGACTCAGTAGCCACACTCTTGTGGCCCTTTCCTGGGGCTCTGAGAGGAGAGAGAGGAGCTTTTGCTGTAATCACAGAATCACAGAATCACAGAATGTTAGGGATTGGAAGGGACCTCGAAAGATCATCTAGTCCAGTCCCCCTGCCGGGGCAGGATTGCCTAGACCATATCACACAGGAACGCGTCCAGGCGGGTTTTGAATGTCTCCAGAGAAGGAGACTCCACAACCTCTCTGGGCAGCCTGTTCCAGTGTTCGGTCACCCTCACCGTAAAGAAGTTTTTCCTCATATTTAAGTGGAACCTCCTGTGTTCCAGCTTGCACCCATTGCCCCTTGTCCTGTCAAGGGATGTCACTGAGAAGAGCCTGGCTCCATCCTCATGACACTTGCCCTTTACATATTTATAAACATTAATGAGGTCACCCCTCAGTCTCCTCTTCTCTAAGCTAAAGAGACCCAGCTCCCTCAGCCTCTCCTCAGAAGGGAGATGTTCCACTCCCTTAATCATCTTCGTGGCTCTGCGCTGGACTCTCTCTAGCAGTTCCCTGTCCTTCTTGAACTGAGGGGCCCAGAACTGGACACAATACTCCAGATGCGGCCTCACCAGGGCAGAGTAGAGGGGGAGGAGAACCTCTCTCGACCTGCTGACCACACCCCTTCTAATACACCCCAGGATGCCATTGGCCTTCTTGGCCACAAGGGCACACTGCTGGCTCATGGACATCCTGTTGTCCACTAGGACCCCCAGGTCCCTTTCCCCTACGCTGCTCTCCAACAGCTCTGCCCCCAACTTGTACTGGTACATGGGGTTATTCTTGCCCAGATGCAGGACTCTACACTTGCCCTTGTTATATTTCATTAAATTTCTCCCCGCCCAACTCTCCAGCCTGTCTAGGTCTCTCTGAATGGCTGCGCAGCCTTCCGGCGCGTCAGCCACTCCTCCCAGTTTTGTGTCATCAGCGAACTTGCTGACAGTGCACTCTAATCCCTCATCCAAGTCATTAATGAATATATTGAATAGAACTGGTCCCAGTACCGACCCTTGAGGGACTCCGTTAGACACAGACCTCCAACTGGACTCTGTCCCATTGACCACCACTCTCTGGCTTCTTTCCTTCAGTCAGTTCACAATCCACCTCACTACCCGATCATCCAGACCACACTTCCCCAGTTTAGCTGCGAGGATGCTGTGGGAGACAGTGTCAAACGCTTTACTGAAATCGAGATAGACCACATCCACAGCTTTACCATCATCTATCCACCAGGTAACATCCTCATAAAAGTCATAATGAGTCTAGCCTTGTTCTTTGAATCACTTCATTTTCTTGCAGGGACCTGACTAACTGTGTTCATTACAAGTTCCAAGCACGATTATCCTCTAACTGCATTGTGATCATCCTCGACTGGTACAGGAACTCCAGGGATTGTCACCACAGGACCATGTGAATACAAATAAATCAGTATCATTGAGAAGGATAAAAGGGAAAAAATGTTTCTCACAGCACAGCCTTTGAGAGAACTAGACTCTGTAAGTGCGCCTGCTGGCAGCAGCGGTATCTGACTTTCTGGTTTCTCAGCCATCTACCATGTCCCATCTAGTTTGACTTCAGCTGCACCAGCTGATTCTGCCTCTCTTCCTCAGAAGGAGTTCAAGGACATTTTAAAACTGAATCACAACAGAGCTGTTCTGTTTGGTTTCTTTGGTGAGGTTACTTCAGTTACCTGCACATATGTAAAACCCGATGATTAGGGTCATCATTTGTCTGTGCCACCTTACTGAGAGATGAAGCAGTTCAGGTACTTCTTAGATTAACACTAATTTAGAACTGCTAGTTTAGAACCAGACAATGTCATGAGACACAAAACCAAGGTCAACAAACCACCCACTTCCATACTGCCAGCAGGCAGCATATGCTACCCCAGCTGGGATCCTCAGCCATGTAAGGGAGTGTGGATTTATACCACAGTTATGCCCTGAGCAGGTGGACCTGATGAGCAACGAGATGAGTCAATCCATAGGGGGGTTCAAGGGGATTCCCTACATAGGACTGAATCATCAATCACCAATTCTGTAAAATAATTTCCACAGCAAACAGCTGGGAACAAACAGTTAAAGCAGCAAAGGGAGGATTTGGGTTCAGCAGTAATCTCTCAAGGCACTGCTGAGTCACACTCCGGACTTGGAGGGAAAAAGTGGACGTCACAGCTGGATGTGTTCAGCCAGGAAAGAAATCAAAGACATGATCAGTTCCCAGCTCATGATATTTATTTGTATTTCATTATTGTATTTATATTCTTCCCTGTGAAGGGCGTGCAACAATCAGCAAGGCTGACCTTTTGGGGAAATGCTTATCTGTGCCCCTAATGAAACACAAATGCACAGGGCCCTCGTTAGTGGGCGAGGAAATGAGGCCCGGTGGGAAGCCCTTGTGGAAGGTGAGCTGCATGGCTAATACTGCATCACTTCCCCAGGCAGTTGTACTGTGATGGCAGCAGAATCTGAACTCCTATTTCTGCTCAGGCCAAGAAAAGGATGTTTTTATACACATATACATATATTTATATCACAAATGCATGTCTTAAAATATCTCAGCTGGGGCAGTTTCTTGCAGTTTATGAGCAAAAAGGGTGCAGACAAGGACAGAAACATGAAAGAAGAGATAATGACATACAGTGAACCCCACCAGGGAAGATGCAGCCTAGGTGAGGAGCACAGCAGGGGTACTCGTGCTGGTCAACTTCAGGCACTTCACTTACATGCCTCCGCTTTGCGGGGATCTCTCAGGATGGGCTACAAATCCATTGTGTGTGCAGGGCTTGTGGGGAATGGGTTTAGTAAAGAGGCAGCTATCAGCATACAGAGGTGTTGCATAGGCCTGGGGTTAGCATCATTACTTGACCATGTGTCTACGCAGTAGATGCAGGCTTCACCAACATATGGATCCTGGGGATCAAAGACCAGATGAGCAAACCAAACCTAAACAGGTTAACCAGGGGGATTTGCCCTTTTTTCCTATAGCCTGACAATAGTCGTAAAGACCGCCACATCAATAAACTCACATTAGGCTACACTGAATTACACAATTCAAAACAGAGATATGTCTTATTGTGTTTAACTATTATTAAATCAGCTCCCTCAACTTCTTTAGGGCTATGCCAGTTGACACCAGACGAGGATGTGGTGCTAGCTCTCTAGGAAGCTGCTTGCTCCTAAATGCAAACACATTGCCTGCTAATAGTTCACAAGCTGAGGCAAAAACTCATGCAGGATTCCTATGATCTCCTGCTGCTGTTCAGCCTGAAGAACCAAGTATTAAACATGTAATACGAAGAAATAAAAATGTGCATATTTTCAGATGAGCTAGACTTCCATGTCCTCTGCTTCTAGGAGTATTATATCAACACCTGTTAGTTTTGCTCTAGTCATCATTTCCATCAGAAACTTATTGTTTCAGGGGTTTTATAACTCATAAAACTTTTATAAGTCAGACTAAATGTGCTTTAGGAAAAAGCTGATCTTTCAGGTCTCAGAGCTGGAATGTATTTTTATATGCAACAAATGTAAAAGAGAATAATGGCTGTAATGGCTTTTATTATATTTAGAGGGAGAAGGAACTGGAAATATAATCAGAAATCAAATCATTTAACCATTAATTTTACACAAAGAGTCTGGGCAACCCTCACAAAATATCTGTCAATAGACAGCAAATAAAAAGGAACCCAGACAGTGGGGAAATTCTCATCCTTCACTTCCAAAAAGCACTTAAGCACATACTTAAGTCCATCCTTACTGCAAAAGACATTTGAGCAAGTATATAAGCCCTTCTTGCAAAAGGATTGCTTTCCTCAGTGTCTGCTGTGAACCCAGGAGTCATCCCCCTCAACTCATTACTAATGCTCTTGAAATTACTCATGGGCATAAATATTTGCGAGAATGGGGCCTCAGTAAGGAGCTGTGTCTATATGAGGAATCATGGCCAAACTATGCCATTCTAAAGAAAAATGCTCCCAGACTCGCTGTCTCCACTGGGTAGCTGTTGCCAACACGCCGCAGAGTGGCTGCTGCTGCCCAGATGCAGCCAAGTGCATGCCCCCTGCTAGCAGACCACATCTCTGAGGGGTGAGTTGCATCGCCTGGGAATGCATCTCCAGATGAACCCTGGGAAGAAAAAAACACTTCCATGGTAGACAACTGCTTGCAGAGGAACAAAAGCGTCTTTAAAACTGCTCTATCCTTGTTTACAAATAGCGAATTGAGGTTCTCTGTGGCTGTTTGCAGCGCACAAGCCTGACCAAGAAAACTGCAAAGGCCCTCTACAAACTACCATCTCAGCTGGCTTAGGGGCTTGGGGGATGAACGAATGTCACCTGACTCAAATTATCAGTGAGTCATAAAGGATTTCCAGTGAAACCTGTCACCATTTTGACATCAGCCAGAGCTGGCCACCCTTGCAGCCGTCAGTAGTCTCTCGGTGTCTGCCTGCTGCTGAGACAGCCTTTGGTGAGACACTAACAGTATCTGCTGTGAAAATGAAAGGAAGACTTCATGATTTCACTGAAGCATAATGGCACATTACACTCTTCAAAACCCCTTGAGCTGAAACAGTCCCAGCTTACCCCCACATTTAAACACTCTGGGCAAAAACACCTTAAATCTGGCAGGTTTGGGGCCCACTTTGCATGAAAGAGTAATTTGTTCCTCACTATGTGCGTGATCTTGTCACAAAGACACGCTTCTTGGGATGGAGCCAGTGTTGACAAAGCCTAGGTAAAAAGATGGATCATCTAGTGCAGACCTGTTAGTCAAAGAGAAGTGCCAGGCTTGACTCTATGAATTTAAGAGCATCTGTAGTGTTTCTTAAATACTTTGGTCAATTGCTGTTTGAAGTCTCATGGATCCATACCTGAGTTTTGATTTTCTCAGCATTTTGAAGACTCAATAAACACCTTATGACTGTGTTTTTACAGTGCTACCTGACAGCTGACATGACTTCTTGCAGGTATTTCCATACCTGTGAGACCTCATCTAGACCTTTTTACAAGTGGGTTATGATGAAAATATTGGGCGACAAAAAAGCAAATAAGAAACAAAATCTGTAGGGGTGGCCACAGTTCCATCAAGCTTATTTCTCTAGCGTAGGAGTAGGAGCCATAAGTTTGAGCCCCTTTAAGATTCACTTGTCCTTTCAATTCCCTACTAAACCTGACTGCCCCATGAAACCTACCAAGGAAAACATAAAATCCCAACACTGGAGGTTAATGTAAAGCTTTTGGCATTTCTTAATGCTGAGGAAAAAATCATCTTTCCTGTCTCTAATGCTGCCCATATGTAAACTTACAGGCTGTGAGCACTGGCTTTTAACAGGAACTGTTAACAACCCTTTTTGATCACAGGAAGCAGAGGAAAGCCTCTTCACCTAAGAAAATAACAGCGATGTTTATGGGCATTGCTCTTCTCCCCATTGGGAGCTGCCAATCACCCCTCCCACCCCCTGAGCTGATTTCTGGGGGGCTGTGGCGGGGGGCCGGGGCTCACTCCAGCTTCCTTCCGTTGGAGGGCTCCAGTGGCCAATGCTGTTTCTGGGCAAACGGCCACTGCTGCGACGTTTGTGTTAGATAGGCTGCAGCTGGGCTGGGTGGGTGTTGCAGGCAGACTGCACCCAGCCAGCTCCACAGCCTCCGATTCCTGGTAAAAACAGCTTCCTGATTCCTTTGAGTTTGAACTTACTTTTTTTTTTTTTTAATTTTAAGAAAATAAGTGCTGTTTGACTTCTAGGAAACATAAGTGTGAAAGTTTGCTATGCATGCAGGAGGGCAGCCTAGCCCATCCACCTTATCCCTCTACGTCTGTTCCTCCAATGCAATAAGTGGCACTTTCTTCTCTTTACTATCTATCTCTGTTAAGGGAGCCAGCGGTTCATCCTCCTGACATTCAGAGCTATACTTTTAAAAGCAAAATAATATTCATGGCTACTAGCTAAAAAGCAGAGAGTATGTAACTGAAAGGAACAACACCAAAGGAGAATTTATTTTCCCGTCTTATCTCATCATTTAAAATCCACATTGGCAAAACTTCACTTCTTAAGCTGCAATTTCAAGCTGCAAGTATTCAGCAGATGAGGAACTAGTGTGTATATATATATGTGTGCGTGTGCATGCGTGCGCCATATGTATTCATGTTTATGCAGTTTTCCGCTCAAAGCAGTCAGCGGAAATGAAAACCTGATTTTGCAAGGCTTCCACTGCAAAATTAAACATTCATTTTTTCCTTAAGGGAGTTTGTTGTTTTATGCACTGGGAAATAACTCCTAAATTTTATTTTTTTTTTCTTTTTAAGCCCAAAATATCTTGCCTTGAAAGAGAGCTGAGCTATGATGGGAAAAACAACTATTCATTTGGGATAGGAGAGGGGAACAGCAAGGTGAGAGAGAATAAAAAGAAATCAAACAGAAAAAGCAAACAGAAGTGAGGGATTTTCAGTTCCTCTGTGTGTGTGTCCATCTATTTTTATCCTAGAAGGAAGCTTCTTAACATAGCTGTGTTTTCTTTCACGTTGCTCTCCTCCCTTTGCGGGACTTCCAGAATTCATCTCGGCACCTGGTTTTTCCCTGAGCTTGATGTGTTATGCCTACGAGGCAGTACAAATTTGGCAGCTATTGCACTGGAAGAAGAAGGGGAGCAGAGCAGCAGCAAAGCCAGATACTTCGTACGTCCAGTGACACCAGAGGGATGTCATTTATTTCTTTTGCTTAGGATTTTGCTGGCAAAGCTGACTGCTTTCTTTTGGCCTTGACTGGGACATCTAGACAGTGGGAAAAGTTGTGTTTTTTTTCTCTTTTGGATCATAAGTGTATCCTTTCTCCTAACACTTCTGTTGCTCATGTTCTTATTTGGAGAAAGCTTTTCTTTTCTCTTTTTTTTTTTTTTTTTCCTGAGGCTATGAGACAAAGGAAACTTTTGGCTGGAGTGAAGAGTTCTTAAAGTGGAAAGGAAGCGGAGTCTGAGGCACCAAAACAGAACTTCAAATATTTTTCCATTTGCAAAGCAGTGTACAGCCAGAAAAGAAAGGCTGCATCCCAGCTCAGCTGAAGCCGATGGGAAATGTGCCACTGACTTTCATGGGACACGAGATCCATGTGAGGAATCCAAACTCACCGGTCTGCCCATCATAACTATCATTATTAAAGATGTGTTATTTATATTGCTGTAGCAGCTTGCAATTTCAGTTAATGGGCAGGATCCCCTCTGTCCAAGGGGTTGTACAAGCCCATATCAAAGAGATGCTCCTTGCCCCAGAGATCTTGAAATCAAAGTTTATGGATCACCTTCACACCTTATGGAGGAACCGTGTGGAGAAGGCACGCCTACCTTGCCAGGTCTGAGCAGATACCTATGCCCTGCTGTACTCCTAGTCATATACAAACTTTTTGAAATGTTTTTTGCTACATGTCTAAGCCCACCTATGCTGCATGTGAAGCAGAATAGGATGCCACCACCCATTCAGGGCCACATGCAAAGGAATAGGTGTGGACAGTTGATACCTGCAGTCCAGGAACAGCATGCTCAGTGTCTCAGGAGAAATTCTCTGAGAACTCTCAGTGGCTCCCATTCCCTCCGCAGAATTAGCATGTCACTTTACTAGGAGCCTCAGTAAATCTGAGTCTTTAATAGTTCTCCTGCAAGGTGAATCTAATTCTTATAATGATATAGCCCTAGGAAAATCAAGCCAAGCCCAATGTATAACACTAAAACAAAGCATAACAGGCGTTCTAGATTTAGCAGTATGTTCAGAGAAAAAAAAGTGTTCCTTCACAGAGGAAGTTGGAGAGCTAAAGAAAATTTCAATTATTTGCTGCTGCAGCACCAGATGATTCAATATCAAAGGGAATACCATCATTATCTTTGGCATCAGAATCTCTAAATTTAGGCCTAGATACTGGAAAAATAAAAATTGTTGTAATCAAAATGACAAAAGAAAAAAAGGCTTTTTAAACTTGCTGGAGATGTAAGTTGGCTGGAAATGAAACAAAAAGAGTAGAACCCAAAAGAAAGAAATTCAAAATGGGAAAGCTTGAAGCAAAGTTCCTTCAAGTATGGGTGGCCAGGGCCAAGTGAGGAGAAATGCACATGTAAACAGCTTTTCATAAAATATGTTGCCCTTATACATAACTTTCATCAGAAATTTTCTGTCGGCAATGGTGGTTCCCAAAAGAAACAATAAATAGCTGCAAACACACCATTAGGAATTTATAGTCCCAAAAGAAAAAAAAATCCTGATCTACAGACACGAGACTCATGTTGACTTACTGAGAGAAAGACTGACACCATCAAATGAATTCATGAAGAAAACAGTAAATTCCAGTCAGCTGCCCCCATCTGATACTGAGGGACCAGAAATCACTATGTATCTTTTGTCTCAGTAATTCATTCAATGAAGTTAATAATGATGAACTCTCAGAGAATAATGCTATTTCTTTTTGAAAAATAGGATTAAGCATAATGCCCAGTATGAAGCCAAGGCTGCTTAGGTAGGTAATGGCTCTGTATGTCAAAGAATAAACAATAATCTCTTTACACGGGCAGTTCCCAGACACTGGGGTGTTGCCTGGGTGCAGCTGTTCCCTGCAGCAGCACCAGCAGCAGCGCTTGGTGCCCTGGCAACAGATAGCATTCAGGCTTCATTTGGGAGCCTGCAACTCTTGAATGACTTTCTCTTTTTTTTTTTTTTTTTTTTTTTTTTTTTTTTGGGGCATCTTCCTGACTAAAGAAGCCAGAAGGCCTATTGTCTAGTTTCCCCCCAGCACCTTTTCAGAGCGTTTCTTTCCACTTGAAATGAGGACAATTTTTTTAAAGAGGAAATAAGTGGGATCGCTCGGGACCAGGTTTCCCAGCATTTGTCTGGTGCTAGGAGACAGCCCTCTGCTCTGAGACACTTTTAGTGCTACCAGATGCAGCACCCGATGTGAGCTCCCCCGTTCCTGGCACCCAAAGGCAGCTCTTGCACTCTTGCCATTTTCTCGATGAGGTGAGAGTGAGCCGTCCGTGTTATTGCAGCATATCGCTGGCTCCTCTGCTTCGCTGCCTGACACGAAAGCCGTGCTGCTGCTTGAGGCCGGCTGCTCCACCAGAAAGTGGTGGGTGATGCTGCTGCTCACAGTATGGACCACATCTGCCTCGGCAGTGGTGGAGAGACGAGGATCTTCCCTTCCACAGTGAGAAAGAGACGGGGGAGGCCTGCAGCTGGATCCTGCCCTGCCATGGAGTGTAGGAGGCAGCGGCTGGGGGGGATGCTGGAGAAGAGGGCATTTGAGCTGTGCACTCCCCATGAGCCCACCTAACCACTGCTTTCCCCTTCCCCTGTAGCAATGCAGCACCCTTTGGCCATCACTCATCAGTCCCAAAAAACAGGAGAAAGGGAACTTTCCTCCTGCATCCCCTCCAGTGAAACTGAGCTGCTCAGCCACTGTTTAGTTTTAAATCTTTTTATGGGAGTATGTCTCTCCATGGTCTGGGGTGACAGCATTAGCAGCATCCACTTCTCCCATTATTCACTTGGTGCTTGCTTTGTGTGGTAAACTGCTTTTTCTCCCCACTGATGACCTCTCTGAACACTGGTGAATGGGGACAAGGGCAGCTAGCACTTAATGAATGTGGAGGGACTCATGCTCTTCTCCAGCATGGATGTTGCTGTATGCTCCTTAGAACAAGGAGTAAAATGTCTGCCACAGGACAGGACTATCTTCTTTTCTCATGAAGTAGATTAGCAACTGTAAGCAGGAAGACTGTGAGATAGAGCTGTTAAGGAGGGCTTCTGGGTTCACAGAGTTTGCAGGCAAATCTGGTGTAGCCACCAGTGTCATAAGGAGAAAACATCTACAAGAAACTGGTGTGGGAGTCAAGTCACTGAGGGAAAGAATGACTGCAGAGGGGCCTGCAGAAGCATCTGTGAGACATCCTCATGACATGTAGCACACACCCATGCCTTCCACCACTCATCCACTGAGGTTACCTTGCAGTTATTTTCTCCCATCTGCTATGGGCTTCATCTCAAACCTCTCAGGGACAGTGGAGAAAATTGCAGTGACCTCTGAGCTGGGCCTGGTATGCATCAGCCTCTGTGGAGCACAGGAGCCCATCTTTCCTGAGAAATAGGCTGCAATTTTCTTGTCTTTCCCTGCTTCATCGTCTGTAGCTCCTTCCTCCCTGTTGTTGGACAGGTTGACTTTAATGACATCATCTTAGATGCATTGACCTCCTTCATTCCTGATATGGTGGGCACTTGGTAGCATAAGCACAGCTGTATTGAGTCAGACCTAAGGACTGTCTACCTGGTAACCTATCTCCAACATGACCAGGAGCAAATGCTTGGATACATGTCAGGTGTGGTACCTTCTTCAGGTTCCTCTGTGTGGGAACTCTGAGCCGTCCTAGAACATTGTTTTGGCTACCATGAACCTTGTCGGATTTATCTTCTATGAGTCTGTGAAAGCCTTCTTTGAAATAATTTCTGAATCAATTATGGCAAGGAATTTCCTGGTTTACTTACTTGTTAGGGGAAAAGGCAATTTTTTGTTTATTCCTTCCCTTGCCCTTGCTCTCTGCCTTGAAAGTGTGGCTAAAGATTATAGCAGAAGAGCACCACTTCAGCTGCTCAGGGCTGCCACACAGCTGCACCTCTACCTCATCCCCTCCCACAGCTCCCTGCCCGGCCCTTACTTGGTGGTTCTGATTTACAAAGCAGCTTTGGGGTTACTTCTTTCAGATCATACTGTTTAGAGAACAGCACAACTCAGCCGACGACAACAGCCGTAAACCTAACCGCAAGGGTTCTGTGACGCCGTCACTGGGAGGTTGCACCACCTGCAAGTGTCTCTCCTCTACAACGACCCCTCCAACTGGCTTCTGGACTCTTATTTCTCAACAGTAAAATCAGCAGCCCTGAGCTGCCAGCAGCTGACTCAAAAAAAAAAAAAAGGAAAAAGAAAAAAAAAGATACTAATAAACAAAAGAAATCCAGCATTATATTTAAAAAATGTGAAAAAGCAAAGGAAAATCAGTCCAAAACAGCTGGGCAAATCCTCCCCTTTGACTCAGTGGCTGACTTCTGCTTCCAGTGGGACCTTTCCCAGAGACTACTGATGGTCTACGTTGGTCTTTCCCCTCACCCCACCCCACTCCTCCCTATCAGCTCATTGGGCTCTTGAATGCGGTCACCCTTGTATATTTGGCTTGCTGACATCACGAAGATGTCAGCCAGCCTCTTCATTTTCAAATCTGGAACCAAATATAAGGCCACGCTTCAGCCACTCCCAGGACAGGAGCGGGCTGACTGGCAAGGGGGAAAGCGTAGGAAAAGCCTGCAGGGAAGAAGGAGGTAGGGGTTCAGAGGGTTCAGGAAGGGTCACATTAACTTGCAGGTTCCCTCCTCCTTCATTTTATATTTCAATATTTTCTTCAACATTTCTGTACTGAGAATTTCACTGCCATTTGTCTTTCCCTCTCTTTTTTAGTCACTTCCCACAACCACTGGTGCAGTGAAGACTTACAGCCATGAGGAACTGAAAAACCCTTTGCCCCTGCCCAGCCAAAGAGGCCCAGCAAGCACATCCTACATGGGAGATCCTCCCCTGAAACTCTTCCCTGTGGACACTGGGACTTGAACACTGCCCTCGAAGCACAGCCCAGTGCTGGTCTCACTGGTTTCTTCGGGAGCAGATCTGAACTCTTTGGAAAATTCCATTCTTCAAATCTAAGAGCAGATTTTGTCCAGTTTTGTTGGGTGGGTCCCAAACATTACAATTTGATTAGGAGGTCCAGACCTCCCTGCATGCTTATACTCACACTGAAGTGCCTGTTCCCAGATATCCAGCCGGACCAAGAGCAAGTTCTTCTATCAAAGCCATGTAAGGTTTTTGACATACTGTGCAAAGGTAGCCGCGTGGAAAAAGCAGGCTGCCTGTCTAGCCTCAAACACAGACAGTAGCCACATTCTTGTAGGAAGCCCAGAGCACGTTCAAGAAATTTAGGGAGGTTAAATGGAAACCTGTTGCTGTCCCAAAATGGAGCTGTTTGACTTGGAACGGAAAGCTTAGTCATCTGTCCTGCAGGGGTTTGCCCAGCTCCTTTAGTCTCTCCATCTGTCTGATTCGCTTCTTCATTTTTTCCATTTCCTTCCCTACCTTCTTTTTCAGGGTCTCAAACATAAAAATGTTGGCTTTCCATGATGACATCACCAGTTATACAATGCCCAGTGCATTTCTTCTCACTTTTGAAAGGGGACATCAGGGGGCTGATGCTTTACAGTGATATTCTAGTGCCCACATGGCATATGGAAATGTTTAGGAAGAAAATAATTTTGAAATGGCCCACTTGTCGTTGGTTACATGGCAGAACCGGCATCAATCCTCCCTCCCCCTTTACTAACAACTCCTGTTGCATTCAGTTCCTATAATTAGGAGGTAATTATAGTCTCTCAATGACCTCCTTTATGTTTAAGGGTATATCATCTAGTATATAAGTTATATTCCTGTTTCATCAAGTAATAAGATAAGTGTTAGGAGGCTGAATTTCTTGGCAGAGCCCTATATCCTACCGGCACTTATGTTTGGCTGCTGTGTGTGACTCATTAGATGGAGGTGGGTAGGTGACATCATCAGTAAAGGGAAACACATGATAAAGTGAGGGTTCAAGGATTTAAACTTCAGCTAGTAAAATATCCAGATAAAGAGGATTAGCTGTGTTTGCAGGAAGAGAGTGTTTGCCTCTGTCAAAAGCAGGATAGCCCAAAGAGAAAAAACTATATCCTTTTTCTTCCTTCAGCCACCAGTTTCTTGTTGTGCTGAAAAAAAATAGGAGAAAAAGAAAAAGAACAAGAAATAAAAATAAAAAGATAAAGAAAAAGAAAAAGAAAAAGAAGAAAAAGAAAAAGAAACCAGCTGTCTTTCAAACGGATGTAGCCATTACTTCAGTTAGTGCATTACAGAAGCATTTTTAAGTCAGACAAATTTTCTGTTTTGTATCCCAGGCTTGGATTTCCTTTCCCTAAAGACAAGGTGAGATGTAGAGCTAGACAAAACAAAAGTTGTTTTAGTAGCTTACCAAGTAGATCAGCATGCACAAGTCGACTCTGTCCAGGGACTGAGCTGCTACTCTTTTGCATTGTCATGGGTGGCCGTAAATTACAGCTCTGCTTTAGCTACTTATTAGCCAGATCTGAGTATTTGAGGCTCTAGGTAGGAATGACAACATCCCCACCCAGCTGCCCCCTGATGAAGGGAAGAGTGGGAGCAAGGCCCTTGAATCCCTGAGTCTACAGACATGAGGATATACCAGTGACCTTTCCTGGCCAACCTCACTCTTGGGGAATAAAACAAGATGTCATGGGCTTCCTCAGGAGCAGCAGACACTTTTTGCTGTCAGAGAGCATGGAAAAAATTACACCAGGTGAATGCAAAGGCAGTTCTTCATCCTAGAGCATGGTCAGAAAATGGTCTCTGGGAAAGTGTGGTGGAACACAAACCAGGGTCTTTCCAAGCACCTTCTCAAAGGCAGTGGCTGGTAGCTTGAAGCTGTTAGACATGAACACAACAGGGAACGGTCACAAACCTGCTTTGTTATTGCTGGTTCTGTGCCAGAGCTGACAAACCAAGGTCTGAAGCATCCACAGGCACAACAACAGTAGCCTCTTACTAAATCTGTTTGGAGGTGACCCACAGATCCAGGTACACAAAGCTCAACCTAGATCTCGCTCACGGTGAGCTGCAGCACATATGCCACCTGTATGCCCAGGGGATGTGTCAGCTTGACTCATCCCCCTGCTGTCACTGTGCAGGTTTCACAGTCCCCCAGCTATGCTGTGCTAGTTGCCCCAGAGCTACATCACAAGTTGCAGCAGTGAGCAAAGGTGACAAACGGCTCCTGAAAGTGAAAATCAGTTTTGCTGGTGCTATCCCGCCCAAAACTCTCGGCCCACTTCCCCACATTAAGGAAGGACATTACAGCAGATACAACACCTGTAATGGCTTGTCACCATCGGCAATAGGGAATGACCATACTCAATCGGCTCAGTCCAGGAAGACTTGGGGTGCTCCCAAGACCAGGTACTGTAAGTGAACATTGGCTTACTGACAGGCTTCTCACTGTATGAGGCAAGCAGCTTTGACACCTTTTCACACTAAAGCTTTCTTAGCTTCAGCATAAAAATGTCTCACATGAAAGGATGTTCACCTTTTCTTTCTCCACAGTGTAAGCCACAGCTTGTGGAAGCCAAAGGCTTCAAACCTGATACAGAACCAGATTGCTATAGCTCTTGTCAGCTGAGGTTTAGAAAAAAACAAATGCACAAAACCCCAAACCTCCAAAAAAACCCATACACACTCTGCAGAGCAAGGGTTGAACTGCACTATTCTCACGGTGGGGAGCGGAGGGAACTGCTAATACCGCTGCAGTTTTTGCAGTTATTGCCAGGATTTAAAGAAAGATAAATTGGGCAGTCTCTAAGACCTGTTGCTATCACTGTGATTTCTATGGCTGGCATCTAGATTTCTTAGCATATCCCCTGTCCAGGTAGAGTTTGTCTCAGAGAGAACTAACCCTCCCACTCTGGGATCCCAAGTAAGGGTGATGTTTCTTAGAGGCTGATCTAGAGATCCTGCAAAATGTTGTACATTGTACTCCTGTATTTTGTATTAAATTGATATACAAGCTTTGGTCATTGGCCTAAGCCATACTAGGTACTTGAAGGCCTTCACTTAACTTTCCCACTTCTGCATTTATGTTTCACAGCATTGCAGATTTGGAGCAGCTTTATTCTATGCCAATGTGCAATTAAGTCTTCTGTGTTACCAGTCACTGGATGAGCTTTTAGTTTTCCATTTATTGGTGAGAAGCTGCTCTTACCCAAAGTATCAGTGTGTTGCCCAATAGGTGAATGAACTCATTCCCCAGTCTCACAGTGAAAAAAAACCACATGTATCACTCTGTTTTGTGACTTTTTTTTTAACTAGCTGTTTAGCACTCCTTTTTTTAATATCAAAGCAAAAAAATTTGTAATGAGAATTTGGAACTGATCAGCCTACCCTCCTCTGTACCTCTAGTTTCTTCTGCAATCTGCAGGATGTTTTTCTGTGTTACTGAGGTATTGCTCTGGCCTCCCATACCTGCTCACATCTTACAAGAACTGAAACCAAAGGCTGTTTCCTGACACCGAAGCAACTGAGCCTGAAGAAAAGAAACTATCAGATGTTTCTGTGTAACAGCTGCACGTCAAAAATAGTAGACTAGCCAACAGCTTCACTGCACTGCAAACATAGGAAGCCTACTGCCTCTAAGAAACATGTTTCTCATTTATTGGAAGTGGGCAAGTGAGTCCTTTTTCCATAATCACTTATGAGTGGGAACCGAAACCTTTCTATACAGAGATCTGCATTTGACACTATAGCTGTCTTCTTGTTATTCAGCCACTGTGGCAACAGATATGGCCTGATCGTTGGGCATTTCTTTCCTGGCTGAATGAGGATTTGCCATTGTACTTGTTTCTGTGCCACAACAGGATTAAAGATGCAAGCATAGACACATCCTAAAGTCTGCATAAATAAGGCTATGCTTAACCACATCCAGCTTTGGGAGGACCTGGTTATGTCTACCCCAGGCATATCAAGCTTTTGGATCTTGCCCAGAAAGGGACAAAATATGAACTGGGAATTAGGACAGAGCAGTCAGAGTCATCAGGAATTTCCCTGTCTGTGGTTTGAGGAGGGTGACTTTACTACCATTAGCTGCACTTCCAACCCTCCACTTCTAAGAAGAGTATTTCACAGGTACCGTGACAAGCCCTGAAGACAAAGGCAACAAGCGGCCTGTAAAGCCATGTAACTACAAGGGTCTGAGCTCCTTGAAGGGATTCTGGTGCCACAAGAGCCACAAGGCAGTGTCCTAGCACAAGGCTGTTCATACTGTTATTATCTGCTGCTGTTTCCCAATACAGCAAAGTTCAGATGCCTGCATGATATGTTTGCAGCACCGTGCTGACTGCCTCGTGCCTTCAGCTGCTAGAGGGAAATGTTCAGGGGTGTTGTCTGACTGAATTTAGACACACACATGCACACACACACAAAGAATGTCCAAGCAGCTCACTCAGTAAAATGTTACTCTTCCCCCTGGGGAAGGGTATCTGAGTTTATCTTACTTTACTCCCACCCCTCCCCCACCCCAGTAAAGTAGTGAATTTTTCTTTAAGAAATCACTCCTATGTCACAGATTATAGACAGTTGTGTGGCACAGTGAATACTTTTTTTCCTCCCCCAGATGGTGGGAAATTGTTCTTTCACAGCCTCCCACTTGGTCAGTATATGGATGGTTCATTGCCAATGAAAACCCAGGTGCTGCTGAATTCTTGTTAGTGATTCAAGCAGCAGTCTTCCCTCTGAGTCAAGAGAAAACCAATACCCCCAGAATGGTTTTAATAGGGACTCTGTTGCAAATTGCTCAGACAAGACATAAAATAGAGGTCCTGACCATGTCTAGTTATTAAAGATCACATCGTGCTGTTTGCAGCGGTAAGAGCATGAGTCCACAGCAACTTTCCATTGCCTTCTGACAATTTTCCTATCCTTCTTCACTCCCTAACATTGACGTAATGGTGTGCTGTCCCAAACGATTTGGGACATACCTGCTTAGTAGTGGATAAAACTTTTTAAGGATATTGTTCATCATTCACTACCTTCCTATTCCAGGCATGGTAGATTTCAGAGGGTCCTTCACACATGCATGTATGTATACATGCCCAAAATACACAGAGATAAAGCAAGTCCTTTCTTGAATTGCATAGGTACTGGGGAAGGAAGTTGAGTGCAGGAAGTCTCAGCCCTAAGCAATCTCCATAGCACCAGGCACAGGAGCCTCTTAATTTTCTGTACCCCAGTGTGCCAGCCAGTTCCCTGCCTGTTCAGCCAAGCACATACTGAATGCCTTGCTGAGCTTTAACCCAACAGCCTGACCCTGAAAGATGCCAGGGTCCATCCCCGGCCATGTCTCTCCAGGGGAGGCTGGCCTGTGCTAGGAGAAAAGAGCAAACCCAGCTGTCACCTCAACATGTACCACAGTCTGCCTGCCACCACTAAGTGCCTCCTGCCTTGCAGAGGAGACTCCTGGCTTTTCTGATCTGGGCTTTCCTGCAGCCATTCCCTCTAGCCAGACCCGAAACAGCTGCTCCAGCCCAGGCTGTTTAATGACATGGTCCAGGCAGAGGAGATGCCACTGACGGACGTGTGCTTGGGACCCTCAGGTTACAGCCCCATGGGGTCGCAGTAGCACCAGCTACAGACCAAACATCTCACCCTGTTCTGCTGTGCTGTGCAGGTAAATACCAAGGCAGAGGCAACACCATCTGCCCTCTCTACAGCAGCGAGACTTGTCTCCCCTATCACACTGTTCAAGTTTCCCCTGCCTTAGAGATATGGCTTTCTGAAGGATGCCTTCAGCTCCCACCCTTGGTGTGGCTTCCTGCAGGGACAGAGGGAAGGGTTCGGCCATAGAGTGTGGAGAGACCCCACGTTGTTTAAGTCAGGAGGCACACATATATGATAGTAAACTCCTATTTGGCAATGAAGCGAATATCGTCTTGCTATGCTTGGTAAAGGAAGAGAAGCTGAAGTAGGTCTTCTGGGATTAGCCAAGAGGGATGAAAAATTACAGCAGAAGCTGACCTAGGGTAAACCTCATCCCATTTCCCAACTCGTAACACCTCTTGACTCCATTCTGGTATGTCAACTTGGTGGCATTTGCTCTTAGCCCTCACACTATTCTTGGCCTAGATATGGAAACTGAACTCAAATGTAAAAGGGGCTTTTTTTTATTTCCTCTCCAGGAAAAAAAAAAAAAGATGCCTTTATATATTTTCTGCATCTGGCTACCTCACCACAAGTTACAGGAAATTGGTTGGCTGCCACTTAACACAGCTGTTAACACTTTGGACTAGCAGTAGCCATTGTGCTGACACCGGTTTAAATGAAAAGGATGAGGTATGCGATGGTTAGAATAACAACTGTCTCATGTTCCACAAAGAACATAGACGGTGTTGGGATACAAGCCCCACGTTCCTTACCCCACTGCTGCAAACATTGCTGGGGATGTATAATTCTGCTTCACAGCCCTTCTGAGCATCAAAGAGATGCCAACACATTAATAAAATGTGTCATAACAGCCTGATGATACAGGATAACTATATAAACATGACTAATAACTATGGTGGTGTCTGGGGACCAAACAAAATCAAGACTGCTCTCTGTACAAGGCGGCAGAGTCACTGCCGGAGAGTTTTGAAAGTAAACAGAAATGATGGATGAAGGCTAGGTGGGAAGGGAGTTACAATCCTGATTGCCTAGCCAAGGAAGAAAAAAAGCAGGAAGGGATGTAAAAACCACTTTTGATATGGATTGAGATCTCTGCAGAGTTCTTAGAAGCAAGTAATGACTGAAATTGTTCTTGTGGGAAAGTTCAGCTTCTCAGAGGTAGACTAGTCACAGAAGGATCCATACATTACTGGGTATGACTGTTGACAGATTTCTTTATAAGTGATTGTTGGCTTGATTTTGTCAATACTGATGGCATTACGGAAGATCTGATTGTAGAAAATTACCTTCAGTCAAATGATTAGGAATTAATTCAGTTCTCTTAATAAGATTCTTGATTTAAAAAAAGGAAAAGTTTGACAAAGTTAGGGAACTACTGATTGAAGCCATCTGGGCTGAGCAGCTTGTACTCCAACATGCAAAGGCTGAAATTTGCTTGTCATAGATGCAAGCAAAAGGGATGTAGGGATGGTGCAGCAAAGGGCAATACTCCTTCTAGTGCAAATAACCGGCTCAAATAAAGAAAATTAGGAATAATTACAGAGCCTGCATGGAATGAAAAAACAGGACCCCTCAGCAGGGATACACCTAGGATGAAAAGTAACAAAAATCAAGCTGGTTTAGATCTTGCAAAGGAAATAAGAATAGTAACTTAACGTTCTTCAGTTATATAAATAAAAAGAGAACAAACAAAGAAGAAGTGGAAACACTATTTGGTGACGGCAACTTAGAGATCATAACCAACTTAGAGATCATAACTACAGTAAGCAGTCTGCCTCAAAACTCAATGAATGTTTTCCCTTATATTTCAGTGAGGCTGCAAAATGTGGTGGCAAAAGCAGGATGACTAATGGGAGTGGAAGGAAGGTGAATTGGAAATGATCACTCCTGAGGTGGAAGCAGAGCTCAAAGAGCTCATTGCCTTCAAACCGGATGTACAGGACACATCTTCACCTCTGAAAGGATTTGCATGTGAAATTGCAGGTGTGCAGCACAGACCTTTAATGACTTTTTTGTGCTCAGCTGGGGCCATGGGATTGGGGAACAGCAAATGTAGTTCCTATATTTGAGAAAGGCAAAAAAGCAGTCCAGGTAACCACAGGTCTGTTAATCTGATCTCAGAGTCTGAACTGAAGTTTTATGTGTTATTGGTGAGTTAAAGATAGGAGGAAATAGAAAATGAATTGAAAAAGTCAGTAAGAATTTACCAAAGTTACACCACTTCAGGCTCATATCTTTCTCCCGTGACAATGACTGGTTTTCCAGACTAAAGAAATGCAGTAGATCTCATGTATCTGGACTTCAGGAAGGCACCTGATAGTGTGTTTTAAGCGGATTTTAGTTAAAATAGATAAAATGGGGAGAAGTGTAAAACTGTCAAGTCATGTAGGAATTGGACATAATTGGACAGACTGCAGCCAGACTGGGAAGGAGTGAGTTAGAGGTGGGATACTAATGTGAATTCCTCCAGGATCTGTGGGGCCTGATCTGATTGAGGACCAAGGCAGTCCACGCAGGCTTTTGCCATCCACATTAACTGGAATATGCCACAGCCTGCCCTGCCTGCCCACCTCTTGGTACTGGCGTGGCATGCAATGGTAGTATGCTTTGGGCATGCGTCAGGCAGGTTCGTCTGTCCCATGGAGAGGGAGTCGCGGTGGGAGCCACAGGGACAGGAGTGCTGGATGCCAGGGGATGGTTGGAAGTAGAAATGACATGAGACTGGTGCTGCTATATTCTCCCCAGCATTTCTGAAACAGGAGAACAAGGGCAATTTGGTGGAATATTACATTTCTTGAACCCGTGGAGGGGAAAAGGTGGCTCAGCCTTCTGCAAGAGGAAGCAAACCTTTTGTGGGGAAACTTAGAACAAGTACCATTTTGGTACTACCACACACTGTACCAATGCAAACAGGATTTTATACCTAGAAATGCAATAATAATTGCAAAACATTTGCAATAAACAAAAATATGAGCCTGAGTTCATGGTGACTTGCAGTGCAGCCATTCACTGAAAAGGCTCAGCCACCCAGCAATTATCCAGAGTGGATCTTGTTTGGTTTCTTCCAAATAGCAAAGTCTGCAAACTGTGGCTCCACTGCGGCCACGAATACCACGAATACATGCCCAGCATGTGCTGGGCAGGAGAGAAAAGGGAATAGCCATGGGGTCTCTTGGGGAGCAATGTGTCAGAAGTGAGCAAAACAAATGACAGAAAAGGGATATGACTGCTCTCCAAGAGTACCTGAAGAGGTAAACACCACGGTAAAACAGAACTTAATTTTAGCAAAGAATAATATTGATATAAAGAGAAATGGAAATATATTAGCCACAGGTAGATTTAACTTGGAAACCATAGAAGATTTCCAGCCCTCAGAGGCCTGAGGTTGTGGTGCAGCCTTCCAGGAGGAGCAGGCTTCATGCGGAGGGTGATCAGGTGTTGAAAGGTTTTCTGTGAAAGGACTGGAAAGGGAACTCTCTGCTTGAGGAGCACCATGCCAAAACCAAGTCTCTATTATTTTCCAGAGTGGCCCCTGAAACTTTGAACAACCCTCTGGATTTAATTGCACACTTCCAAACAACAGAGCAAAGTCGAGGAAAGGATTATTCAAATATTAGGAGATGGGATCTAAGAGATTCCCGTATGCTGATGCACCGCACTGGCTTCACACTGGTTTGAATTCCTAGACCAGGGATCCAGGCATGCAGTGTGCCAGGAACGCTTGCTAATCTTATATAGCAGATAGTATTTCTGGGCTCCATTCTGCACTCAGGTAGACTGAGATCAATTCTCATTGCTGTTGCCATCAGTACTGCGCTGTCTCTGAGGAGGTGAGCAGAACCCCATGGTATTTAAACAATAGCTGCCTTGTACCTTCAGTCACTGAGCATTACCTTGAAATATTTAGGGAACCCTAACTGCATATAGAAATTCCCCCTCCTTAATCCAGTCTTAACTCAATAGACAGAGAAATTAGCATGAAAGCCTAATAATCATGTCTAGGATCAAGAGAGACAGACAGGTATTGTTTTATATTCACATTCTAGCAGCATTAGTAAGCAAGCACAAGGGAAAAACAGTTCTCTGTTGCAATGCATAAGGATTTTGGCAGGAGGAATAAATACTGAAAGCTCTGCTTGTAATTAACTAGCTGTATCTGCAGTTTGTAGTATTGTCCAGAAGAATTCCCATTGCTCCAATTGAAGGTGCTTCAAAGTCCATTGCAAAGAACACACCATTGAGAAGTTTTGCTAGTAAGGTCTTTAATTATGGCTGTGTTATGCATTTAATTTATAGATGAAAGAACAGCTATTGTAAGTTTGGCTGTTAAAAATCATATACATTGCAAGTTGTTAAATAAGCTTCTCGCTTTTTGTTAATTCCCAAATATGTCAAGAAAGTCATTTAATATAATATATGTGAAGCTTTTATTTTCTTTCTTTCTTTTTAAGTTAGATTTAATTGGATGGATACTGCAGTGAAGCAGAAACAGTGGCATGAATTTAAAATTAAATATTTCAGGGCAAAATTTTGGATTTAAATTCTGAGACATCTGAAAGAGGCACAGTCAACTTAAAAACAATGAGCGTTCTTGGCTCTTTGGACCTGCTTCAGTTAGCAGTAGCCTCTGCAATCACTCTAACTAAAAGAAAACCGCAGATTTTTTTTTCAGTCAGAATGTGCCCTGATGTTGTACCTAATCACTTTTACTGCTTCCCAGATAAAGCTGAAGGGAGCCTCATCACAAGGCTGGACCCTGACAGACAGGCCATTCTTTCCATGCAAAACCCCCATGATACAAATGCCTCCCACTGAAAAAATCCATATGACACACAGAAGTGAAAAACATTTTCCTGGGCAATAAACAGGATAAATTTGTGGATTTCCTCCCTGGTCTTTTTTAGGGAGTTCTGCTTTCTTGTAAAGCAGTCCTATCAAAAAAATCAGCCTCCCTGAGGACCTGTATCACAAAGCATTTAGTAGATCCCTCTAATTTTCTCCTCAGGCTGTGTAAGAACACAGCTGTGTGATCAGATATCTATGCCTATGTTATTTTCTCCCTTTGGCTGCACATGTTGGCACCTAAAAGTCCCAGCAGACCCTGTGATGTGCCAAGTACTGCTCAGGCGAAGGAGGGTGCAGCCCCGGTACAAGCCAGCTCATCCCAACAGGGAGGCCTGAACAGGTCTCGGAGCATCTCACTGGGAAACGAATTTAACACCAGCATGCATTTCTGAACCTCTGATTAAGCAATGCCATGAAATGCCTTCTGACGATGAGATTTGCTATCCGTACAGAGAGTAAACCTGTCAGCAGCAACCCCAAGAGCAGCCCGGACAATATCTCAAGGATGGAGAACCCCGAATGCCCAAAGGAGCCATACTTCTGGCCAGGCTCGGTCATTAGTTCAAGTGCTCACACAGGATTAAAAAAGATGCTCATCAGGCAAGAAAGGAGGAAACTCGAAATAGGTTACCTGCTTTGTTAACCAAAGCCAGAGCAGATTAAAGATTGCTACTTCCAAAGAATACCTGTGAACAAACTGCACCAAACATTATTCGTAAACAGCTGGCAAATGCATGTCAATTAATTCATAACCTGCTTGCAGACTTTTTCTGAGCAGAAAATGAAGCCACATTCACAAAATAAATTATTCACGGCAAATGATTCACCAGCTTTATAAATTACCTAATCCTTGATCTCTTTTTCCAAACAGAGCGGATGAATTTCTCTGGATTGCTTTTAGTGTCTGTGCCAAAAACTTAATTCTTTTCTAGTTTTTTTATCCCTCATTTGGTTTCTATTACTTTTTTCTTGCCTGTTATCTAATCCTAATGAGAACTGTTTCCTTCCTGACTTATTCCCTTCCAGCAAAGTCCTTGTTAATTGTTGTCTTCTGTTTGCTAAAGTGACTTTCTGGGTCCTGGATATTACATACTCTTTGCTGGTTCACCTCAACCCTCTTCATTTGCATTCTCAGTCCTCAGGGTCTCAGCAGAAACTCTCTATGCCACTGAGCAGTACACTTTCAGCCACTTGTCACTGCGTACTTTCACACCCATCTATACCTCGTAGCTTGTTTTCCCCCTTCTCAAATGCCACAAAACCACCCTTTTACCATTTCCCATTCACTTAGTGTGTAAACCACTGTCTTTTGGGATATATTTACTGCTATTGCACTGCTGTCAGTGGCTGCTGCCATTCATGAAGTGTTGATGATGGATCAGAACATTACTGCTAGGTGTCCACAGGTGAGCTATCCCTGGCTTCACAGCTTGCACAGGGATGAGCATGGAGCCAAGCACAAGCCTTTGCCATGCCCGAGCTTGCTGAAGTGGCTGTGCAGGGAGAGGAGAAAGGACTGCGTGGGGAGGGGGAACCAAGGTGGCAGGACCAGGAGGTGGGTTGTGCCACCACTCTGCACCTCCTGTGCTGGCAAGACATGGGCCAGGGGAAGGTGAGGAGCATCCCTCAAAAGAAATGCCATTAACTTCCCTGCTCCCTGAGCTCCAGGGATGCAAGGGAAGGTGTGGATCCTGTCAGTCCCAGATCTTCCTGTCTGGTCCTCCTGTGGTGCAGAGCCATGTACACTCCCACTCACAGCAAGGTGTCTGATGGTTTAGGCCGATCTCTCATTTGCAGGGGCTGATCTTCTTGTCTTCATCTTCCTGAAGACTTTCCCCTGAAGCTGTAAGGCTGGGTCTCGACAGCCTCTTTCTATAGGCACCAGAATTTACTCTGGTAAAGTCCAGAGCTCTTTGAAGAGTCTTCCTCCCTTTCACTCTTCAGCTTGGGAGGTTCACCTTTTCCAACTCTTTTTACTGTTGGACAGTCTGAGGCAGGGAGATACATTGAATGAATTACAGTCACTGGTAAGTGATATCAGATGTCACTTACTTGTCAAGCTAATGTCAAAGCTCTTGTGATAAAGGCTTTTCGATGATACAGAAGTACCATATTAAAACCTGTGCATGGTCCAAAATGTTTTGAGTTATAAGTAGTAATGTTTTTTTAAACTACATCCTTTCACAGCAAACTGGATTTTTCAGTCTTACATGTTAAACTTTTACTCCTCAGCAAAATGAGTGTAGAGCACTGCCAGATCAGAGTAGCTCAGTTCTGTGCTCACTTTTCTCAAGATTAAATACCAAAGCACTGAGTAGAGCCACCAGAGGGAAAATTTTCAAAATGGCCAAGTGGTAGAGAGCAGGAATAGTCCACAGCCGAACTTCTGGGGTAGCGGCATTATTCAAAAAAATATACTCAAGGCCTAGTACTACTGCTGATTTGTAGTTAAAATCTTCTATGCTCAGAGCCGTGGAAACACGCACAGCAGCTAAGCCAAACTTAACTGTCAGGCCAAGGAGTGACAATTCTGCTTATTTCCCATGGCCACCCATTCTACTGCCATTTGTTTCTTACTGTCTACCAAAACAGGTGGCTGGTGCTTGTGGTGATATCTTAAAAGCCCCTTTCTCCCATCTTGATTTTTTTTAGGGACAGTCTTTTTATATTCAGTCATTAAACTGAGCGAGAAAGACCTGACAAACTGAAATGTTGAAGTTGCGTTGACTTCCTCTCAAATTATCAATTATCTATGGTCCTCAAGCAGAAACATTCTGTTATTCTGGTAATAGGCTTTATACAAATGTGAAACACAAAATTGCGAGTAGTAGAAGTGAGTGACGGTTAGCTTAACCACATCTTCTCTAAATTGGTGACACAAGCCAGTGTCCTAAAAATAAACATTGTAATTGTGGTTTTGGTTTCAGAGCCATAGTACAGTCAATAGCTTTGGTGCATGTAGAGAAGAAAAAAAAAATCTCTTCTTCCAAAAAAATGAGAAAAACCCCTCAAACTATCTGGGTTTAAGCCCAGATAGATACAGCCACAATATTAAAAATTGTGGATTGACATTGAAGCACTTGTTGAAAGTTACTGAAAGCCAAGGCGGCAGGCACAGCTTGCAGTTGAAAACCAGAGAAAAATTGCCCCAGAAGGGCAGTGAGGTCCAAAGTGATTTGCTGGTCCCTCCTCAGCTGGGGTCTGAACTTGAACCACCATGAAGCGCACTCTGAAGGATTTTGCTCGGTCAGGGTTTGAGTGATCAGCTTGCCAACACTCGTTCTGTGTTGCACACACTCGCCAGCACATCACTAATGAGGCTCTGAGGTTCCTCCTGTGCCAGACCAGAGCAGAGGAGCTGCCAGAAATAAACTCTGGTGCAGTTTGCAGACACGTGTACTATGCCTTTCTGATTGCATGTATCTATATTGCATTGTTGTTGGTTAGTCTACATGTGTCAACAACTGGCTTACAGTCAAATTATTTTCTGCATGGTGAACTGACATCATTCTCTGTTGAGGTATCCCGGAAAGTGCTGTGGATACCACAGTCTGGTACTGATGTTGGAGCCCCAATACCGCAAGTCATTTGGAGTATGGGATACAAGCTCACTCTGTGGCAGGGAGCTTTCCATGCATAGCACAGGCATCTTAGCTTTGCTCTGTTACGGGAGAGGAAGGAGGAAGACAGGACTAGTGAACAACAACCAACTCTTAATTAAGTTGAGCTATTCTGTTTCACTGGAGAATTTCCACTTTTTCAAATGAGGGGGACACTTACTTTCACCCTCCTTGCTTTTCTGCATCTATAGAAGACAGTGTGAGAAAACAGCGAGAAAGAACGTAAACCTATTGTTCCCTCTGAACCGGATATCTTCAATTATGAAATGTCATTACATTCTTTTCAATGTGGTCACTACTGATTTCATTTCTGTTTTTTTGCCGAGAAAGTGTCCCTTTGGAAATTTTCCAACCAGGTCAACTCTAGATGGAGTAACAAGTTTAAAGGTTATTTTTTCATCAAATGTGTTCTTAAACAGCAAGACAGCTCTGAAAACTTGGTGCTGTTTTACCCCAGTAATGGTGTGGAGTAGAGAACTTTCAGTATTGAGGAAGACTAGGCAGCTGAGTCAAACAAAACAACGGTATGCAGTGACCTTAGCTGTCCACATCCATAGCCATCCACATCCATTAGCCCAGCTAATATTAGGGGAAATTCTCTGCATCTGAAAGAGCTGCTGCATAGAAAAACTGTTTCTATGGCACAACTAGTTTTGACTTGATAAGCAGTTCCAGCTAAATCAAAAACAACAGTAACCACAATATAGTTCAATACTACCTCAGCAAGGGAAGAGTCATACCCCAAAACTACACTGGCAACAGTGAACTTCAGACAGGGGGATTTCTAAAAATGGAGGAAGCGGTTGAGAAAGACCCTAATGTCAAAACCAGGGAAATTAAAATCCTTAGACTCAGCAGGGGGACTGAGTGCATGCCCTGCACAACCCATAAGAGGAGCTACAGAAGGTATGTGGCTAAATTGGAAAGGAAGCAGTGGACAAAAAATAAAACAACACACATGGGATTAAATGGCAGAGTTCAAGAGGTTATTCAAACCGTGCTGGTATGCATCAGAAAATGGAAATCTGAATCTAGTGCAGCTGAAAGAAACAGTATAAACACACACAGGTAAGTTCTAAAGATAGAAATGAGAGGAATGGGATGAGGGGGTGAAGAGAGCAAGCAAAGTCTTAAAAAATCCATATGACAAAAATATCTTTCCATGTGTTAAAAAGCTGAAGCCCAACAACAAAATGGTGGGTCTGAACTGTTCCCTGGGAAGTTAACATATCAACTCAGGTTAATAAAGACACTAAAGGGAAGATTTTTCTACCATGTTTTCTTGACTCTGTCTTAATCAGTGAATTCAGTGGTACGATACCTGCCCCAGGGCTACTCTTTCCAGATACCAAAGATGATGGTCTGTCAGAGTTTGTCCACAAAGAAAACAGCGGGGCCAAGAGAACAGATATGTTTCAGAACAAGTAACACAGTAGGTGAGGTACTTCTCTGTCTCCTGCTATGAAGTTAATATCTATCTCCAAGAGCTAATCAGCAAACACCAAAAAACAAAACCAATGTATAACAAATCGTTTCCGTTCCTCCATTAGGCAGAGGTACCACTGGAGTTATCATGGTCATGAGGCATCACCAAACTTAGCAGGTCTCATCTTGAAAAGCATTGAGCTCTTACACTGATACAAAGACAGTTAATCTAAAAGAGAATGAGTATATCGTGAGGGGAACGGTGTTAACTTCATATCCATCAGAGCATGCACTGATGACTAATTGGCATGGGTGGAAAGGAAGTTCCCATATATACAGATAATGCTATAAATAATCACTACAGGATTTGGTGAACTCCCTGCAAATTTCTTAGTGTTGTTAGCTACAAGGTAGCCCCAAAGGAGCACTGCTGCTCTAATGCAGCTTTGTAAAATGCCTATGGTCCTACTCTCCTGAGAGAAAACTTGAGATCTACATTGAGATCATTGGTATCTAAGTGATAGTGCTGCTTCTGTCTTCCCACCAAGCATGAATTTTGCATGGATATGCAGAACAAATAACAAAGTATCCTGGGGTCTGACTGAGACACATCTACAGTGTTTTCTGAAAAACTGTATCAGTACCTGCTGGAGGTCACAGCTGAGGTTTTAGAGCTGCCCGCTGCAAATTGCTCTGTTGTATACTACAGATAGATTAGCTGAATTCTCCTGTAATCTCTTTATGTGCTTAATGAAAATAAAACTTGACTAGACAAGACATGGTAAAACCTGCTGGTAAAAAGTGCTAAGAAAGAAGAGATTTTTTATTTGCCCATATGCACATTTACCAATTGCAGACATACTGTTTGCTGACCCCTAGCATGTGATAAGAGCTCTCCTGACGTTCTGGTTTAATTAGCACTACACAACGGAGCTCTTTCTTTGCAGTACATCAGTAAGCTCTCCTATCTGCCACAGGCATTACTTTACCTTTGGCGGTGGTTGTGCTGCATCGTTCCACTCCCTGCTCGCTGGGCGGGCAGGAATCCAGCAAGAGAATTCACAGTGAGTCGTCCACGTGTGGTAACTGTGGCAAAAGGTCCTGGAAATACCTAGATAAAGACAGGATTCAAAATTTCATCCAATAGAAGCCTTCAGGAGTTGGAGGCCCAAATCCCGTTTTCCTCAACGTCAGCTCCCTGAGGCTCCTTTTAAAATCATAGTCTAAATTTCAGCCAGCCAATACCAACTAAATACCATGGGGTTTCTTTCAATACACAGTACTTAGTAATAACAGACTGCAGGGGTAAAAGAAATACATGGCCATGGTGGTCTTCATTTTTGCAGACCCTGCGATGAGGTGTCCATGAAGTTTGCAGTTGTTTGGGCTGCAGGATACTCGGTTAGTTCTCAAAGTGCCACACACCGCACCAAACTTATTATCATATGAGGAATGCAAAATGCTTTTGCAGTTTCCCCCTGGGTTTTGTGTCTGAGTTTTTCCCAGTTGATCCACTTAAAATTAGACAGCAGTTTCTGTGTTGCTGCTCTGGTTAAGGAAGTAATCTTTTTCTGTATATGTGGTGTAATATTTTAAATACTTCTAGGGTGTCTCTGTGAGACATTGAGCGGTTTCTAGCACCTATTTTAAATTCTGCATGAAAGGGAATTCCCAGCTGACTTACAGTTTTACCACCTAAATTAGACCTCCAAGCAGATTCCTCATCTGCAGGCGGAAGCTTCACCTCCCAACAGCCTGACACGAACAAGTACGCTCAGAACCGGGCACTCGTTTTTCATCGAGCAGTGTTTACCTAATTAAGAGCTCCTCAGTAGTCCCCAGTTAGTTAATTGTGTCATTAGCAGCAGCTTTGACGTGAGGAACAACTTGTGTCTGGAGGATCAGGCTGGCTCCCGCTCGCGAAGCCCGGCGGAGCATCTCCCCAGGGAGCTGGCAGCCGCCTGCCGCAGTTTGTACAGCGGACGTCGGAGTAATTGGTCCCCCGAGGGGCTGCCTGTTCAGCTGCCAGTAGGGGTTGTTTTGCCTTGTGAATAAAAAGCCGAGCTGCCATGGCTTCTCTGCCGCATGTTAACTCATGGCTCCCGTGCACAGTGGCTCATGTGAGGGATTAGATGGGGGATGAGCGTTACAGTTGTCCTCTTCGCCGTTCGGCAGCTCACAGCGGCGTGACATTGCCAGGGCCCCGATCGAAGGAGAGGCAGAGCCAGTGTCCTGGTGACTCTATCACCTTGCGGCGTGATGGACCACACGCAGGTGCTAAGGGGCTGACCTGCTGTGAGGTGACAGGGGTTGGTTTGGCCAGACCAGAGCATGAGTGGTCTGGGATCCCCATGCTGGTGGTGGAGCTGCTGCTGCTGCTGCTGTGGCACATCCTGAGTTGGTGGGGAAGAGAGCTGCTGTGTCTGCGTGGTCAGAGGCTGTCTCTTCTGGGGATCTGGCTGGCACAAAGGATCCTCTCCTTGGAGGCACAATGCCACTCGCTCTCCCATCACTTTCCACTTACACACACACTTCATTCAGGCAGCCATATGTACATGCGCCCCTGTGCTTACGGCCACAATGTGCCTAGGAGAATGAAGGAGGGAGAAAACAGTGCAAGCATACTTCCAGGTTTTTGGAACCCAATGTTCTTATTTTGTCTACCTTCTTTCCCCTGCCAGGATCATTACCTTTGCCAAAATAGAGATGTTCCACTTCTGCCAGCATATTATATCCTGTTTAACATAACAGAAAGTTTCAACCTAGAGCAGAAACCCCATCCCTTAGAGAGCAGGGTCCAAACAACTGCCCTATCACTGGTCTGCAGTGCTCTGCCTCCCTCTCTGAGCCACTGAAGCCTGAATCAGTACTTTTTGTGGTTTGAGATTTGGCACAAGAGAAAAGATAAGAGCATTACATCTTACCTCAGGGAGGCATGTAAGAGTTGAGGAAGATACTGACGTGAGTATTTTCAAATTAGGGCTGGCATGGATACAAGGTCTTCCAAGCCTCACCGGGGTAGAAGCACACGCCGAGCAATGTGGAGGAAGAAGTCTTGCCTGGGGTCCAGGCAAGTGTAGCACCAGCCCTTTCTGAAGGTGTAAGACCAGCAACATCTAGTCATACGAAAAGCACATCAGTTAGTTACTGTGCGTATAGTGGCATGATTTATAGGTATGTTAAACCACAATGTGTTTTAATGATTATTTGGGAACATGAGGGAATGGAAAAATGAAGAAGGAAGGGGTTTGGCTTCTTTAAATCAATATATCTATTAGAAGATAAATACAAGTTTAAAAAGGAGTGTTCATTTAGCATCATTAATAGACCAATAGGTGGATAATCCCTCCCATCATGCAAGCTGTGGTGTCATGATGTCTTCATGACATTACATAGAAAACAATATTTTTGATGACTACTAAATTCTAAAACAAAAATCAAACCATTACTTTTGCTTCTAAAAAATTCTGTATATTAATATAAAAATTCTTCTCATCTCTTGATGATAAGCCAGAAGTCAGAAAAGAAGTTAGCAAATATTTTCCAAAAAGCAAGGGCTGCATATAAACAGACTAAGATAAAGATTAATAACGTTTTCCTTCAAAGTGGTAAAAACAAGAGAAATAGTTGGTTTTCTGAGTTCAAAGCAGTCCTAAACAAAACAGACATTTGACAAAGCAGGCAAAGCTGTCCAGTTTGAAGATGTAACAGGATTTCTATGGCTGGAAAGCTGGGAAAACCTTCACAGCAGCTCATACATTAAGTAATTTACAACAAAAGAGAAATGAGTGGAAAGACCCATAAGGTTCAGTTAAGTCCAGGATTTAAAGTCATTTCATGAAAATCTTGCAGAGTTTCCATGGAAGGCAGTCTAGCAGGAAAAAGCATTTTTTACACAAATTGATGAGAAGTTGTACATATTTAAGAAAGCAAGTAGCTTTTACTGTGTTAGTGTTGACATCTATAGGAAACCTCCTGCACAAATTTAAATATGACCAAAATATTCACAACACAGATTGTTTTAATATTCACTCTTAGTTTAATGTTAATTTCCTATTTTCCACAAATATAAACAGATATCTGCAAATCTTGAAAACAAGAGAAGAAACAGAATGCTGAAACCAGAGGGTACAAATTAGGCAGGGGACATATCGGTGTTCAGTCTTTGAATGTCAGCAAAAAAATGTAAGAATGTCTCTTGGAGTGACTGCACGTGGTTAAATATTTGAGGGGCTACAGCAATGGCTAAGGGATGTTTCCCAACTCAAACAAAATGGATTGCTGCTTCTCCCAGTAAGAGAAAAAAAGTCCCCATGGGAAGGTAAACTTGAGTCCTCTGGGCAGGATATGTTGAAAATCCTTGTTCTGTTGAAACAGTGTGTTTGGTAATCTTAAAATCCCAAGGAAGAGTTTAATATAAATGGGGGAGCTGTGGGGAGCGAGGTCGGCTGCCTGCATGCTCCAGCACCGAATGCGTAAGGAAGACTTCCTGTTGGCTCAAAGGGGCTTTGCTTCGGGCAGGGACGTGCAGCAGAGAGGCCGATCTGGGCAATCACTCTGCAACAGAGAAGAGACTCCTTGCACAATACTGGAGCCTGGGAAAAGGATGACCACTCGCATTTTACTGCTCTTGTTTTCAAATTTCTTGTTTGCAGGGGGGAAACAAGCACTGGCTATTTGCTTCTCGGGCAGTGGTTAGCAAAGCTTTTCGTCTCCACCACAGCTACCTCTGTGCCAGCATCGCCAGAGCCGGGCAGCTGAGCCCAGGGGATGGATTATCTCAGCAAAAAGACAACAGGCTTGTTGAATAACTTCCTATCTTCTTCCCTGCAAACAAGAGACAGGACCCAAATCCAGATCTCCCCTTGCCTAACCATGCAATCTTCTTTCTGCTGGCCAGGCTTTAGAAGAACATCAATATGTTAGAAAGAGACTAGATGCTTTTTGGGTGGAAGAAGGGAGAAAGCAGTTGGAGGATGGCAGGGAGAAAGGGTAGAGAAATAGTAAAAATAAAAAAGAAACCAGGGACCAGTAATACCCACTTGGCCATGAAGGGCCCATGCTCTGGCTCCTGCTGTGACTCGGGATGAATCAGGCTATCACCTTGCACCTTCCATGACCCAAAGAAAGGGGTACACCACCTGCCCAGGAAGTCAGCCCTGTGCAACACCCTTTCATCTCAGTGTCTCCCCTGGCTCTGGGAGGTCTTCTTCCAGGTAAAGCCTGATCAAAGCTGGAACATTCCTGCCACAAGATAATGTTTCTACACCATCCCTCAATGTCCAAGAGCTTCCACCCAGCAGGATATTCCCAGTTGTTCTCCAACTGGGAACCTAATGTGCTGGAGCACATTCACTGAAAGCAAGGAGAGCTGTCTTGCACAGGAGGGCATCCTTGTGTCTCTCGTGGTTTGCTGGGGTCCTGTTTCTTGCTGTCAGTGGAGACAAAAGGCCATATTACTGTGCGCTGGGGGTGAGAACCGGTAGCACAAGGAGGGACACTCTAGGCCCAAGGCACTCCTTCGGGTATCAGAGATGCCCACCTCACTTCTGGCTGACCTGTCCCAGCACCTGGGGATGGTGTTTCAGACATTCCCCTCACCACAGTGCTTGCAAGGTTTTTACACATCTACACTGCATATGTCTGTTTACTTACTGCCAGCACAGAAGCTTTGGTAATTTACATCAAATTCAAACTGTATTTAGAGCAGTAATGGGTCCCTTCAAAGACTTAAGCTGATGTGTGTCATCCAAAGTGTTTTCCAGCTCAGCCCAAGTACTAGAGAAGGCTGCCTAAGATCCACACACCTCTTTTCTTCCATCAGACATTGGAATGTAAGAGGGAAAAAAGAAAATCTCAGTTACATTCTGTGCTTTAGACACCTTTTACATCTTTACCTAAGTGCTTCATTAGGCATTAAACATATCTTCATCTCTTCTTGCCTGTCTAGGATTTTATCATAATATTTTCTTATTTTTAGAACTATTTCACTTTCTTTTCTGACACATGAAAAACTCCCACAGAAGACTAAAGGCAGCTGAGTAATTATTCCTGGGAAACAGTGAAAGTGATTACAGAGAGCATAACGGTTTTCCTCTCATTTCTTTCATTTGTAATCACCTTACGTCATTACTAGCAAAACCAGCAATGTATAAAAATTACTCATGCCCTTTCTTTAATGAATGGGAATCGCCACTAATAACCAATTAAAAAATCCCAAATAACAAGGGAGGCACAACAAGAGATTTTTCTCATTTGGCATGTGGTCCCCAGCCAGCGTGAATCAGTGGAGCTGGCCTGATACAGCTGGAGCCCAAATGTCCCCAGGCAGTGAGAGCATCTGCACGGCACCAGCCAGTGTTCACAGGGTGCTGGTGTCGTGGCAGTGGAGTGGTGCAGGGCTATAGCAGGGAAGACTCATGGTTGGGCTCTACAAACCTTCTGGGTAGCAGGAAAAGGCAGCTGGTGTCCCAAAATCTGCCACGGGGAGCAGGGTGGTTCATATTTTGTGTTTCTCTTCAGCAGGGGAAGACTTTCTCTTTCCCCTCGGGGCCAGGGCTGCTGCGTCACCTCAGGCAGCACTGAGCAGCAACTGTGAGGAAGCAGCAGTTGTAAAACTGTGGCTGTCCTGGCCAGCCTGTGTGAGGAGGAAGAGAAGAAACCACCTTTTCAGGAACCGAGCAGACTCTGAAGTGATTGCGTGAGTCACCTCACCTCCACTGAACTTCACTTACTGGCATGGGTGATCAGCTTCCTGCGGCTGAAGGATAATTTTACACTTTAAACCAGAGCTCAAAACTTTCAAGGCCAACTTGTGTTGACTTGAACATTTCAAGATCCCAGTGCCTCCGCTATTATTTCAAGCAGTCAGCAGCTGTTCCCACTTGCACTTCTCATCAATGGAAATAAAAACCCCTCCTCTTACAAATCCCACTGCAAACTGAGACCACGCAGCCATGGGTGCCAGCGAGCGTGCCTTTCAGTGCAGACACACACTAACCCAATTGGCACCCCTGCCTGCCCAGCCTGTCTTCCTCCAAGCTGCTGCCACGCAGGGAGCATCACTGGTGTTGCTGTTAATGTCTGTGTACATTTGGACCGCATACAGGTTTTCCTTGCCTATCTGCCCCCACTTTCCCTGCAAGGACTGCTGGCTAGCCCACTGCCACCCCAGCGCGGTGACAGCCGCTGTGGGAGGAGTGGTTAAACCTGCCTTGGCCTGGGTGGGGTAGGAGAGGAAGGCAGGGCAGGAAGCAACTCGACGGAGATTAGCTCTTGAAGTTGTGAATCTCTGCAGAGCAGGCTCAACTTCAGGACATAGGCATTGCTGCTGCTGCGTTGCTACTGTCTGTGAGCGAAGAGGCAAAAATAAAGCACCAGGGGCCAGCCCCAGGTTTCCTATAGACCCTTACTAAAATGAGTGGCGAGCACCACACTGAAAACCCATCCTGGCTGCAGTTCTTAGTCATTCACTTTCTCCTTTTTTCCCCTCTCTCTCAGAAACTCATATGCACTGGAGTTGCCCACACATTATGGGAAAAAAGTTAGGGTTTTTGTTAAGCCAAAAAAGGAGGGTTGGGGGAACAGGTGCAAGGTGGAGGAGGAGAAGATAAATTATGTCACTCTGAGCCTGTTTTTTCCTTCTTTTTCTTTTTTACTAAAAATACTACAATTTAGCACTGAATGTTCAACATAGCAGCATTACTCTTGCCTCTTCATTATTTTGCAATAATCGCCTACATTAGTAAGGGCCACAACATCCAAGCAGACCCATGATGATGTAAAAAGAAAAAAAAAAGAGAAAGTAAGAGAAACAGTGAGGATACAGAGTTTTATCATGGTCAGACCTCCACACTGATATACAGAAATAGTGCAAACCTTTCTTTTTTAATATGTAGGAGTGAAGCCAAGCTTTCCTGTGAGGACTTGGTCATGCTTTGTGAGCTGGACCAGCAGCTAGGAACACTTTGGAGGAGTGTTGACAAAGTGGGAAATGGGAGGTGGGCATGGAAAAGCATTCAGCCTGGTTCTAAAAGAGACCAAGCAGGATAAGGGAGGCAGAAATTCCCCTCCTGATGGACACCTGCCTATGGAGAAGGTGATTTTTTTCCTGTGTTCTGGCACCAAGTCTGAGGTTGCAAACCACAGGAGACAAGTGGACAATTTCATCCCCAGAATTCATCAACTTTTCCTTCTCAGTGAAGGAAACAGAAAGATTGATGGTGTAAGTAAGGTGATGGTTTCTTCCTAACTAATGATAAGACATTGGGGAAATAAGCATTGCCTTGACAATCTCCATCTGCACCAACTCAAGAATACTCCATTGCAGAACCGGCAACAAGCACAATGCTATGGCTTTGACAGTAGCTGAAGAGCACGGGCAGAAGCACATGTAGAATGGCACTGAATGGCACAGAAAGCAAATGGTGCTTTTGAATGCATAATGTCTGTCTTTTCATAGGATGAAGGAACTATGTTGAGGGAAGTAAAGGTTAAATCACCTCACTGGATTAAATCTGGGAGATAGAGTGGCCTGAAGGGAATATAAAGACCATCAGAAAAGAGTTGTTCAGCCTCTTAATAAAATGAATATCAGAGAGTCATCCTGGGTCAGGCTTTTCAACTCCATTTTCCTCTAGGTCAGTGGGGAGTCCAGCTGAAGAACCTGGTGGTAAAACAGAGTAGTGAGTGCAGATAATGCCTGAATGGGCAAATAAATACAGCAGCACCCCACTGCTGTAGCAGAACTTCACCCTGGAATTACCAACCAAATTGTCAGTTAGCAGCCCTGGAAAAGTTCCAGTCAACTACAACAATCTGTTTTTCAGCTCCCCACTTCTTGCTGCAGCTCTTACCACCAGCTCTTCCCACAAAGCCAGAGATGCCTTTCATTTCTCTTACTCCACTCAAAGAAAAGGAGTGTCACTTCTCCACCTAGCTTTAGCAGGGAAATACTGAACTGTAATGAGAGCAGCAACTCGATTGAAAGAAGTCAATTTCTTTGAAATAGAGAGGATATTGTCAAAGAATTATTTTTATTGTACAGATAAGCCTAAAGAGCTTGCAATTAGATAAAGGAGAGTGAGCTGTCTGTCAAAATAGTAACAATTAGGTTTTGTGACATTTGCAGTTATCCATATGTCCACACAAAAAAGATATAAGACACTGATAAGACAAACATTTAATGAGGACTATAGCACAGCCAAAATATGGCTGTCAGTTTTGCCCAGGGTCACATTTGCTGTATGCCGGCCTCATGCTGAGCAATGTTGATTCTAGTCCTTTTTTTTGAAGAGGTTCGGTTAGGTATGGCTTGAGGATTGTGTCAACCAGTCAGAAGGTATTACACTGCTTCAAAATGGAATAAAACCTGGCAGTTTGGGGCACCATTATTAGCAAAAGACATGCTATAGAAATATTTGTTACCCTCTGTTTACTTAAAAGAGCATAAACTATGTGTGGGACCCTCAGTGGAAAAAGGGGCCCATTCACCACTCCTTCCCAAGCACCAGTAACTGGCTGTTCAACAGGGTCCTGACTGGGCTGACTCAGAGGGACAGTGGCTCACATGGATAAAACCATGGATAATATGCATGACCTCAAGCAGGACACTCACCTTGTATGGGTCTCACTTTTCTCCTGCTCTTTATCATATCTGTCCAGTCTGTGAACTCACTGGGCAGCTACTGTACACACACGTAGCATAACCAGGTCTGATCTCCACTGCCTGCATACGCATTAGCCTTTTGGTTCAGGACAGCAGTGTGTTTTTAAGCAAATTTCTCAGTCATCCCCGCTTATTGTACATTGTTTCGGTTCACGGGACTGTTTTAACACATGCAAACCGGGCTCCTTTCAGAGGAAACTAACCTGGAAACTGTGCTTCAGGTGTGCACCAAATGTGGCCTGATTCCTGACGGGTCATGAGAGGCTGAACCCCGGATGAGTCCTGCAGACAGCTTTGAACCATATGCACAATGGAGGTGCTTGGTCCCAAGAACCAGACCCAGTTTAGTTCAAAGTAAACCCCCTAAACTACACATTGTGGATATATGACTCAGCACCAAATGCCTTGTCTAGTGATACGCTCTTACTGTACCAAATTACTTGCTAGTATAAACATAACAACAGATGTCTCCAGACACTACTGCATCTTGCCAACACAGCAAAAGCAGATCCAACATTAAAAGGAGAGGAAACATTTTTTGAAGCGTATGAAATTTAAGTCCTTTAGTGAGTGGTCTTGTATTTTTCACCCCAAGGCCCAGATTTTGAATGCTGAAATGGACAGTAGCAATAAACAACTATGTCTGTTATACTAAATTGAAAGGCTGTTGCTGTGAGTACAAGTGCTTTATAACAAAGGAGAGGGCAATCAACTAATTTTCCTTTATGTACATGTACCTATTTGTACATGTGGTTAAATTCTTCTATGTAAAAATAGACATAATTCACTCTGGTCATAACTAGAGCCAGAGTCCAGTGATTGTACTAGGGTAAGAAGAACTTTTGTGCTGTGTTTTACTTCAAAGATTCCCATCCTGGACACTTGCTGACCTCCGCTGAGGCCAAAGACTGCATTAGCACTCACTTTCATTTCCTCCCAGCCCCACCTGGAAACACAAACATCTACAGTCTCTTCCAGAAAGCAGCGTTAGCCTTGAACATGCCACAGCAAGTGGCAGCCGTGGGAGGGAGAGGGAGCAGTGTCTCTGGAGCTGACTTTTCACCACGTGCATCCCCCATGCAGTCATTTGCACCTGTGCAAAAAGGGCATCCAGTTTCAGTGGCAGGGTCTGACACTCAGCTTACATCTACTTGCACAGCTGCATGTGACTCAGCAAGGCCATGGCCACACTTGGAAAAATTAATTCTCCCCTTTCCTTAGGAAAATAAAGAGCAGCAAGTGTGAGTTTGGGTGCTTATGTTTATGTTGATTTGACTTCAAACTTATTTTGAGTACTTTGGCCAAGAAATCAGGCTGCAAGACCTGAGAGGGTTTTTTTTTTCTTGTGATTTTTACCATAATTCGTGATCCTAAATGGGTGAGGTGCAGGATAAAATACCACTTTTGAATATTTGGATTCTTTTTTCTTGTTGAAATGAGGAACGGAGAACCTTTCTTATTTTTTCTGTTTCCAATGAGGAAAAGTCTGACAAAGAGGTTAGGAGCAGAGGCTTTCTAGGGACAAGGAACTGAAAAGAAACTTGTGGGTCATTGCAGCTCGTCCTGACAGGCTGTGTTAACCTCATGCCGAGCACCCAGAGCATCCTCTCTGCATCTCCTCCCCTGACAGCACCTCAGCAACCACGGAACAGCCCACAGGAGTGGTGTGGAGAGGTGATCCTTGGGGCAGCAGAGGATTTGGTAAGTGAGAGCATCACAGTGACCTTGAGAAGGAGTTGTGACCCACACAATAGGGACAGGCTCTTGGAGACCCAGTTGGCCCCACTGATCTGATTGGAGGACATTCCTGATGAAGTGAAGTGGCAGCTTTCTTTGAGGGCGTGTTACCTGATATTGGCTCTTAAAAGCTTTCTTTGGAATGTCTTCATGCTTAAAAAGGTCTCTCTCTTTTCAACTCAGGAGAGCTAGAGCAGATCATAGAATCATAAAATCAAATCATAGAATGGTTTGGGTTGGAAGGGACCTTAAAGATCATCTAGTTCCAACCTCCCTGCCACAGGCAGGGGCACCTTTCCACTAGACCAGGTTGCTCAAGGCCCCTTCCAACCTGGCCTTGAACACTGCCAGGGAGGAGGTATCCACAACATCTCTGGGATCTAATCTAAGATTTACACTCTTTCAGTTTAAAACCATTACTCCTATTACTACACTCCCTTGTAAAAAGTCCCTCTCCATCTTTCCTCTAGGCCCCCTTCAGGTACTGAAAGGCTGCTATAAGGTCTCCCCAGAGCCTCCTCTTCTCCAGGCTGAACAGCCCCAACTCTCTCAGTCTGTCTTCATAGGAGAGGTGCTTCAGCCCTCTGATCATCTTTGTGGTCCTCCTCTGGACTCGCTGCAACAGCTCCATGTCCTTCTTATGTTGGAGGCCCCAGAGCTGAACTCAGTACTCCAGGTGGGGTCTCATTAGAGCGGAGTAGAGGGGCAGAATCACCTCCCTTGACCTGCTGGTCACGCTTCTTTTGATGCAGCCCAGGATACAGTTGGCTTTCTGGGCTGCAAGCGCACATTGCTGGATCATGTTGAGCTTCTGGTCAACCATCACCCCCAAGTCCTTCTCCTCAGGGCTGCTCTCAATCCATTCTCCGACCAGCCTGTGTTCGTGCTTGGGATTGCCCTGATCCACGTGTAGGATCTTGCACTTGGCCTTGTTGAACTTCATGCGGTTCGCACAGGCCCACTCCTCACGCCTGTCAAGGTCCTTCTGGATGGCATCCCTTCCCTCAGGTGTGTCAGCTGCACCACTCAGCGTGATGTCATCAGCAAGCTTGCTGAGGGTGCACTCGATACCACTGTCTATGTTACCAATGAAGGTATTAAACAGTATTCCATCCCTCTGGATCACCCAAAGGAAGGGCTCATCCAGGGTATAAACTAGTTTGTACACAATAATGATGTATTGTTCTTTTCTGAACTCATCAGTCTATGAGTTTCATATCACATGGTATGGAGAGCAGGTTTACTTTTACAATAAGAGCCCTGACCCTCTCTCTCTTTGCTTCAAGGTTGCTCACCATGTGGCTACTGGATCACTAGTGCCAGCTCCTTTCTGTGGTAAACTCACTACTCCCTAAAACATGTAGAGAAGACTTCCTCTTGAGGTATATGTTTTGTAAACTCTTTGCTCTGGCATTTTCTCAGTAGGTAAAAGTGCCAAAAAGACTTTGAGCAATCAACCACATCCAGCTACTTGGAATTTACGGTCACAGGGAAGAAACATATAACTGATTCATAAAATGCATTTTCTCAGATACAGTCCTCAGGATTCACCTATATGCAAAGAGAGGTAACTGCCCTTTGGAAGAGGACTACCCTTGTGAAAGGAGTCCTAAGCCCCTGAACCCACTGAGGGTCTATCTCTGTGATCTTAAACTGTATTTGTAAATTTACAGACTCTGTGCTGTTCAGCCTCAGGAACAGTCATGTATTTATTGCAGACTAAATGGACCATGTGCATGCGACCACGTGCGAAAGGACTGGGAAGGTGCTGCACCACCCCATCCATTCCTCTCATTTGCATTGACTAGCACAACACAGGTTCCCATGTTATATGATGCATGTTGAGATATATAAGTTTCTCTACCTACCTCATTCAGATCTGTGCTGCCTGTGCCCCTGAGGAAGGTTTGTTTTTAATTTGGATCTCCCACCATGATGACTTTTTCTTCAAAGCATCTGAAGACGTATTTTTGTTCTATCCCATTTCCAGTTCTCATTAATAGTTCTTAACTTACAAAGCATCTTTCATCCTTTTAAAATACTTTTGGCAGCAGGTCACAGAAACTGAGGCAAAGGACTAGGAGAGAGGGGAAACACGCATTATTGATTTGTTATATGAAACATGGTTGGTTTAGAATAGGTAAAGGCAGTTAGCTTGAATTGTTCAGTACACTCTTCATCAAACACATTAAGTACCTCTCAGGTTATCCTGAAGTTGTAACTGTTTAAACTTTGATGTAAAGTTTCCAATCTGGTGGATGGCATTATTTGACAACAAATATTTCTCAGCTTTTTCCTGCAGGATATTTAGTGATCCTGTCTCCTGCCTTGACACAGAGGAGAAAAAATCATGCGATGAAAGAAAAGAAAAAGGAAAACCCAAAGCAATAGATGGCATTTCTGGTATCAGAGGAACAGAGTGAGTAATGTTTTCTTTTAACTTCAGAAACTGATCTTCTTTGGTTAAGAAAAGGTTATTAGAGGCTCAAATCTCTTTAACAAGAGTTCCAGAAATCCCTTACGAACAATGATGATCTGTAAGAAGATACAGTGAGTTTAAATAGATGGAAACTGTGTCCTTTTATTGCTAGAGTTAGCCTTAGATTCCAACTTGCAATATCATCATGTTCTAATATAAACCACATGAGATCTGCAGCTGGAAGTTTTAGGTCAGTGCTTTGAAGACTATGAAAAGCTTCCCATTACTATTTAAAATATTTACACTGACTGTCACTGAGCACAACAGACCTTGTGTTCCCAAGGAACATCAGTTTGCATAGAGCTGTGTAGTGAGAAAATGCAGCACAAAACCAGCGTGAGGAGAGGCTGAAGAGGCCTACCCTGAAGCTAGGAGGAGAGCTGTGTGCTGCCGAGCTGCATTTGGCCAAGGACGCAGCAAGAGCTAAGGTCTACAGTGGGACGAGGGGAGCCTGTGGGCTGAATTCATCATCCTAAGCCTGAAGCATGAGTGGAGCCCACTCATGACCCACTCACGCTGGAGTCTCCAACAGGGACTAGAGAAAACTAGAGGGAATTAACTGAGGCCAGATGTGTGTTTAAGGCCTTATTTCTGACCAGCTGGCTACCTGAAGCACATGTATTCCCTCATGGACTGAGTGTTCACCTTTCAGGGGGAACCCTACGGCGAGGCACACGTTGCTCACATTGCAGTGCCACAAGCCTGCAGCCCAATGCAGCAGGGTTTACTCCCTTCCATCAGCATCAGGGGCCAGAAACATACCTGCCACAGCTTTTGCTGAGAAAAAGATAGCTCCACAGCACATGTGGTGGTGGGGCACTGCTCTGAATGGATGTTTTCAAATGTTGAAAATGAAATGTTCCTGACATTGTTTTCCAGTGTTCGAGCTGGTCTCTGTAGATCCTGGTGTTGCATATTGGTCATATCATCTACTGTGGTTAAAGATTCTGTATTTTGTGGTTATAATTGGGGTAGGCTCGGTAGCTATGTACTGTGGATTCTGTGGTTAAACTACGCTATCTTTGTTGCTATCTTTGTTGATAGTAATTTTTGCTTTAGCACTTGCTCCTTTCCTGCCACCCACCTCCTCTTTTACCCACTCCAAATGGTACAGATATGCCTGTGGAGACATAACTCTTATTTGATACAGACCTTATTTCCTTTCTCCTTCCTGCTAATGCAGTTGGGGTGCCATTGCCAGGGCTGGGGTGCCCTTTCCAAGGTTGGGGTGCCCTTGCTAGGGTTGTGTGCCATGGGGCAGCTGGGTAGAGCTGGAGCTTTGCTCGCCCTTGTGAGCCGGCTGCTATCCATGAACCAGAGCACCTCAGCTGCTGAAGAGGTACCTCCACAAAGCCCATCCCACACCAGATGTAGTTCTAATGCATAGAGTTTGGCAATGCCTGGTGAACTAAAGGAAGCGATCATTAGGTGAAATTTGGACCCAGGTTGTTCAGAGGTTAAACTGAATTGGCACAGTGATAGTCCTAGGCTTTTATGAATGGGTGATCTGTTAGATGTGAGCATATGCTCTTATGCCTTTTAAAAATAGTTGCTGACAGACCAGTCAATAGTTCTATTTCCCTTACCAGCTGGGAAAAATACAGTTCTGAACTGAATTGTTATCTTCTCATGTATAGTAGTTTAAGGCTCATTATTCTCAAAACTCTAATATTTGTGCAGCGCAAACCTGCCGACGTTGGTTAAAAGAACCCCGTGATGCCATTTGGCTTCTGAAGGAACTTTCCTCTGTCGAGGGTTTTCCCAGAGAGCAGACTCTCATATCATTGTTTAACCGGCTATCCTGAACAAGTCAGAGATGAATATTTATAGCTCACAACTGTCTTGAATTCCTTACCTCACCAGGATACTTCTCAGAACTAAGTCTTTCTAAATCCTCTCCCATTTCAAAACCTGGTGATTGTCTTGCCATTATTAAAATGCAGGCTCACTTCTTGGTGCACAGATAGTTGCTAAGGTGTTGAAAACACAGTTAGCTTGTAAGTGAGTGCAGCATAACCAAAGTAAAAGTTTGATTCCAGTGCAGGGCTGAGTATTTGATCAGATACATTGCTAGTACCCAGATGCATGTTGGCATAGCAAGTGCTCATGTAATATTCCAGGTGCATGTGGCTACGTTGCAAAAGAGGCTGGAGACTCAGTGCCAGGGGTTAAGGGGAGAAGTCTGGAAAATACATGACTCTTGATATGCATGTTAAAACCCCCTACCACTTTGTTGCCAGGCTGTAACACTCACAGAAATGTCAGAGGACCTTCGGCAAAACAAAAAGCTGTTGTATCTTTACCATGTTACTTGACTGTACTCTTGATCACTTTGACTTCAGCCTCATTTTGGAGGTTTAATATGCTGAGAAGGCAGCATTAATTAAACTGAAAGGGTAGTTTAGAAAGCTATTGAAAGATGTTGAGGAAAAACTAGAAGTAGACAGACCTTATTAGAGCCTGGCTTAGAACCAGGAAGACTGTATTCATGATTTTTACCACTGAATTTAAATAATTAAGAGAACCCCCACGCAGGGTTTGTACCCACTGAACTACAGCCAGTTTTTGAGAAAAAAAGAAGTTTTCATTAAAAGGTGAAGCTTTGCTTACTATAGTCCAGAGACTGTAAATCTTCTGGGGAAGAGTCTGGCTAGGTTTGCAGAGAGCTCAGCACAGGAAATCCTCTATTCTGATGTAGGTGCTGCCCCACAAACATCATAACCATCAGAGCAAGGGGTGTCAAAGTGCCTTTCTTCTCATTTTGTGGCACCCCAGGGTTGGGAAAGGGGAAGAGTGAGAAGAAAGAGCTTTGTTTTCATCATTGTTTTGTTTGTGCCTGGCAAATGAATTGCAAGTTTTAGATAAAACACACCTGATGAGTATTTGATCTTCTGGAGCCTCAGAAGTTGCTGCTGTTGAAGCCCTCCATTTGGTGACAAGGTGCGTTTGTAGAAGGGCAGCCTGGTTTTGCATTTTGATTTTCAGCTTCACCAGGCAACAATGGAACAGAGTGCATTTAATTGCAGATTTGCATTTAAGAAAGGGATTCGCAACGTAAGGAGTATCTTCAGAAGCAGAAAGTGGATGGAGTGTAATGCTTGCTGGGCCACTGTCCTCTGCCACATCAAAACCTTCACCTCAGTACTTTTATTCTCTTGTGCTGACATCTCAGTTCAGCAATTGCACTTTGTTGTTCTTCACAAGTCAAACAATGCACCTATTATGTTTTTGCAAGAGATATAGGATAATTATCTCAACTGCCAGGTGCAGAGAGTGAACTTTCCTAGGCCCAACTGCAGTGTGGTAAAACAGCCAAAGTCATTTAAGGCTTTTGCTGCCTCACTGCCAAACATTGGCTTCCCAGGTCTTGGCATGGGGCTCCAGCTTGGCAAAACACTTCTGCACATGCTTAACTTTAAAATCACAAGCCACCACTGTCAGTTTGGACAGGTTACTTCACTGTCCTAAGCACCACCACACACAGGCTTGCTTGAATCAAAGCAGACTAAATATGACCACTTACATAGCTACGTTCTTCTGCCGTTCGCTCCTTTTATGCACAGGGAGTTGAAGCACGAGGGGAGAGGAGGGGTGTGCGTAGACTGTGAGCACAGTTGTTTGGGGTAGGCACACCCAAGGTAAATGTAAATAGGATGTCAGGACTAACTGCAGCAGCCGGGAGCATGTTTCTGGCTACTCCAGCCTGCTTTTTGGGCTGGTTTGGCAGCCCGTAGCCGGCTCTGTGCTGCCAAAACTGCAGTGCGATCAGCACGCGAGCTGCCCAGAGCCAGCTGTGTGAAGCACCTGGAAGCACAAGATCAACTTTCGTTTTGAGTAGGAAATTTCCTTTTAAAGCAAAGGAAGCAGGCTGAGGCTCCAAGTTTGGGATCTATCTGAACGCTTTTCATGTGGTCCCTGGCCTGGGAGATTAGTCTGCAACCACAAAGACAGTCCAAGATCAGCTCCAAAACAAAGTTGTTCCCTGCCAAAGCAATTTCTAGTGTTGTCTATCATCTCCAGCATTATTCTCATCTTAACCAGGTAAGTGAAGACATTCTTTTCCAAACTGAAGCACTGTACTTCTTAATCATTGCAATTATTACTAAGGAAATGGGAAAATCGTGGCTCTCTTAGTAAGTTATCTGTTTTTCAGATCATCACCTATAGTTCCACGGAAATATTTTCACAGTATGATGTATATCAGGGATCTTAAGCCAGGACACTGCCTGGCTATGGGCAGTCCTTGCTGAGCAGCAGCCAGGCAAGAGAGCTGCTGTTGGCCACCAAGCCACAGCAGGTCTCCAGGAAACCATGAACCAGCTTGAATGTTGGCCACCACCCACCAATGGATGCTGCCCTGACCCAGTGTGTCCCTTCCCTGCAGCCATTTGCGGGACTCATGGGCCCACTGATGTTTTCTGAGCCCTCTGTAGTTCCTAACGTGTGCTCTGCTGCCTGACGTGGTGCCAGCCCTGTTCCCATCCCCTGCCTTGCATGGTAGACCCCCCAGCTGCCTGATTGCTGTTCTTGCTCTCCCGTCTACTTCAAGCCATGACTGTGGTTCCTGCCTCTCCTCTGGTCCTCACTCTGTTCTCAGCTGCCTTCTCCATCCTGATTGAGACCCCCTGGTACCTCATAGGCTTCCAGGAAATTCAGAAGCAAACGTGACCCATCGCTGCTGCCTATGAATCTTCTATGTGATACTATCATGAAGATCAACAAAGCTTAGCAAGCAGCATTTGGTGATCAAGCACAAGCATGCCCTGCAGCAGCCAGGGCACAGCATTGGGGACGTTTGCTGAGGGACAAGGTGGTTCTTTAGCCATTTCTGCAGGTGCTGCCTGCCACATCCTCAGGATGCTGTCGCTTCTACAAGTTGCCATATAATTTAAGAAGGGCCATGGTGCTGACTTACTGAAAACCTTGTTTAAATACCTCAGGAGATGCCTGTAAAATGGCAACAAACTGCAGCAGCTGGTGTCTTGTCAGGCAAACGAAAACAAGCTGAGTGACAGCGCACCAATATTTTTAAACTCTAATCTCTTCTGTCTCTGTAACTCTGGAAGAAGTGGTGATAGACAGGATGGTGCAAGGACTAACTTTTGTCCCAGTTCTCAAGCATTTACTGTTGCATTGAAAAAGAAAAACACAAAGAAAAGGCTGATTTACCACCAAACTATTTTTGAAATATGAGACTGAACTCTGAGGCCAGATTGTCTGTATTTATTTTAGAGCATTGAAAATAGTGTTAAGAGTTACAGACAATAGTCCAAAAAAAAAGTTTTGTCCTTACTGAATGTACTGAAAAGGAATCATTTACTCAGGCTTCAAGTTAGAAAAAATTCAAGTATACACTTAAAATCACCTCTGTTCAGGACAACACTGAAACTCACAATTAGCTGGACACGAGTGGGGTTTAAACACACACTACACGCTTCCCTGAACCTCCACTGATTTTTGTCTTCTGCTTTTGCATGATCCATGAACAATTTCACTATTGACAAAATAGCCCAAACATTTAAGACAAGTCCCCATAAGCAAAATGTGTCTTCCTTTGTTTCATGATCCCACTTCACACTGCAGCAAGACACCCTTGCGCCTCATTTTATTTCTCTTCCCTGTCCCTCTTTGGGATCAACATTTACACTTGAACCACCCGATAATTACCCAGTCACGCAACTGTTTACAAATACATCTCTGGTCTGGAACGGATTGAAAATTACTCTGACAACATATTCAACATCAAAAGCAGCAGCCGTATATGATGCGCTGTGGGATCAACACGGAGAGTGCTAGCAAAATCATAAGTCTTTGAACAGATACACAAGTGTTCTCCAGCTCTTCAAAGTGGGTTTTGGGGAGTGGGGAGCATTTTTTTTAATACACTTTCACTGTGGTTCTCTTTTGGCTACATGAAACCTCGAGAAATTTATTTAAGGTAAGAAAACACTCCCACGATTCTCCATGTGTTTTTTTTTTTCAAAAGGCATACACAGGAAATTTCTCCTCCCCATCACCTATACAAACATGAAATAAGAAAACATAAGCACTATTTTAACAAGCTCCGGGGAAAACTTTAAATAAAGCTGAGATGAGGCCAGGTGGACCAAAAGAAAGTGCTTATGCTGGATGCTCAGCTGAGAGCCAAAAGAAAACAAAGTTATTTCCTTCATGAGCTGATGACTCAGAGGACTGGCAATGACATGGAGGACATCACGTACAGAAGTGCTGTTGCTACAGATGAAGTGGTGAATAATAGCCTTAAAGCTAAACTTTCACAGCAAGTTCATTGGCTGGCATTCCCCCAAGCGTCACCAGAGGATGTGACCAGCCGGTGTGTGGCTTACTTCCCAGCTGGCCACCTGTCTGCTCCCCCAAAGTGCCTGCACAGCACCCAGCGAATGGCCAGTGGAAATGGGAGAAGCACTAGCAGCATGCAAGCAGGGTGCCACATAGAAGCTCATGTTGGGTGTTCCCAGTGTTATCCTTCCTGAGTAAACACAGGATTTTAGCGGCTGACATTGTTAATCCAGCCCCTAGGTATAATTAATTGTAGACTGACCTATACACTCAAGGGACCTAAAGTCTATTCTTTTCAGTGTGCTCTGAGCACCATCTACCCTCTCCTGTATTGCTACAAACACTGTACAGAGATGTAATTTCTCATTTTTCTGGAATCTTCCTTCAACCAAAACACACAAGTCAAGGTGATTGGGGTGTTTTTTCCACTCATATTAATATAGTTGCAACGTCTGTAACACCACAGCAACCGTTCTGGATTAGTACAGGGGCCTCTCTTCTCAGTAACCCACTTCCAGGATGGGCTACTAGCAGATGCTTTGGGAACATGTGTAAGAAACAGCACCAATCTAGAGCAACTATTTGCCTGGTATTACCTTCTCAGTTTCTGCCATGTAGAGACTTGTTGCTCTAAAGTTTATAGTTGTCTCACTGTATTCAACAGCAACTGAAGGACCTTAATAATGTGTTTAATTTTTTTTTTTTTGAAAGATTATACCCACTATATCCACTTTGGTCTCCACAGCATTTGTTAACAATGGTTTTCACAGCTAATTTTTTAAGAAGAGGCACTTCCTCATTATGTTTGTTCTAAATCCACATTTGTTAGTCACTGGCATCCCCCTCTTCTTGAGCTGTTACAAGGAAGAATCTCTCCTCCATCACTGTCTTCATACCACACATTATTTTGTATGATATCTTGTCTTCCTCCTGCTCTGAGGTGATGATGTCTTGGCATCTAGTACCTGCTATAAGCAGCAAGCTGGACTTACAGGAAAAAAACTGCAGGCTCTTGAGTTATTGCATATGTTGTATTGCCTCAGTTGTTGAAATTGGGCAAGAGAAGAAAAGCTGCAGAAGGATGGATTTCTTTTCCAACAGGGTAGGAAATATTACTTTCCAGGATGCTTTAAACCTCCCACAAGATTTATCTGATTCACTGTTTACTAATGTCAGCTGCAGTGATAGTTCATGATAATGTGCAGTCTCATGCCATTTTAATACAGAAGATAACACAAGCAGGCCTGAGTCTCCAATTCAGAAGCAAATCCAGCCATCAGTGGGCAGCAGGCCCCACAGCACATTTCTTGCCTGTGTTATCCACCTGCATAGAAAGTCCAAGCCATCAGGCATGCCACCTACATGGCCATGCTGGGCCGGCCCCCAGTAAGGGTGGCCATGCTGAAATGCCACCATAACCTCCAGGGTGCTGTTGGGGGCTGGAACGGCACCTCTGCAAACCACCTTTCACAGGGAAATGCTTTCCCTCATTGTTATCATAACTAGAAATGCAAAAGAAAGACTTAAAAGAGGGTTGTGTTTTACTTAGATGATGAAGGGAAAATACGCTGCCATTTTCTGGAAAAAAAAAGACATGCGAGAGGTTTTCTGCATTACTAAAGCACCCAAAGGGCTTTCTTGCTAACCATGGCAGCTAAAACCTTGCAGGACCAGACAAGGAACCCAGAGACCATACCTAGTCTGTGGTATCTCTGCCCAAGCAGTGCGCCAGTTCCACATCTGGACAAGCACCAGTCACGTACAGCTCTTTGCTTGGCTGCAAAACAACATAGAGGTGCAGAGTCTGAGGGATCCTCAGCTCAGAGGTGCCTTGTGCTCTGGCCCATCGCAGGTCAGCACAACTTCCCTCTGGGCTAAGCATAGCTTGGGGTGAGTTTCCACTTCATCAGGATAGTAGCTTACAGAGCCCAGTGAAGATTCCTCCCAGGGCAACACTTGGTAAGGGGGTCCCCTGGTACACCAAGGCTATAGTTAGACATCTGCAGTCTTGACACATCAGCTAGTGACACACATCAATGACAAAAATATAAACAAAAAGGCCTCCAGTCATCCTGACATCCATGTCCCAGTTCCCTTTTCTTCAGAATTTCTGTCTCTACACCCTCTCTTATAATAAACTTTGGCTTCCTGGTGACATTTCTACACTCCAGATCATGGCTTCCCAGCCTGCCCTGCAGGACTTTCTCCTTCCCCTGGTCTTCCAGGAGCCACATTTGTCAAGATCCTGCACCCAGACCCCCACAAGCAAACCCACAGCATCTGATCTGAGCCTGCTACTTTCTTCTGTAACAGCAGCTACGCTACATTTTGGGGTTGAATATTTTTTTATTAACTGAATAATAGCAATTTCAATTAGCCGAATGATAAACTTGTTCTGAATCAAATCACTTTGATGAATGTCTATAAAACAAAAAGCATACTTTCTACATTTTTCTGAAACTGGACTTATAGTTTAGAAATGCTTCAATTGTTTTTCAATTTTTGTAAATTTAATAAGAATTAGTATGTGTAACACCCAAAAAAACCCATAATAAAATATGAATAGAATGTTTTGCTTTCCACAACAATTTTTTCCAGCATTTGGCTAGCAAGTGCACAAGTCAGTCATTGGATAGCTTTGGAAAAGAACAACAATAAGAAAGTCAAGCAGAAAAAAATCCAAGGAACCCAAAGAAAGATAAGAATACACTTGACTAGATACTTACCTTCAATAGGACACATATTGAAACCTAGTAATTCCTTCTTCTTTCCCTGTCTCACTATTACTCAAGCCACAGGCAATACAGATAGAAAGAGAGAGAAAGGAAAACAAAAAATAAAATAACACGGGGGATTCCCTGCTGCAGTTAGGTCAGATGTCATTTCCAGATTTTCAGAAATTCTTACCATGGGATACTAAAGAAAACGAAATATCTCAAGTCAGCCCCTCTGGGGATCACTGCAGGAGCAAGGAAGTAAATTTCCCTTGAAGAAGCAGCACTGCGGCAGCTGTCAGCTGCTTTGGGGGGCAGAGAAAGGAATGGACAGGTATTCATCACCTCAGTTCAAGGGACAGTGGGCTGGGGGAGTCAGGAGTGTCATCCTGCCTGGAAAATTTCCTGATCCAGATCCTTCAGCGGTTTATAGAAATAGTATCCAGGGGACGACACCAATCCACATCATTTCTGCAAGATCCAGGGTTTGAGTTTGGAACTATGATTTAAATAACAGATGGGTAAAATCACATGTAACCAGGCAGCTCCCTAGTGGCTGTATAGATGTGGATGTTGGAGAGCATATGATTTTCCAAGCTAAGGTCAGCACTAACCTGAGCTCAATTTTTCCTCCAGATCTGTTTTCTCTAGTGCTATCATGCAGCTTAATTTTTTTGGCTTGTTCCACCCACTTCTGCTCAAATCACACTCCTGCAGAGGATCCTTCCAATGCAAACAGGGGAGTCACATGGCTCCAGAGCTCCACCATTTCTGGAAGATGAGAACATACCTCTGTGAGGTGTGGAAACTGCTGTTTGCCATGTTAATGAAGCAAAATCGCAGAAATCTGCAGTATAAATCTGATGGTACCATCTGGCCCTCAGCATACAGGAGATAAACACTCTGGTTTATAAAGATTTTACTAAAGCCATTAACTTTGGAAACTGCTCACCAAATGAAACAATTTATAAATTATAAACAAGAAGCCTCTGGTACTTTTTTTAACTTGTGAAATCTGCTACTATATTTAACGTAGCTTCAGTATATCACATTTGATTCCTTTAATGGGTTTTATGCTTTTATTTTAGATATTTATGATTCTTGGATCTGGCTAAAGATTAGAGGCAAACCGCACCACAGACACGGAGCAGGGGGTGGGAGGGCAGGGAGGAGGCGCAAATTAATTTCTCTAGTGAGACTCAGATCTTGTGAGATGGGGTTAATCTAGTGACTACGTGGGGGCTGGCTGTCAGCAGTGCCCACCAGGACCCCTCAGCCCTGAAGGAGCATCCTCTACTGGAACTTGCTGCACCATCAAAAATGCAGTGGCTGCTGGGGACGTGTCAGCAGGTGAGGTTGCAGGAGACAAACCTGAGGGACTCCCCTCGAGTGCCCCACCCTGCGTTAGGAGTTTAAGTGCTACAGTTTCTTGCTTCACTTTCATCCTTTATATTTTGTATATACACAGCTATATATTTACGTCTTAAACACCTAATTGAGAATGCCTAAATATAAAATGAAAATGCCCGAATAGTTTTTGTCCAAAACACACCGGGCAACACTTCGGTGTTGTCTGAACACTGGAGCTTGGGGTTTTAAATTATTCCCAGAACTCAACAAAATTTTAAGGAGAATTTCAACAGAGCTGTAATTTCTGTAGGGATTGATTTCTCACACACTGCTCCTGCAGCACACAGGCATATCCTGATTTCCGTTCCCCTAATTTCCACCAAAGAAAATGACTGTGCGGGTATTTTAAAGCGTACCCAAATTGCACTCTGACTGCAAGCCATTCTGTGCTCCACCACAACTTACACCCTCACGGATAACACCTAGGGACACAAGTGCTTTCCTACCGCCTCCACCAGTTCCCAGTGTTTTGGTTAGCATTCAGCAGGTAGAGAAGCAGCAATGGGCTGATGAGCTTTGTTAATTGGCAAAAAAAAAAGTGCAAGCTGATTTTTGGGCATTGTACCTAACGAGGTCTACTAACTGTATAACAAATATGTATTATGCTAGAAAGAGTAGACTCACAGGCGCCAGGAGTGAAACATTATCCTTTTCAGACAAAGTCTCAGACAAAGATCTTTATCTCAAATGATATATGGGGTATATTTTTGAGATGACTCCACATAATACCTTTATTATTGTTGAAGTTTAACCACTTAAAAGGGAAAAAAAAAAAAGATCATATTTGTCCTTTGTTACTTACCCAAATATGGGCAGGAAACTTCCGATGGGGCTAGGCTTATGAAGAAAAACACCATTAGCCTAAAATAGCACCAATATTTATAGCACTGAGGGGCGATATACGAAGCAACTGTAGAATTGGCTTGAAGAGCCAAAACCTGCTCTTGGTTACAGACTGCTAGCACAACTCCATTGAAAACAGAACAATTGCTCTGTGTGTACTTGGGTTTGCCAGTGAAGGAATCAGAACGGCAGTTTCTGACAAAGATGAGAAATTCAGATTAAACTGAAAATAGTATAACATTATTAATCATAATTCTTCAAGATAAAGTTGATGAAGACCAATTTTCAGGAAACTCAGAACTGTCTCAGAACATCAACAGTTTGTGCTCCACTGCCAGGAAGAGAAACCAGTCTTAAGCCAAGACATCGGTAGTGTCCCTGGCAGGGAAATGAGCTATCCAGGCTTTGACTTGGAGTTTTTCGGCTCTTTAGGATCATCTGCTGCAGGATGTGCAGACTTTCAGGGAAATATGCTACTTAATGATCCTTATCTGGAGGATCAGTAAGGAGAAGTCGTGTACCAGGGGTCTTTCCTTGCATGGGATGAGAAGGGCAGGCTGGTTGCCTTCCTACAGCTGTTGGCAGTGGACTGGCTGCAACCAGACATTACACTGGGGGGAATGCACCTTAGCAGAGCTCTGCCACACAACCCTTGGTATCTATGCATCTATTTGGTCTTGCACTGCTCTTTTGGCGACCATGGGACGTGCCCTTGCCAATGGCCAAGATCTATAGCCCTATTCTGCAAGATCCTGTCCCACTGAGTGTTGCACACCAGACAAAGCAGTGTGGGCGCTCATTCAGCACGGACTCCTTTGTGTCGAGGAAACAGCTAACAGGATTCCTGTATCTGTGCACCATCCATGTTCCCTGACTTGCTGTGCCATGCCATGCCATGCCATTTGGAAGGGCTGTCATTTTCTGTTTTGTGGGACTACTGCTGGAGAAACACAGTGGGAACATCTATGATGTACAAGTCTTCCCCTGCCTGGGGAGTCTTCCAACAACAGCAGGTTGTATTTGCTTTCCCTGAGATGCCAGCCACATCATCCACAAGCAAAATCAGACAAAAATCAGAAAAAACCCCACATGAGCAAATGTGACTAGGCTACACCTGGTCATACAATAATAACCAGGCTCCTTAAGCCACTTGCACTTTTTCAGTGGTGGCTTGAATGCTGCTGAGGTGCAAAGCACATCCATGCGTGGGAGGGTCCTGCAGGATGAACAGAACACTTTTGCCCACAACTGCCAAATGTGCCTTGGAACACACTGTACTTTGCATCGTGTCTGCAGGGAGTCTGGATCACCATCACTTGCTGAGCTGTTGCAGGAGGACTCGCTCTTCTAGGTCTTCTGCACCCAGTGTGAGGGTGCTCCCCCTGTGACACTGACAGCTGCAATGATAGCCGACACAGGGACCACACCAGCACCTCCTGATGAGAGCACATGATTCTTCATGGACAAAACTTGAGCTATCATTGCCCTCATGGAGACCTCCTGTCCTCTGCATGAGAGCACCTACCCTTTGTTGGCCTGGTCACTCTGTTGTAAAAAAACCCACAAAAACATTTATGAAAAAGGTTTCTTCAGCTTTAAGATAACATGTAGGCTTCTCTAGGCTAAATAAAACAGAGGGAGGCAAGACTGCGTAGGTGGCCTGGCCAGGTCCAAACCACTGTCTGTCAGATTGCCAGCCTGGCAGGCCCAGGCAGGGCTCCTCCAGAGCAGCAGAACTTGGCCTCTGCTGCTGGCTGGCTGTGGGATGGGGCTCCACACATTTTTAGTGGTAAAGCATAAAAGGGCCCTGCTGGTTGGAAAAGCCACTGTCACCCCTTTGCCTGTGAATGGTGAATGGCAGAGGCAAAGGAGATGGGATGGCTCCAAAAGCTGCTCCTTACCTTGCGGTGCCTTTCTCGCACCTCACACTGCTTTTTTGCAGCTCTCAAAATCTGTGTGCAGGAACTTGGCTTGAGGATGCACGTGGCTGTGTGGGCCACTTCGTGTCAGAGGCAGTATTGGGCGAAGGGAGCCCAGTCTTGCACAGCCCCTCTCTCTGCTGCGTGTGGGATTAGGGATATATCACTTCAGCCATGCCCAGGCTTGCCAAAGACAGACACTAAAATGTTTAACCCCAGATTTGATGGGTCAAGAAGCCTAGCATGAAACAGGGAGCAAACTGATCTAACAGTATAGGCTTCAGCCTGAAGTGTTTCTGCAGGCACTGCAAACTGAATAGCCAGTGCTTCCAAAAACACATCATTCACTCATCTTCTGTAGCAAAACCCCCACACTCTTCATTACACAGTTCTGAAAACTGTCTGCATTTGAGAAGCGGTAGCAACTGATGTGAACCTTACCCTTGAGGGGAGTGCAAGGAGGAGTGGGTAGGCGAAGGTATGTCTCAGTTACCTCTTTGTCCCAGTGTCATAAAAATGTGTCCAAGCAAGGAAAGAAGTAATCATGAGCTCTCACAAGCTAACGGTGAAGCCGTAACAAGGCAAGCCAAGAGAGATCCTGAGAAGTAACTTGTGCAAGGTGTAAAATCTGACATGAAAAATTCCTCAAACCCATCAATAGCAGAGAGTCTGCCAAAGCGTCATGGAAGCTGATAGATCACTGCATTGTGCACCACTGCTCGGAGGAGGTGAGAGTACAGCTGGAAAGCTTCCTGTCTGCTTTCCCTCCCTGGGGCTTCCAGCCTGGAGCCTGTCTTTTTGGGAGGATGAGGCCAAGAGACTTTCTCAAAATGAGGCGTCAGTAAGAATGAGCTGAAGGTGCTCAGGAATGGAGCTGCTGAAACACTTACTGTCATCCACGATCTACCAGTTAAACCTGACACAGCTTTGCCCCAGGCATTGTACTAGCAGCAGGACAAGACAGTGGACTGTCTTTTTATGTTTAAGATGAGAAACTTATTTCATGGAGGAGAAATGCCATTCCTTTTTTGGGAACCAATGGGCTGGGGGAGTCCTCACCCATCTCCAGTTGTTTGTGAGGCGCATGACATGCCTTTGGGTGGTAGCAACCTCACGTGCAGTGAGCACTGCACAAATATTGCATTTACAATGATGGAAGAAAAACAGAGAGGCTGGAGCTGGCCTTGATGAAACATGTCTTCTTTGCTTGCCATTCCACGTGAGAAGGACTTTGATCGCTTTCCTGATAATTGGTTGGGTCTTGCAGGTGTTTTTGTAAGCCCAGTTCCACAGAACTTAATAGGAAGAGTGGTAGAATGCAAGCTCTAATTACATGGTATTACATAGCACCCTGTGTAGACATCTCCACCACCAAACACAAGGAACTGCTCTTTCTTTGATAATTCTGCAACTGATACCCTTATATTGCTGGAAAAAATCATTTGCCTTGGTGAGGATGAATGTTCAGGAAAACAGTGCATCACTGTTAGCTCCTCCTCCACGCACTCTGCCCCATGTGTTTTGACACAGTTCTTTGCCCCATGCCATCTCAAAGCTGGAGCTAGCGTGTGCCTCCTGGTGCAGCTCTGAGCAGAGCAGGAGGAAACTACTACATGGTGAATAACCAGGGGAAATCTCATTCCATGGAGCTAATCCCTAGAGGTGGAGGTTCTCCTTAGCTGCCTTCTTCCTCTGGCTATGTCTGAAACAGGGTTAGGAAACATGACCACAGCTCAGGCAGACATACCCAAGCAAGCTTTATACTAACCAGGTCACACACTGGTAGCAAGGAATCTATAACATTATGATATGTACTGGGAAAATCCTCCAGAAGCACGGAACACCTGATGCTGAAACCTCTGCTACAAATCTGTGTAATGCTGCAGTATCCTCACTAGCTGAATTAGAGCTGTAGTGCAGTCACACTTCTGACTGCTATATTAGCTATATTCCCTATATTTCACTATCCATCCCACACCTCTCAAACTGCATTGGCCAGTGAGTATGGAGACGAGGGACAAAAATATCTCTCTGTTCACTCTCAGCTGATTTATTTAGTGCATGAGTATCTAAAGAACTGGGGGACATACAGGGACAGCTGTGCTGCGTGGTCAGCTCAGTTTTCTACTTAATTACAGAAGTCTAAGGGCGGGCATTCATTTGCAAGTATCACAGCTGCTTGAAGGTGGTGCCACTGCTGACTACTCATCACTACTCCTGCACCAAAGATCATGGCTCCCCTGGGACTACCACTGCAAGGGGCCACAAACATGAGAAGGTGGGCATGAGCTCTGCCCATGCAGACTGGCAGTGGCACAAAGAAGCCTTTCTCAGAGGTAAGGAGCAAAGAGCTTCCACCTGAGCAGAGGAAAACAGGCTATGTAATAAAAAATAATACCAACATTACATAACTTTGGATGATCAAGGATGTCAGACTTAACAGCTTTCAGACCCTGACCTGACAAAGCTATTATAATTCCCTGAATACCTTCAGATTGCTTTCAGAGTCAAGTTCTGACACGTTATCCCATGGCACCTGGTAGTTTGCTTAATACAGTTCAGCGAAAGAAAAGGGCTGTACAGAAGTTATGCACCATACCACGCAGCCCCATTGCGTGACGTGAAGCAAGGTGGGGGACTTGGACAGTGTCCACATGGCCCACGGGCCAGGCAGTGGTACCAGAGCAAAACTACTGCTGTGTTTGTGCATCCTAGGGAGCATTTCAGGCTCATGAAATGCAGAGACAACCCAGAAATGAAGTGAGGTCTGTGAGAAGTGTTGGGGAAACTCGACAAAGCCACATGGCTTAATGGGATGACACATCACAGCCTGACCAATTAATCAACAGGCAGAGATCTGATTGTGCGGGTGCACTCATCCTATGATCGTCAGCACCCTGCAGACAGATCGTCGAGTCTCTCTGATTCATGGGGGTGTGCTTTCAGACTCGGCTCCACATTTGTCTGCCATAGGTGAAAGGAACCATACTGAAAAACTTGCAGTAAGCCCTCACTGGAGGCCCAGTGCATGGTCCTTCAAGCATCTGTGAAGAGAGCTGGGCTGAGTTATTCCTGGGATACCTCAGGCGTAAGCCTGCAGACCTAGACTGGCTTCTTTTCTCATGTCTAACTGTAGTAGGCACAGACAATAGAAAGGGTCTTCCATTTTGAATGCTTTTGGTCTTTTGAAGAGCAGTTCCCATACTTAAAACACTGCAGGGGTTTCCAGTACAGCTTCACACATAAGAAATTTTAAAGCACAAGAGTTGTACAAGGGTCCTGGGAGGCCAGAGGGAGCAGCAACGCTGGGCATCCTGAGGACAAAGTTTCTCAACTATTCCCATAAATGATGCTAAGAAGAGAGGTTAAGAGGAGAGGCAGTCCCTACCCAGCCCCAGCGCACATCCTGCCCGCACGTCCTAACCCCTGTGGTGGCTCTGCGCTGGCTCCTTGGCCTTCGTAGGAACTCAGCAATAGGTTTTAAACATGGCTATTGCATCGTGTCCTCTGGGACTGTGCTGGAATTGACAATTTGAATCACTTTAAGCTCTCACAGTTATTTTACAAGTCCCAGGGTGAATTGTTTTACTACATTAGGAACCAATCAACTAGGATTTTTCTTCTTACAGTTCGGTGTATGTTTCTTCCCATGTTATATCCACGTCCCTGTCTTTCATCAGTTGCCCAAGGTTTTTGCTTTTACATCTCATTACCACTGGGGCTATCAATATTTGTTTTTACTTTCTTTAATATGTGCACAAATGACTTAAATTTAGTGTAATGATGATTACATGTAGCAAATTTAAACTTCACTCTACTTGGCTCAGAGCAGGCAAGTCAGGGTAATGTGTAGGTTGCTAAGTCATTGGATCTGGCTTTATATTCGATACATAGGCTCCACAAAAGAATTTATATGCCAAAGGCCAAAAATTAAATCCTTAAACCTCCCACTGAGCTGCCACCCTAAAGGTAGAACTGCCTAAACTAGCTACCCGACTTTCATCCAGTAATTTTCTACATACCTAAGCCATATAACATAGAGGTATGGACTCACACATTACTCTCTATGTCTTGGCCATAACGAGCAGTCCAACAAATAAAAAAAGCACTGTAGGCATCTACAAACTGAGTGATCTCAATTGGTCTCAAAGTCTGGGCCCTATCCCACTGGTATTTTATGAGTGCACCTGTGACAGCGGGCCTCACACAAAGCATGGACGGAGGGGGAGAAATGTGGCCCTTTTCCCCACTGTCTAGGCCCTAGAGCACATACAGGAATGTGTGAAATGCAGAATCAAATCGCTTTTCTTCCAGAAGTTCATGAACTCTTCCTTCCATCTCCTACTTCCTAGCATATTGCCTTAACTCTAACATTATAAGTTCCCTGTACTTTCTTTCTCCTTCAGAGTCTGCTGTTGGAGACATTTCCACCTTGTGAAAAGTGTTTTCATGCTCATTGTTTCTGGATCTCAAGGTCAAGTCTCCTCTGTTCCAATCTAAGCAACCTGACTACCATCTCCCTCTCTTTTTATACCTATCAATGTTAAATTAATTTCTCTGGGGATTCACATAGGTATATACCTTACTTATAAATAACCTGGTGGGCTGTCTACCCAGCAGTCTGGAAACTCAAATATACACTCCCATCCAAAGCACTTTCACTTGTAGGACCTCTGGCTTAGGTGCTTACCTGGGGTACCTAAGTTAAAAACTAAGCTGAGCTAGATTTTCAATAAAATTGTGAAAGACGGTAAAATCCTCACACGAGAATTCATACCTTTGATGGACCAACATGCATGAGGGATGTGTATCCAGAGAGGGACTCAGAGGTTCCAAATCAGGTGCCTCTGTGTGGTGCCTGAATGGGGTTCAGGTGTCAGCCTTGGCAGCGATGTACAAACACACAGCATGTCAGGGGAAGTCATTACCTATTTCCAGGATCGTGGGCAATTACAGCTCTAGCTCCCTCCCCTAGGTGTCCAATGGAAATGTACAGAAGCCAGTGCATGGCTGTGCTCCCTCTGATTCACCAGCCACCACACAGCAAACAGTACCTTCCTCGAGCATGAAAAAATGTGATTGCTCCATTTTGCCAGCAACATCCACCACCACCACTTCATCTGTCTTTAAAAGACGATCTTATCTTTGCCCTGCTCCTCTGCAGGGTTCTCTCTTGAAACATTTCCTTTGAATCTGCGTCATCTCTTATGCTGAAGTCTTCATGGCAGAGAAAGACAATCCATGACCCTTAACCAGAGTGTCTGGAAACAAGATACTTGCATGGAGCAAGAGTTTCTGTCCTTCTCGGGGCCTCCATGGGATCCCTCACCCACCAGAGTTGAAATGCGCCAGTGCAAATGGCAGGAACTGTGGGTTGATGGCATACACCAATGAAGCTGTCTGGAGCAGTACTTTTTCCTTTTTACCAACAGTGGGAGTAAGAGCCCTTTCCTCCCTACAGGAGCCAACAGGCAATGCAACGGTCACACTTTATGCCAGCATTGTAGTCTGCGCTCCAGTATCTCTGCTACGGTTGGTAATACAGAAATTACACCACTATAAATACAAAAAGCCCATTTTGTTGTTGTTGTTGTTGTTGAGCTTTTCTTCCTCCTATCACACAGCTTGAGCAACTGCTATTTTTTCCCCTTAGGATTTAGCTGCTGGTGTGATGCTATATCAACAGGGTGTAAAAAACTGACTGTAACTTGTCAATGCATTAACAGTTCGTGGCTGAAGGATGCTGGGGTGAGAACTTTAGCTTTTGAGGGAGGTCCACCCAGGCAGCCAGGACCATTCTGATTAGACATCCACATGGATGTAGCACCCAGAAGTTGCAAGAAGGCCAAAAAAAAAAAAAAGGTCCTGACCTGAGATGGTTTGGTCTGCCTGTGAGGCACGGAGCAGATGGATACAGAGAGATGGGGAAAACAACAGCAAAGAGTTCAGGTCAGGTTCGTAAACCTTGGGACTGGTCTAATCTGTGTCAAATTTTCTGTAGGCATCATGGTGAAGGGGACTTTTGATGCTACAAAGAAAAATAATGAGATAACATTCAAGGTGTTTACAAAGATCTCCTATGTGTGAGGGGCAGCACTGGAAAAAATATGAAGTCATTTTCCCATAGAATGGTGTGACTTCACTTAGGGAGAAGGGTTTGGGTTTTTTTTCAGAGAAAGATGACCTCACTTAAAATGTTAATGACTCCTGGCATATAATTGCCATGCAGATTAGTCGGATGAGAGGGTGTCTGTACCCTCATCTCTAAGGCAATGGAGATGGTCTTTACTGCAACAGTCTCAGTGAAGTAAGGATTTGCTCTTTGAATATATAAAGGGTTAGTTTTCTTTTCTGTTAACTCCGCTGAGAGTGCTTGAAATTTCAGCTGCCAAGAAATGTCAGCCCAGAGGTGTGGAGAAAAATTGTTTTGTTTTAAATCCATTTCCGCAGTGTTTCTAATGAGTCTTTTTTTAAAAGGAATTTTATGAGTATGTGGAAATTTCAAGCAGTTATTAAGAATAACATTCATGCTACTAGTGGGAAGCTGGATTTTTTTTTGTAGAATAGCACAGTGGAGGTTGCACCCTGCAGTTCCCAGGTTCTCACAATTTGTTTCTGCTTAACCAATTTGTAGCATAGTTTGGTAAGGTTTTTCCAGAATACAGAACCAAGTATGACACGGCTGCTGACAAAGAAAGGCAATGTACTGTGGATGAGTTTGCTTTAAAACAAAAAAGGAGGGAACGCATGCTTTCTACTTTTTTCTCATGAGGCCAGTGCAGAGAAGGCACAGTTGCACAGTTGTAGCAGTCCTCAACAGAGCCAACAGGTTGTGAAATTCATGAGCACATTTGTAACCATAAAATCCCATCCAGCTTGCAAATCTGCTTGGTCTCAGCCATAGATTACCCACTTCCCATTAACCCACACAAGAAAAAGAACCAGAGCCAGCCACCACCTTGTCTCTTCCAATCTGCCATACAGCTCTGGCAGGTAGGCATCACCAGAGTCTGCTTGTGGGTCCAGAAGAAACCACCAGGGACTTCTTTTCAAGAGGCTGCACTTAGCTCTGGTTGATACGATTACCAAGAGCCAACAACAAAACAACACAAAGTAGGAAACAGGCAGAAGACACTTGTTTGGTTTATCAGTCTCAAGGCAAAACCAATCTAAGAACAATTCTTATTTCAATAAAACCCATCTTCCCAAGACTTATTTGCTATTGGGATATCAGTCCAGGGAAAGCTTAGGCGTCTGGACATCTATAAAGAAATCAGAATTATTCTTATTATAGTTAGTTAAAAACAGAGCCCTTTCCTCTTCCATTGTTCACCCCCTACAGGGACAGAAGAGATGTCTTTATTCTTGTCTATGTCTACTTTCTTATAGACACTTTTTCTTTAAAAGTACTGGATTGTGTTCCTTCCCTTCTGACCTTCTCCCTCCTCTGCATATTTTTATTTTGTTACTGCTGTGCAAGGCATTTTACTACTTGCTTAACTCCGGGCCTGTCAGTGTATTACTCATGCATAAATATATGTTTAACATTTATCTTGCTGCATCAGACCTGGGACTCCCTCTGCCTTACTTCCTCTTTCCTTCTCTCTCCACCCCCACCAAAAAATATAGTTCTTTGCTCTGTCTCTGGGTTCTGCTTTTCTCCTACACTTTCTTTTTTTTTTTTTTTTTTTTTTTTAATATTATCTGCTTGTGTTCCTCTCTTCCCTCATATTTCTCCCCTGCTGATTTTCTTTCATACTTTCCTGCACTTCCTTCTTACTGTTCTGCACTTCCTTTTTTTTCTGCCATGCTCCATTGCCTCTCCCCTTCTGGTCTTTTGGTGCTTTTTCTGCTCAGTTCTTTCCATTTGCCTTTCTAATTCTTTTCCCATTGAACAGCTAAATTTGAAGGATTACAGGGATATCTTGTTTTCTATAATATTCTATTTCACTAGAGCCTGCTACTATTGAAATCAATGGCAAGACTCCCATACACTCCCAGGAGAGCTGGAACGGATCCGAAATATTTGCTATTTGCCAAATGGTGGGAGTCTCTGAGTCCAAAGCTGGTCTGTTTACATCAGGATCAAATGCAGACTCCAGTTCGAATCAGAACCATATGCTCTTTCCAAATTATGAATTTTCATAGTAAAATAATCTGCATAATGCATACTGAAGGACAATAATGTCCCTGTTAAGCGCTGACTCAGCACCATGGGAAGGGGGAGGATTACCCTGCTCTGGAGTGAAGGCTGCAGGATGCAGCTCAGATGTGATGGACTTGGGGAGCAAAGGGGAGCCATGCATAGATGGAGAAAAGTTGGTCATGTTTAACAAGAAAATACAGTTAGAAAATATTTCACAATGTCTGCCACCAGTTACTGAGTGAAACTCTAGCTCCACTGACGTCAATAGCAACCCTCCCATTGACTTCAGGCATCTGGAAGTTCACCTACCAAATATTTGATTTGCTGTTGAAGTGTGTACATGAGCGAGATGGCGTCCCTCAGGGATGAGGCATTCTTGTAAGGACATCGCAACGATGCTGCATTTTGCCACTGTGACACTCACTTTCTTAATGTGTTTCATTACTGTCAGAGATTCTCAAAATATTCTGATACATGTCAGCTTGGTTAAAATAAAAAAAAATACTGAATACTTTGTTTTTACAATGAACATTGCTCTTATTTTTACAAATACTCTGAAAACTCAGAGCATTTGGAACCTGATTTTCTTTTTTTGTTCACGGGGTTTTGATACCATCTCCATCTCCTCTCTGGCTGAGGTGAAACACAACTGGGCACAGATGCCTCCTGTTCCCGGGGACGACGATTTGCAGAGAAATAGCGTGCAATAAACCTGACGGTGGTGGTGGCTGCCAGCCCTGGAGAGGTCCAGAGGCGGCAGCAAGAGCGTGGGGGTCCCTGCTGCTAGTCCTGGCCCTCGCATGGCCCACAGGGCAAGCTTGAGCTTATGAACATTTTTATTGCCTGTAATTGCAATCCCTGTTTTTAAAACTGTTATTCAATTTAAAAAGAAAGGAATCTGTTTTCCTAGCTGAAAGGAAGCCTGCTGTACAAATTATGGACGAAGTGCCCCCTTCTGCACAGCCTGTACCCGGGACACAGTACAGGCACTATATTTAATTTCTTATTAGATCCTTTTTTCCTCTTCAGCCTCTCTCTTTTCTAATGCTGTCTTCATGTTGATTTTTCCCCTGCTCTGCTTGTCACTCTGTAATTGCACTGGATTTCTTTCTCTCCCTCCTGCTGGCCTTTTTTCCTTTCCACTGTCTCTTCCCGAGCAGAAAGCAAACCCATTAACATTCCCACTTCTCCACAAACAGGCAAGCCTGCACCGTGCCAGTGTGCTTCCAGCAAGGCAAGATGAGCTTGCCTCCCTCTGCTCCCCTTGAAATCATGGATGAGCCCAGCCCTTGCTCCTCCCCAACGGGAGCTACTCCCCATGCACGACGGACCAAGGGAGAGGATGCCCCTACATCCCTGCCCAGAGGGGAAGACACCCCACAGGATAACAGGGGGGCAGCTCATGGGGTGCATGGCAGGTTGCTTGCATGCCTGCTTCAACGTGCAGAGGTGGACTGGGAGAGGGGGCACACCACAGCCAGGGAGAGTTCGGGTGCTCTGTGCCAAACCTCCTCCCTGCAGCCTGCCGCAGTGGTCACGGCACGCCCGACTGCGGCTTGTTGGTGTTCCTCATTTCCCACTAGGAAGGCAGGCAGGCTCTCCGTCCAGCCCTCTCCTGACACCATGCCAGGCAGCATGTCTGCACGGAGGACATCTTCCCTGGGGAACCTGCAGCATGGCAGCTCCACCTCCATGGTCCTTCAGAGCAGGGTAAGCTCCTCCAGCAGTGATAACATCTGCACGTTCCTCCTCTTGGCCCAAAATCTGGGGCTTCCCGTGGTGGCTCTTGTATTGCAGATGGCCAGAGTCCCGTTTCTGGCACCACATGAGTAAGTCAGTCTGTATATGTATGCGCCTCGGCAAGCGCTTCCACGTGCAAGTCATTTTTGAACCTCAAGTGTCACCGAGTCTAAGGGAAAGGGAGGAGGAGCAGAGGCCTTTATGTTGTGGCAGATAACAGGAAAGGGAGGTGGAGAAAAAGACGGTCTTCTCTCAGCCACTCTTAAAATGACTCTTATCTGCCCTGAAGTTGTACTGCCTGCTCCACCCTGCAGGTAATCCTATCAGAGGCAGGCTCCATGATACCTTAACTCTTCATCTCCCAGTCTTCAGAAATTTCACTTTCACCAAATCCAGCTTTCTGGAAAGGCATGAAGCATCTCTGTGTTTGACAAACCGTATTTTTAGTCACTAGATTAATTAACATTGACCAGCCAATGGCTGATAATGGCACATGTTCAAAAAGTGACCTAGAGATGAAAAATCATCTGCAGGTCCTCCAAAATACTTTCTCCAATTAAACATGTATGCTCAGAGCTTTCGGAAAGAAGAATTTTGGCAATGCTAGTTTGCTCAGTGCTGATTTACAAATTACTGCTTCTTTATCATGCATTGAATTTTAATCCTCAGTCCCTCAGTTTTAAAGCACGTATCAACCCCATGCTAAAGGAGTCAAGAAGATAGGCTTCAATTATTTCATTTTATGGAGGTTAAAAAGGTTCTTGTAAATGACTGATACAAATAACTGGAAACCCAGTTAAAACAACTGGATAACAGATGGCAAAGGAAAGTGGTTTACTGTAAAGTGTTGCAGAGTAGAAGATCATTTACAAGAAGCAATTACACAAACATCCCTAAGCATCCAAGATCCCATAAAAGGGTTGCTGAGGTGGAAGCACATTTTTAATTGTGGATTTTTGTGCTTGAATGAAAATCAAATCTTTACTTTAAATTTTTTTCTATTCTTACTTTTTTAATCCCTTCCCTCTCCATGTCCCTTCATTACCAAAGGAGTATTAATGTTTCTCATCCTGCACAAGTAATGAAACTGGCCAGACAAGCACTCCCTCCAAGAAAATCTTTTACGAAAAGATTTTTTTTTAAAAATTCTTCATTCATTTAATTCTTATTTCCTCTGGGGTTAAAGATCACTTAAAGACCAAGGAAGACAATGCCTGTCTTGTGGACATAAATAGTTTTAACAAATTAAACCACTAGAGTAATAACATATTTTTCTTCAGTATCATGACAGAAGACAAAAGCTGCCTCATTCTGACATTTAGGAAACTAAATGTACATCTGTCTTTACCTTTTCAAGCCCTTTTCATCCCCCCATCTAATCCATTTTGTATAGATAACGGGAACATGACTTTCTTGTAGGATCGTGACATAGTGATGAGCTAATAAGACCAAAGCCTTTGCATGCTGGTGGTCTGCAGACCAAAATACTTTCCTTCAGCTGAAAAAAAAAACATTTCTAAAGTTAGCAAAGGTAATTCTGGCTAGTGTCTGCTGTTCTTCTGAGGATGGAGATTTAGCAGCTCCTGCAGTTCCTAACATTCCCCTGAGGAAGAAAAGGAGGGAGGGGCAGGCAACAGAATGTAAAAGAAACTGTGACACCGCATCCATGGATTTTATTAACGAAGTTTGGCAGCCTGACTGCTGGTAGGAATACTGGATACTTTCTACACTCACAAAATTATCTGCTGTCTCTGATGTGATCTTAGGAGAATCCCCTTCATGTCTAAGAGCCAGTATGAGTATGAAGGAAGTTCAGCCCATTGACTAATGTTTCCCACTGCCTGCCTATATCTCCCTAGCCATCCCCAAATTCAAGTGCAAGGCACGATCATTCCCTCAACAGTATCACCAGTGTGAGGCTTCTCCTGTCTTGTAGTTTGCAGGCTCCTTCTTGATTATATATGCCCACATATGCCAGATTGACCTCTTGCCACTTATTCTCATTTGACACTGAACTCACAGGTACTGGATTATGAGAGTGACAACTTGTCTGCTTCCCTACTCATAACACAAGGTTTTCCCATACATATCTAATACGCAGGTTGCATTTGGCTCCTGCAGGCCAGACTTTTACCAAGACTGCTGGGAAAAGTGGTCCAAAATATGTCTCCATGAGTGGGCAGGAGTCTGTCCCATGTGAAGACATGCCTAGGCTCAGCCTGGGCACTTGCCAAGATGTTCCTGCCTGCTTGGACATACCTGGAGCCAGAAAATACGGGTGGCAGCCCCAGGTATGGAATACGTCTCTAAGGTCAGAAGCATAGCCTCAAGGCTGAGATTCAGAAGGCAAGGACGGGTACATGTTACACCGAGCCATTATTCCTCCAGTTCCCAGGGTGAGCTAAGCACAGCCCAGACACAGCTGAGGATCAAAGATCTGGAGACCCAAAACCAAATCACTGCACTCAGGCACAGCATATACCACAGAGGTGTAGCCACTGGTCTAATTTGCACTGCTGTAGGTCCTGATGAACTGCACCAATCTCTTTTTTTTTGTGTGTTGCACGGCGTTTATCAACGCCAGCATCAGCATGGCACAAACCTGCCAAGGCCAGAGGAGTTATTTCCTGATGCACATCGGTGTTGATGAGATCAGAAGCAGGCTGGCTATCAGGTAGGCTGATACTATCATCGTGTTGGTTAATAAGTTGATACAAGCCTGAGAGTTTTGCAGTATGAGCATTTTCTAAGCACCATGTGGTAATTTTATAACATTGAACAATGCCTGAATGTTCTTCTTGTCTGTCCCTGCACACACACACACACACACGCTTCCTAACCTGCCACAAGTGACTAATAGACATGAAGCCCTAACCAAAATGTCACTGATCTCATGGAGATACTACAAGATTCATTGTCTCCTGCTCTGGGACCAGAGGCACAGCATCCTGGTCAGGACTATCAGCCCGAGGCAGGAGCTGTGGCAGCCCTAGCTGCCCCCCTCGCCAGCTGGAGTAACTGGAGGCATGGTCAAGCTGTCCCAGCAGGAAGGTCTATGCCCTGCCAAGCTGCAGCTATTTGCAGCATGCATCAATACACAGCACTTTAGCTGACATCCGACCTAATGCTCAAAGCTACATGTACAGTTCAGGCCCCCTTCTGGGGAGTGAGAAGGAAAGAAAGACTTTGTTGGAGGGACAATCTACTCCAACCTGAGCCAGATGTCCTGGACAGGTAAGCTGAATCACCCCTGCTTATTTATCCTCATTGACAACAGAGGGACCCTGGATGACAAGCTCAGGGGACACATCTCCCTTCCAGACAGGTAGGTAGGAAAGGTCAGTTCCTTCCCACCCCGCTGTACTCCAGAGACGGGACAAGTGTCATCTTTCCTAAAAGAGAAAATAAAGTTAAATGGGAAAAACAGTGTTTCCCAAGCTGGATTCTAGTTAGGACAACATTAGCTACCAATCACTGGCCAAGAGTGCTATGGACTTTGGAAAAACAGTTCCAGATTTCATTTGAGAAACGTGCCAATGACAGGGCATTCCCCGAGTGGTGTTACAGAGGGGTGTGAGATGCTCAAGGGGTCCTGCAAACAGTCACTGCAATCCACAATATATAAATAATGTGTTCGTGCTCCTTAAATGGGCACCTTCTGAGGCTGTCCTAGTGTCCTGGTTTTGCAGGGATAAAATTTATAGAATCAATTTTCTCTTACATTTTGTTTCAGTTTGTGGCCAGCTATAGTATGGTGGTCAAGGCCATTAGCAGTGAAAGCCAGGGCAGCTGACCCAGGCTGGCCCACAGGTGTATTCTATAGCATTAATGTCATGTTTACTATAAATGGGAAAGCTGCTGGGGATGGGTGGGCTTCTTCTCTGTTTGGTTATGATTGGTGGGGTGATGTGTCACCTCTCTATGGGCTGAGTATAACTTTGTGTCTTTTGTATTAGTATTGATATTGTTTTTCTTATTTTATTAAATCTGTTTAAATTTCAACCTATGAGTCTCCTTACTTTTCCCAATTCCCTTTCTCAGCTGGAGAAGGGTCTTGGGTGATAGAACAACTGGTTATTGTTTAGCCCTGGGTGTGGGCTAAATGGAGACACCTAGAAAGAGAGTTTACTGGCAGGAGTATTTGCTGAAGCAACGAGCTTTATATGAAAGACTGAGCAAAGCTTGCAGAAAGATCTTTTCTGCACTCTGACACGATACTGCTCCCAGCCTGAATTTTGTCTTCATTAGGTACCTGACACATCAAAGCCACAATTTCCCTGGTACTTAATAGACAGCTTATGTGGTCCTAATAACATATCGGCAAGCGTTCAGTATTAAACATACATCATCTGCACGAAGAGAGAAGGAAGGACTGAATGACCTCATTTTAATTAAGGGGTCTTAACTAAGCTACTAATCCTGCACATTCCAGATGTTAGTTATGTGCCTAACTATCACCATTTGGCCTACTCATTAAATTGCATCTACAGTTAATTGAGAGCAAAGCATTTCATCCAGAAAATTGCAGGCTACATTAAAAAAAAAATATCACACTAAAGATGTGGTCCATAAACAAAAGCAGTTATGGTGTCCCGGTGGCAAAGTATGTTTTTTTTCAAAAAAGGGAAAAAGTTATGTTTCAGAGTAAGCTCAGCAATCCCTTAGTACTGGTAGTGCTGCACTGTGGCATGAGGGTGATATGAGAGGATTCTCCATCAAATATGAGGACGCAGCATACCAGGCACTATGCAAATACCCCCATACCAGACCATCTCTGCTGTAGCAAGCTCACAGCTGGCTACAGTAGAAGTCCTCATTACAAACCAGAGGGCACTGGGCAGCAGTCAAATGGAAGTGCTCTGTATAATGGATGAGAGGGTAGCTTGCCACCTTCCAGTGGGGATAAGGGACAAGTGTCCTCCATCAATAAGAAGAAGACAAACCATTCTCATGCTGGCACTAGACCTCCAGCTCAGCCCAAAGGGGTGCATTTGGGCATGCTTGATCCATCACACAAGGACACAAGGACCAGGATGGGGGTCTCTGCATTCCCCTGGCAGTAGAAGCTCTGCTGCGTGAAGTGGCAGCCCACCACCTCTCCTGGGGCTCCAGTATCAGAGAGGACAGAATGCCTCAGCCCTGTACTTCTGCTTGATGGGCAGCAGGGCCAGTGACCCTCAGGCACAGCTCTCCTGCAGGGCTGTCATCAGAGCCTCCCCCAGCGCCAAATGAGTTGCTTCCTCCTCATTTGTCAAAAATGCTGCAAACCCCTGATTGCGTAGCAAGCACTGCCATTCCCCGGGTTCCTGATGACAGGTTGTGGAATCATCTGTCTTTGACAAAAGGAAGTTTGTGTTTGTGCTTTACATATCTAATAGGATAAGAGCAAGAAGAGAGCCTGGCTACTGAGTAATATAAAGCAGGTAACCAAATTTAGAACAGTTGTTCATAGTACAAGTATTTTTGGCAGCTTGCTCCTCCAGCAGAGATTCGCGAGCGCAGCTGTTAACATTTTCTCACCCACCTACACAGTCAAGACAGCCAGTGTTATTTTTTTTTAATAGGATGAATTGTATCCATTGGTGAAAGAAGTTTTGCTGGAATCTGCTGCCTTCAGCAACTGTGCTCACAAGGGATTTGATAGGAAACCCCTCTTAAAGGAATATGAGTCAGTTTTGAGGGCTTTTTTTTTTTTGCAAGCTGCACTTAAAGAATTGGTAAGGAGTTTTCCATCCTTTACTTACATGGACAAGCTAAGTTTCAAATAGCTCTGTAATGAGGAGCTTTTCAAGGAAGTCTTTGTGCTTTGATTGTTTGAAAACTTGGTCTGGGAGTTGCTTCACTGATCCCTTACCTTCTCTTGATCTGATCTCCCAGAGGAGCAGCCCATGATGAATTAAAGCATGCGCTGCATTCCCCAAAGACTACGAATGCAACAGCTGGTTGCACATCACCCAGGAGTGGGAAAGAGGCTAAACCCAAGTGTCTCCTTCCTTCTTTTCTTCAGGCCAGTAGCTTGTCTGGAATAGGGCCACTGTTTTCACTCTGAGTTGGGAAGTGGTGTTCCTCTCTGCCTCCCTGCCCTCCTTTGGCCTCCTTGGATGCTTCTGCATTCTCTGAAGTGTTCCCCAAATGGTCTAGGGAGAAAGTCTGAAGGTATGTAGAGATGAAATAATGTCCTACACAGTGATGTTCTGATTTCACATATATGTCTGTGAAGCAGTATAATAATTTCCCAGACTAGAGCATTTCCCTTAAAAAGACTTCAGATCAGTGGCCAAGATGCATGTTTCTCCTGACATCGGGGAAAACATTCCAGGGCTGCTCTGACATCCAAAAGGCAGCACTAACATGGAGGGTTTTTCTTACCTGCTGCCCCAGTTAGAAACACAGATAGCCTCACTGCTTTTTGCTTAAGCTTTCACACTCTAAAACCTAGAATAGGACAATGGACAATGCACTTGGAATTCACCCTTCTTCTCCCCACACATCATGAAGCACCACAGAGCCACCAGAATAACTAGAGTCCTGAGTCCTACGCCCTTCCTTGAGGTGAGGAATTATCTTGCTATGTGAGTAACTCAGCTTCAGGTACATGAAGTTCATCAGGTTTCTCAGGAGGACAGGTTGCCTCCTTCCTAATACTTGATCAATGGTGCCTTCATTTCCAGAGCAACACTGAACACAGTGATAGTCAAGAGTCTCACAGAGTTAGTTTCAGGAGTGAGTCCTGAGCTGATTTGTTAAAGAGTGTCCAGCCATGCCACACAAGGAGGCTTTTGAAGGAGGCTGGGGAAGGAACGCTCAAGCAGCACTGTGCCCCGACGTACACCAGCCCACCAGCTTGGGGAGCAAAATGCGGTACAGGACACCACCAGCCTAATAAAGAGGGAAAAGGAGCTTTTGTAAGACAGTAGCTGCTCTCTGCGAAATTACTGCATTGCATTTTGCAAGATGACATTTCTGACTTAAAATGAGGAACAGATTAAAAAAAAGTATTGTCAGAATTGACGTACATATTAAAGCCTAAGTAAACCACAATGAAAATGAAACTCAGACAAAACGTTTCCTGTTCTATGTGCATTCCTGCAAAGAAAACTGTCTCTCTCAAGACATGGAAAAGTGTCATGACAGAAATATCTTACAGCATACCAGAGGACACCCTCTGAAAAAATACAGTGGCTGAGCAAACAACTAGGTACTTGGTCTGGAAAAGGCAACTTGGAGCAGGGGCATGTGAAGGGCAGCCACCTGCCATGACAGCAGTAATCCCCTCTCCCTGTCTTCCTGCAGAACCACTCACTAAATGTGAAAGCAGAAAGGGGTGAGCAACTGTCAGTGAGGGAAATGCTACCCTTTGTAGCAGCCACTTCCTGGGATTCCCCAAGATAAGCAGACATTTATACTGTCATGATGGTTTCAGGCTCCTCTTCAATAGCCTGACCTGTTCCCTTAAGGGAAATGAGCACAGATAAATACAGGTCGGAGTCACCAGGTGATAAGCCAGGAGTCCAGGGGAGTGAAAAGGATTGCTGAAACTCAATGCAAACACCACAAGCCTCCCTACACATCTTGCAGTTGCTGTCTCTCTCCAGGGGACCATGGATGCTTGTTAGTATGGTCTGTGTCCAGCCTGCACTGTAAGAGAGGTACCTGCAGAAATGTATGGCACATGGCTTCCTGGGCAGCAAGGAAAAAATCCTGATTATTCAGGGGAACTGAAGATTTTGTGTTTTCTCATTTGCAGGGAAAATAATCAGCAATTAGCTGACCATAGGTGGTCAGGAGGACATTTCCCCCATAGACATGCACATGGACACACACACACATATACAGAGTCATCTCACTGGCTATTCAAACATGTCATTGGTTAGCTGATCCTAAGAGGGCTGAAATACGGGGCCGGGAAGGGGGGGCAGTGAATAGCCTTTTACTGCACTATATTCAGTTGTTCATACCTAAGCTTGGCTTCAGGCTGGAGCACAGCAAGTGCTGGTGAATTCCATCCCCTCCCAAGTCTGAACTTTTGAAATATTGACCACTGTTCTTTTCCTTACCACTGGGTGTGGAAAGACTTTTCAACAAAACGTCCATGTCATCTACAGAACTCAGGGTGGGAGTTTCACTCGCATGTTTTTTCTCCTAGTCATAAGCAAACCTTAGACATACTTAGCTCAACTATTGACCCTCCTGATTTCATGAGTATAGCATTTCCATGGATGTTGCAGTCAGGCCGGACTGCCCAAGGAAAAGACACATATTTTTTAAGCCCTGTCTACCTTGGAGATATTGACAGTGCTAAGAACAAAGAGTTTATGCTAACAGACTTAAAAAATGTGGCACATGGTTTCTCCCACTTCCAAAAACTGCAGAGCCAACTACCGGTTTAGTCTGAACCACTTCACCCTGCTCCTATTTTATGTCGGTGTGGGAAGTACTGAACAGAAATGTCTTTCTGTTACTACCCTGTCCTGTTCTGATGACCTTTCTACATCTTTGGGTTATTGCTCATATTGCTCATATTGCTCACTGGGAAAAGGAACTGTGAAGCCATCAGATACACTCAGAGCAGCAGAACAGTATGATTCATGGTTTGAGCACTCATGGCTTTGGGGCTGGTCCTCAAAGCAAGGAAGAATTAAAAGCCAGCTTCACAGTTGGCCTGCAACCCACCGAAGGGCTAAAGGCACCTCGGGGCTCTGTTTCCCAACATAGTTCAGCTTACGTGGGATGGAGAGGTAGTGATGACTTAAATCATTCCTGTTTGTCTTGGCGTTTGACCACTGAAGAAGAACATGCCTTAGCCATCATCACTACCAGTTGCTGCAGTGAAGGCATTGCTGATGTCATTAGCAATTGCACACACACATATTCACTGCTCTACATGTGAAACAGGGACTCCTCACTGCATTCCTAGGCAACATGAGTTTTTCCACACAGCAGCTGCGGTGCCTACCCCTATCCCTTCCAGAGGGCCCATGGTGCCCACAGCCAGAGCAGGTCCTATTGACAAAGGCTACCCAAAGGCTGCAACCCACATGGCCCTTAGTGAGGCTGAGTCATGAGAGGCAGGAAGAGACAAGCCTTGCCTTCAGTGGGAATAACCGGGGGTTTTGCAGAGTTTTCTGCCTCCCTCTGTATGTTGATCCTCTGGAAAAGAGGGATCTAATGTCATTTCTGTCTGCACCCTTCTGGGACAAAGTCTGCAGCACAGGCAATAAAACTCCTGTGTCAATAAAATTTGAAGGTGTCATTCTGCCTTTGCCTTGGGTTTATCCCTGTGTAATGTGGTCGTCTTTGGTGGACGAACAAAAATTGGGAAGTGAGACCAAACTTGGGCCTGTGCATTTGAGAGTAGTCAAGTCTTGGGACAGGGCTTTTAAAGATATCTCACTGGAAGTCATAGCCTTGTGCAGAAAGTCTTTATTTTTCCCGACTTTTCCCCAATATTGGTACAGTTTTGAAGATAACTTTTTTCAAAGTTAAAAGAAAAGAAGCAGCAGCCCAGGAGGTGCATGGGAATTACCATATCAAACAGAGTTTTGCCTAGCAACTGCTATACATAGAGAATATTAAAACAGATGTTTGAACAGGAAGATCTTCATCAACTGCAGTTTTTGCAAACATGCACTCAGCAGTGGCCTTGAGAAAAGCAGCTCTTCTTAGAAGGCAACCTTTTAAATGAAATTAAACTTAAATGTGCACGTGCAAGGTAGCAGAGAGAGAGTTGTGGCTTTCTTCCCCATGGAGGCATATTTTTTTATTGTTGGAGACTTCTTAAAGAAGGCTTCGGTATGTCTGGATGCTAATTGTTGAGTTGTCTAGACGGTGATGATATTATTACCAAGTTATGCACAGATACTCACTTTGTCACTGTTTCCAGGGCTGCCTACACATATTGCTTCACTGAGTACTGTTGACATGTGCAAAAGCTCCCTAGATATTTATTTTTCTCATTTAGACAGAGATACAGCATGTTTTTGAAAACCATTATGCACTGAACCATTTCTAATGTTTGAAATGTCTTGTGGGTTAGAACTGAAGAATAATAAAGGGGATAAAAGGCACTGTGGGCAGAATTTGATGGGCTTGCTCCTGATACAGACCAAAGTACCTGGGAACAGAATGGGGAGATCTGAACATCTTCTGGGGGCCTGTACACATCTGGGGAAGAAAGAAAAGAAAAAACAAAATGCCTTTTGAGGCCTTAAGAAGGACTTTTGAGCATAAGGTACTCAGGTGGCCATCCAGGGTGGTTTCCGAAGGTAAAAATGATGACTTATTAGAATCATACCATCATGTATGGCTTGACCTGGCTTTCCTGAGACATCCTCTAGCATCCTTAGCATAGCTGACACCCAACAAAACGAATGACTGCCCTGAAAAACACAGAAGATGCTGCAGCTTTCCTACAAAAGGACAGAAGTTGCCCTGCTTCTCTGCAGCTAAAGCACTCACGCAGAGAGGGGGAGATCTGGCCAGTATGGACCCCTGGGTCCATACAGTCCACTAGTGACTGGCCTTCTGCTGGACTTCATGCCGCTGATCACAATCCCTTAAAGCCAGTTGCTGAGCCATCTCACTGAGCCAGTGAGTTGTTGATTGCACTGTCCATTACCTAGTCTATACTTACCAGTTTGCCTGTGAGGATGTTATTTGATACAGTGCCAAAAGCCTCAGCAAAGTCAATTTAAATAGTATCCACTGCTGTCCCCCCATCCAACGTGCTATTCCTTTCATCATAGAAGGATGGCAAGTTGGCAAAGCATATTTCACCTTCGTAAATCTATGGTGATTACTAAATGAAGAGTGATCATCTTATCATCGCCTAGAGAGTGTTGGGAGGATCCATGTTTTGAGGACTGGGAGGAACTCAGGTGTGAGGAGTACAGTGCTCCAATGGCACTGCTGCAGTAAGAGTACAGGCAGCTTTAATAACACAGTGGCAAGTTCAATAGCTTTGATCATAAAGATTTATCATCTTGAACTTTCCTATTTTAAGTCATACTGCAAGTGTAGCAGGACTACTTCTACACTTATTTCAAAAGGTGCCCTATGCCCTGGCTTACTTTTTAGATAACTGTGTGGCCAGTAAAGAAAACTAGTTATAAAACAAAAGATTTGATCCATCCACTGCTGTACTGTAAAAGCTGGCCAGGAAAAAAGAGCTTATACATGCTATACAGCACTTTATATTTGTGGCACTGACTGGAGAAAGCTTAGATGTCCACCCAGCAGTAATTGTTAAAAAATAGTATAACAAATGACTTCTTATTTAGATATGTTACATACACATACATCATAGGAGGAACCAGAAAAGACAGCTTCCCTTCAGGCCATCACTGTTATGATGATGTTTCAAAGTCTATCGGATGCCTGTCTTGATTACTTTGTCCATCAAACTCATATTGACTTCGGTATGAGGATGTCTCTCAAACAAAAATCCCAATGGAGAGAAAAATGTCTGTTTTCTTACAAAATAATAGGTATGAAAAAAGGTAGAAAGAGGAGGATTTATGCTGTTCTGTATAGTTTTTTATATAGATTTTGCCTGAGCTTTAGCAGTTTTTAGTACAGCTTAATCAGATATCTGCCAGGAATAGCTTATGCATACCATTGAGGCAGATGAGGTCCAAGCTCTTCAATCCCAAAGGCTTCCTGAGATCCCAGCTCTACTTTCTCCTGTGTTACTGCATCAGAACCCAGTCTGACAAAGGCCATCACCGATCAGTCACTGCACACAGTCATTCTGTGAATCTTCCCATGCAAATATCCCTCTTAAGTGCCGTTCCAGTTAATTTTCTCATGCAGATCTTGAGCTTCAAGGTCCTTTGGGCTTTTGAGGTACCCAGCAGGCAGTGACAAACTTACTCAAAATGAGATTGGGGAATCCTTTTAAGGGGAGGCTTTAGTAATTGCCTATGGCACAGAAAAGCCACTTCAAGTTTTGAAACAATGAACCGCCAAATAAACACGCATAGGCAGCATTTCCAGAATTTTTTCTCAATATACCCTTATCATCTCGCCCTACTCTCTTAAGATGTTCTGCAAAGGACAGTACTGGGTCATGGATGCAGAGCTGTGGCACTTGCCCTTGGCTAATAAGATTGTCATTCTTGTGGACCTTCAGCCTGAGGAAGGTTTTACAGGCGAAAGTCTACTCTCAAGCACACGGCAGTGGTATCAGTAGCTTCATCACCTTCTCTTGCAGTCCAGCTCTCCACTGCTTTGTTTCTTGGGCACTCATTATGCACATGCAAGAGAAGGGCTGGATGCTACAGAGAGGGCAGGAGGCAGCAACAAGCCTGGTGCTCAAAGCACCATCTGCATAACAGGGTGCATGACCTGGGCTGCAAAGATGGGGCAATGTGGGGCTTCAACTCTCACTAGACAACAGCTAACATTCCAGAGGCTTAGCGAGCAATTGCTTGTCAGCTGAGGTTACAGTAACCTACACAAGTAGAAGTTCAGCAAGTCACCCGGTACTGCAGTGACAGCGTGCACACATTATGACACTTCGACTGGCAGGTAGTAAGGCTTTCAGCTGTCATCATTTGATCTTTTGCAGTTTGCAATGGTTAACAATTGCATTGGTAAAGCGAAGGAGCCCAGCTTCCCTGCTGGGTCTGCAGGCTGACGGAAATGGGATAACAATACAGGAGATGATACATATTTTTGTTCTGAAAATTAGCTGTAACTCTAAATATACCAATGGAAATGATGTGCTGAGCACACATGGGTATTTTTACTTTTCAAAATAGAATTAGACTTGAAGGGTTCAGAAGGATGCAGTCACCCACGGAGGTAACAAGTTTGGCTTTCATGACTGCTCTGTTTGCTGATCTAAATACACAGAAAATTACCATCTGTCTCTTTTTCATAAAAAGCAGAAATTGATACTTTTCTCCATGAGTGGCAAAGACATGACTTTTTTTTTTTTTTTTGGTAGACAGTCCCCACAAGAGCATTAGGTCACATCCTGTGCAGAAATCAGGACCTTGAAGCTGTGGTTAGAAAACTGAATTATAAGCTCCACATTGCTAACATTCTCCCTATTTTTATGTGGGATTTTTTCTCTACTTAATTTCATTTCCCCTTTTCCCTTGCTATTTCCTTCCCTACACCAAGCATGCAAAGGTTGTTACTCGATACCGGAGGAGCGCAGCCATATGCCTGTGCTATTTCTAAAACTGCGCTCGGTGGGCGAGTATGTGACATGTATTCGATGGGAGCAAGAGATAGAGACAGTGACACCCTCATCCTCCCTCCCCAGCCCTGATGAAAGCCATGTTTGATGCTGAACAAAGCTGATAGCATGACTTGTGTGAGCTGAAACAAGCCACTTAGTCATTAATTTTTGTCCGCTCTGGATAAGTTATAAATTACATCATCATTTGAGGAAAGTGCATGAAATTTAGACTAGTGTCTGTGTGGCCCAGTGGCTCAGGGCCTGGGATCCGGTTTCTGGCCAGGCTGTTGATGCTGGAGGAGGTACTTTGCTGCTCGGCTGCCCCTCACACCCTTTCCCTGCCCAGGACCTCGCCTTGCAAACCCCTACCCAGCCAGCTTGGGTGCAGCAGCTGCCTTGCCAACGGAGGGACGGGGCTCCCAGGAGGGGACTCAGCCAATGGGTTTTAATACTTTATAAGCTCAGATTTCTCTCCACACTGACGAGGCATGGAAATAACGAGTGTTACCTCATCTGCCTGGGGTAAAAGGGTGCCAGGCCCCCAAAAGGAGCCTTTGCATCTCTACACCTGCATCTCTATATACCCTTTTGAGTGACTCAGGTATCAAGTCTAACAAGCATATGACCCTCTTTTTACCTAAAATAGACACAGCATGTTTTTTTCATGTAGGGTCTTTATATTCAATATCTTTGTTATGCATTACTGAGCAAAGGGGAAGGGTGCTCCCTGGTGAGTAAACCCCAATGAGAGGAGCCAGAGCGAGACAGAGGTCCCTTAGTCCACTTGCCTCCTAATCGTGGGAAGTGTCTGACCCAAGCATTTCCTGTCTTTATAGGAACCACAAAAACATAGAAATTAAAGAAATGGCTTTTGTACTCAAGGCATCAAAACATTAAATGTTACAGTACCTTATTACCTCACTGACGATCCCCTCATCTCCTCTCGTTTACAACAGCCTGCTGCAGAAGTGACCCCTGAGCTTTGGCAGAGGGACACCAGAGTAACAGTAGGGGTGTCACCCCATGAGAGATGGCTTCACGATCACCCCATTCAGCCATCTGGATCAGAGGCATGACAAATGCCACCACCCATCCCAATAAGCCTCCACAGTCAATTCAGCAAATTATGGGGAAGCAGTCACACAACATAGAATGGGAATTGCAATGTGTCTTCATTCAGTCCACACCTGGGGCTAAACAATAACAGTTTTTCTCTCACCCCAATGTCCCTTCCCCGACCGAGGAAGGGAATTGGGAAAAGGATGGAGACTCATGGGTTAAAGTTAAACAGATTTAATAAAATAAAGAAACCAATATCAATGATAATACAGAACACACAAAATTATACTTAGCTAGAGAGTTGCAGCAAGTTTCTCCAGGAATAGCAATCATTAGGAACAAGAAAGAGAGAGAGAGAGGAGAGCAAAAAGAGACCCACTCCTCCCCAGCTAGCTTTTCCTTTTTTAGTGAACTTGATGTTAATGATATAGAATACATCTGTGGGCCAGCCTGGGTCAGCTGCCCTGGGTTTAACTGCTAATGGCCTGATCACCAAGGCTGGCCACAAATTGAAACAAAATCTAACAGAAACTCGATTCTGTAAATTTTATCCCATGAAACCAGGACACAAAGTCATATTCCTATTTTATATTTCATATTCATATTTTTCGTTTGTTTTTATAGCTATCCAGATGAATGTGCTATAATGTTAAATCCCCTGTAACTACATACAGAACAACAGGAAAATATCAGAATACTATGTAAAGAAAAGTAGGAAAATTAATTTTTAAGCATCCCATTTTCTAGTAAAGTATGGAATCTATCTAAGAAAAGTCAGAACTACTTTTAATTTGGAAATAAGCATAGCTGTAAAATTGTATAAATACAAGTAGGATAATTAGACCTATGCAAGGTTATTGTATTTCTCGATTTCAACATGGTAGCTTCAAGGAAAAGAGATAAGCATTTCTTTGCCATGAAGCACATCAAAAAAATCAAATCTTCCATTGTAATACTAATTTAATACATTAGAAATGTTTTGTGTTATGGACCTACTGCTGTTATTCTTTGTTAGTTTGGAAGCCACAGAAGCTTGAAGTCAATGAGAATTTTGTTCCTAAATTCAGTCAGGCTAAGACTGACTCTCTTACCGGTGCCTGTTTTTTTGCATTAGGGTTTTTAGGTTAGGAAAGAGAGTGTTTGAATATTAAGAATATTTTCCAAATGTGTTAACAACAGTTGCATCAACAGCGCTGCAGGCTAGTGTTAAAATCTTGTGGTTAGAAGCAATCGAATGGTTTGTGACTAGTTTGTTCCTCCCATGTGCCATGTATGCAAAGGTATTCTCATCTCATCATTCATTTTTTACAGTGGTTTATTTTGTGGTTGAGCTTACTCAGTTTCAAAGAGCAGAGCAGACTTTTTCTAATGTTGACCCTTCTCTGGCCTTTTTTTTTTTTTTCATTAAAATACTGGGAAAAAATGAGCAGGATGCAGGATTGAACAAAATCAGCAAAATATGGGTATGGATGTTTTAGAGTAAATGTAAATGATACTAAAATGAATGTAACGGTAAGTGCACAAAATAAGGCTTCCAAAATTAGGAAATGCCAGAAGTTGCTCTGGTAAGATTAGGTTAACCTGCATTGCATATCAGCAATGAGATGCAGTATGATACTGATTAAAACAGACCAGAGAGCCACATGCAAATATTTCCATTTAACAAGGAAATAATAATTCACTCAAATAGCTCAAAAAATACTTTTCAATGAAATTTTCATCATTTTTGCAAATTTTAATGACTTCATAGAGGATTTTATGTTTTAAAAGAAGCTTTCTTTATCACAAACTATGACAGTCACATAACAGATTTTTTTTGTGCCAACTCCCTTGTCATATTTTTTACTCATTTTGTTATTCAGTGATTTCTCTTTACAGCTGACTGTGGTGAGACAGCTAGCTGGTATAATTCAAAATCACCTCCATAGAAACTCTCGGTAGTGTTTATATATATGGCTTTCTTAAGGAGTTTTTCTCAGAAGAAATGATGATCATCAGTTAACTTCTTCAGTTAAATTACTTCATACAACTGACTAAATCTCTTTTCAGCTTAGAAGCGAGAGCTGCCTCTCTGTTACATCCCAGGCAGTATGTCTGGCTGATTCACGCCACAGAAACTTTTCAAAGAAGAGTTATACATCACATATGAAATACAAGAGTAATGTAAACATTTTCACTGCTGCCAAAACTTAAGAGGCCTGCTTGACAAAGTGAAATGCACACCTCTCTTTGCTTTTTCCTACTGGTCCTTGTCAAGATATTCAGTGTTAACTTACATCAAACTTAATGTTTGGTATTTTCTACTGGTGATAATCCATCACTGCAGATAATGTAGCATTTTTTATTGCTTTTATCCCTAGGATATGGGGCTATTTGGAGAAAACACACAAATAAGCCCACAACGTTGTACACTCCTCGAGCCTTTTCCTCCTGCTGGAAATAAAAATAGGCGAGCAAAACCTGGAGTTGCCCCATGTGAAGTCAGATGCTTGGTTTTGTTTAGCTTGTGAAAGAGATGCAAATATCCACCTGGCCCCTGCAGCAGATATGTTTATGTTGCAAACAGCACGTTTTCATCCCAGCATGTGGCTTCCCACTGCCAGCACAGACTGTGGCATTTTATCTGTCAGGGATGGCCTCTTGGACTGTAATTACAGTACACGGCCATGTTTCTCCCCCTATCACCAGCTTTATTATACTCTGTTGGTTTGTGGTTTCCCAACTGAAACTTTAGCTACCTACTGGTTAAAAGTTGCACATTTTGATGAAGTACAGTTACCACATGCCACCTAAGTCTGCAGGACTAAAGGTACTACAGTATTCACAGCCAGGGGTTTGCACAGCATCTCTCTCTCAAAGCAAGGTGTTTATATCACCAAAATGGAAAAACTACTTCTCCAGGAAAATGGTTACTGGCCGGATAAGGTTATAATTTACAGCATACCACACTCTAGTTGCACATGTCAGGAGGATGACTTTCATGCGTGCAGAAGAAGGATGGTCTTGTGGTTTAAACCACGGGAACAGGACTCTGGCAATCAGGATTCCGTGACTCTGGATGAAGAGCCACCATGACACTCCGCCTCAGCTCCAGTGGCAAGACCCACACTGCACCTCCTCCTCTGTTTTTTGGAAACCATAGAGCCTCGCTGGCTGGGATGCTTCCCCATTCCTTCTTTCCCGGGGTCTTGGTACAGAGGAGCCCTGACCTCAGCACCACAGCAACAGCAACACTGTTGTGTGGTGCCTTCCATGTGTGTGGTGCCTTCCTTGTGCATAGTGCTTGCTCTGCAGCCCTCAGCAGCCGGTGATTTTGCTTCATTGATGAAGAACCACTGTGTTATTATAAACCCAGTTCCAGTCCTAGCCGGCCAACTTGAGATGGACTTAAAATTTCAAACTAAGATGAAACATGTGTCCTAGCTACACAGACATTACAGCAAAGGCATTTGGAATTATGGTGCATGAACTAATTTCATTTTTGTTTAATTCAAAACCCATTCTAGTGTGACTGTCTAATAGTTTGCCTTAAGATTAATAGATCTTTACATAGTTGAGGGGAGACTATCATTAAAGCTGAGCATAGCCTGAAAAAGTCCACAAAGATTTATGTGTGCATATGTGGAGCAGCTCTTTTTAACTGCAAAAGCCTCCCTTAGCTTAAAAAGAAAAAGTCTATAAAAGCAAGGGGAGGAAATCACTCCAGCTGGACAGGCTAATAGAGGATGCTGGAGCACTCAATGCTTCCTATTACCCAGCCCAGCCATGGGACCTACAGATTAACCTGGTCACCATGCGTCAACTTGGCCAGGGTGGTTCAGTAACATCGGGTTTGACTCTTGTTGCTTTCCATAACCAAAACACTGTCCTGACACCCTGGAGGAAGGAGATCTGAAAAGTCAAAACAAGGGAGAGCCACATGACTCTCAGCTGCTACCAACCAATATTAACTCCACTGCTTCACATACTTCTCCGACTGACACCAACTGGGGATCCAGCCATCTTGCTGAGCACATTAAATCTTGCCATGCTGGCTGGAAAAAAATACATCTTACATTTTTTAATTCTTGCCGTGGAGATGCAATTGAAGACCAGGCATGCTTTTCATGGGCCATGATAAAATTCTCCCTCCTGGGAGCCACAGGATGACCGTGCCACTCAGTGCTTCTGCTTCAAAACCATTTGAACCTCCCTGTTTCCTGCACTGAGCTTTGAATGTTTTTCAAGGAGCAGGTATCAGCAATCCATTGCACAAAATAAAACTTATCTACCAGCTACTTGAGGATAAATAAGTTGAGAACTTTTGGAAGAGGGGGCAAAAGTTTGCAACTTCTGAAACTTTTCTTACATGAAGATGCTTGTTTGATACCTGTGGCAGTTAAATGTTAAGGGCTTTAACGGCACAGCTTTGACCCGGAGGTGGCTGGGAGACCTACCACCTTGGGGTAGGTGCCATGCAGCCTCCAGCCCTGCTCAGGCTCTGTGTGTCAGTGTGGGGCTGGCATGTGGGGTGGGGAGCAAGCATCTCCCACCATCTCCTTGGGGCCGGGGCACCAGTGCCTCCCGAGGGGCAGTGGGGCAGCTCACTTCCACCCTGAGAAATAACTCCCGTGCTGCCCAAATACTTCAGATGACATCTCCTCCACTAGCAGAGTCTTACATTTGAGGTTTGGCGCCCGAGGCCGGTCAGGCTCTGCCTGGGGTGCTGCAGCTGCGCGGCCGGCTGGAGGGGATGGCGGGGAGAGGGAGGATACTGGCCGGGCGCAGAGCTTCCCGGACACTGGAACAGCTGATCTCATGGCTGCTGACTGAAAAGTGGATGTGAATTGGCAGCGAGGCTCGCTGGAAAGGCAAGCCATGCCAGAAGCCTGCTGCGCTTGAATATCTGTCAGGATGATAGCTGACCTCTCTGCGTTAAAAATAGGACTGCTGGAAGAGGAGGGAAGAGCAAGCACGAAAGGGTGAAAACACCCTAGCTGAGCTTTTCAAAGAGATAGCCATCCAATTCCCTTAAAATTAGTAGGCAATGGGTTTCCAAAACTCAGGCACTTAAAAAAAAATCCACAGCTATTTTTGAAAACTGCAAAGGCAGAGGTGGGAACACATGGTACAAACCAACAAAACAAACCAGTGGATTATACCCAAGAAAACGTATATTTCTTATTGGTAGACTCTGAGTTTGGTGGCAGGATAAATTTTCAAAGCAGTTGTACTTTCATTAGCGATTAATCCAGTACAAACATATTTAATCCATATTAAAATCAATTGTAATTTAATCCTGTCTCATGATGATAGAAGGAACAGAAAACTCTTCCTGAGGCCAGAATCGATACCCAAAACTGTAGACAGTTTTAAAGATACCAGTCTGGAAAATAAATACCTCTGTTTTGTCTCAGCCAAGTCAAAGAGATGATTCATATGAAATATATGCACTTTTCATTAAAGAATTATTTTGCTCTAAATTTCCAAAAGGTTTGCTGCCCTCCTCCCCAAACCTGACATGCAGTAATGCACGCCTTTAAACTGATGTGAATCTTTATAGTGACCTTTGTTTTCCTGGTGCTTCATCTTTCAACCCCTGTCCTCATTAGGAGGCTCCTATTTTTGTGACATAAACTAACAAGGATGAGGGGACAAATAAAGCATCACGTTCCAGTGTTAGCGTCCAACTGTGCCTCGGCCCGCAAGCTTTCCCTCTCATTTTCTCCCTCTCTCCACATTTATGCATCCAGTGCTTTCTGGGAAGACATCCAAAGGTACCTGGCATGTCACTGTACATGGTTAGAAATGCAGATGCATCATGCAGGGGACGGAGGGGCTGGGACCTGGGCATACCTGCCACTTCTTGTGACTGGGGAAGTACCAAGCATGGAAATAACCCCAGTACCCATAGGGCAACCCAGGACCTTAAGGAGGAGCAGAGCAGGTCAGAAGTAAAGGCAAAATTTGGCCCTCTGATTTTAAAAAGGATCTATATATTCATGCTACAGATATTTTATAAAGACTTGTTTGGCAATAACCAGTTAGAGAGCACATTGTGACCCCCAAGGGAGTGGATTAAAGTGCAGATGTCGACACTGAGACATGCTGTTAATGCAACATTTCTGAACTTGATTTTCTTGTACCATCAAGAGTGCAATATGCCAGAAACCTGATCCCTGGGGACCATTCAAGGTTGAGCTCCTAAAGAATGCCGCTCATGCCAGTCATTGCTGCAGATGGGGTGGCTTGTTTACCGTCTGGAATCACTCCCCCATTCCTCTGCCTTCTGAAGTTAAAAAAGAGCACTGCCTGTAATAATTTGTTTTGCTTTTCCCATAAATTTGCTCCCTAAACTTAAATTCCAAAATGAACCAAAATACCACTGAAAACCTCTGCTCTTATCTCTTCGCTGTCTGGCTTTGTGCAACATTCTCCATGACAACCAGTAGCAGCAAGCAACACAACCAAAGCCTAAGACAACAGCAGGGTATATAAGCATCAACATAAATAAGGAGAAACACAAGTAATTTTTATCTATGAAAAATAACTTCCTAAGCAAAGAAGCCACACTAAACATTCTTCCAGACTTCATTAACTTCCTACTGAGTAGGTATTCTGGAAATGTCCCACAAACAATGGCTGGCTCTTTATCTGTCTGTCTGTATAGACATTGACTGCTAACAGTCACCTTCTACCAGAACTGAGAAAATATTTTCCTGCAGCTACATATATAATAGTTTCTGTTAAGTTGCTGTGTACAATGTGTATCTTCTTGCACACAGCTCTTAACAGTGATCTTTCTTGTCATATTGTGTTAGAACAGAAATATTCGGTCTCAAACATACTTTTTCAAAGTAGCGTTTTTGGTTTAGATTTCGTGTTGGGTTTGGGTTGTGAGAATGTAACATTCAAGACAACTGTGGAAAATACAGGTGGCTTCTCCTATCACAAACTGACTGTTTTGCCCCTCTCATCATTCCTGTGACCACTTCCTCTGATCTCAACAGCAGTCAATGATGACAGAAAGTGACATCACAAACTGCAGTGTGATATCACTAACAAAAGGTTTTTCAGTACTATCTAACCTTACAGGTAGAGCATTAGTACCTGCATTTCTGGTGATGGGACTGAGTAGCCATGCTGCCTTCTGCAGATGATGCCGCACACACAGACACACAGGACAGACAGCAGGAGTGTGTTAAGGATCAGCCAAGGGGAACGGTATCGTTAGTCAGAGGCTGTCGCCTCTTGCATGACTGCATGATAGGAATTGCTGCAGATGGGCAAGTCAGGGTATATGTTGTGTGATGCTGCTGTGCCATGGAAAATTCCTGTACATGCTCCTTTTGACCCCAGGGCTGGGGTCCTCAGGATGGGTTGCCACTTCCAACAAGATCTTCCTCCAATTGCTGCTTCAGCTGCCACACACAAACTGCCTCGCCTGCTCCAGAGCATGTAACCATCCAATTAGTGGGGAAAAAAATTATCTTTGCACAGTTGGCAGCCAGCACAACTGTCTGTTAAATTTGTTTATGCCAAGGCCCTAAGCAGCTCCCACCGTACTGTAACGCACTGCAAGAACTTTGTATCCTTAGGAGGAAATTTACATTTGTACAGAAAGATGTGATGAGCCTCACATGTGACTTAAGTCCTTTTCAAGCCTCTAGACTTGACAATTTGATTGTCCTCTAGGTCTGACAATTTGATTACTTGCACATTCATTATTTCATCTCTGATTCCCAGTGCCATGTTCCACAAGCAAAAGCATGAGCACCGTGGCAGAAGGATTCACTGACTTGAGTTCAAAAGCTGCTGTGTTCTCCATGCTGACTAACCGTGAAAGTTATAAGAAAATATTATTTTTATTTGTTTCACCTCTTTCATCACTGAAATTTATATTTTCCACCATCAGTGAGGCACAGGCTCTTCACATTTTTCTATAAGGAAATACCCATTAATTTTGCCTTACAAATTGCATTTGTCTAGCAGAGAATGCTGTTATGAAAGCTGAAAAAACAGATAAATTCAGTGGGTTTTTTTTTCTATTTTAAGTGTCTTTGATGGTGTGAACAAATCACCAGTTGTTTAAAAAGAAGCCAGTATAAAACTGTTCTGTGAGAGCATTGACCATTGTTTCAACAGAAGTGAGTCACGGCCTAACTCTTCCAAAAGAGTGTGTGTATATGGGGGGGGGGGCAGTGATGCACCCTAGACACTACTGTAATCTGTGAAGATGTCTGTAACAACCAACACTCTCCCTAATGAGACCTCAGAATGTCTTGATGATCTTCTCTAATTGCTCTGTATAATTGGAAGATGCTGCAGCCCCACTCTGCACTAAGGATGAGCATTTCAAAAATGCTAATCTGCAAATTGTATGAATACAGCTCTAATTGGGCCGGGGGGGGGGGGGCCGTTGGTGGGGTTCGGGGTTTTTTTGCAGTCTTGATTATTTAAGGAAGAAAGCAATGTAAATCAGCGGTCAGATATATCGATTATCAAATTGCTAACATAAAGCACCACTGAGCAACAAAATTGCCCATATGACTGCATTAAAAACGGTTGTTTGCTGTCAGGATTGTACAGGAGAGTTAGTCTGTGCTGAAGTTATCTCACTAATGTGCTGATCCTTTTGGTTCACAAGGGGATTTACACTGTTAGCAAGGGACCACCAACGTTTCCTAATACATCACTTGCTTGCACTAAATGAATAGGTCTTTCCAAAATTCTCACTTTCAAGCACCACACAAATAACCAGAAAGATCACCTGTAGAGGCAGCTTAAAAAATGTAAATGTTTATGATGAAAACACATGAGAGTCTGTCAACCTGGCTTGCAGGGGCAGTGGGCTTGGCTCCCACCATGCAGGAGCAATCTCCAGTGAGGTCTCTGGGCCCGAAGGAGTGGGTTTTGCTCCTCATCCCCAGCAGAGAGAGCAATTTTGGAAAAAGCCATCCTAGCCCCTGATACTGGTCCAGTCCACCCCCTGAGCTGCTAGGAAAGGGAACACAGGGTCTGCCCTTGCGCCTGCTGCTTTCCCAGCCCCCGGCACTGCTGTACCGCTGCTGCAGGTACAACCACCATCCTCCTTGCTGCTTTTGGCTTGACATCAGGTTGGTGCCTGAAGCAGTCGTGGCCTCAAGTGGTTCCTGCGGCATCGCTGGCAGCTCTGGGCATTAGTGCTGTGGAAAGGATGACACATGAGGCCAGAAAGTTAATGGAAATGTCAGCCAGCCTGATTTCACTTTTTTCCCCCTTCAATCTCTCCAACTAGGACAAGGATGGTTAATGCAAAGCCGATGTTGTAAAAGCTACGTTTGCTTTTTCTTATTTCCCCTTTTCCAAGGTGGGCTCTCCATTCCTGGCAAGATTTCGCATCCCATCAGAGTTGCACAATGAGATACGGAGCTGCCCTTAGCTGGCATCCAGGGACTCCCCTGAGTGCAGAGGGCAGTAAGTCAGGCCTCACAGCACCCCACTGTAGCCCACCCCCTGCCTCTGCCTGGCGTAACAGAAATAGCCAGCAAATGTGGTTTCGGGTAGCTCCCCCAGGGATATGGCAGTAGGTTGGGCTGTGTTCAGTCGTGCCAGAATTTATCCCTGTTCCCCACTACCAGCAGGGATTGCGGGGGTGGAAAGAGTGAAAAGCCACACTGCCCCTGACTCCTTCATTTAGGGTCCCAAGGGGACAGATTCATCCCATCTAACTTTGGCACCTCACCGAGGCACCAAGTTAGGAAGCCAGTCCTCCTTGTATAGACAGGGGTAGAGAAAGGCCTCTCCAAAAAACAATGTATACCACCTGGATGGAGACCTCAGTCACGCCATGGAGGACACTGCTTGCCTTGCACCGCAGGGGGATCCTATGCCTAGTTACGCACATATGAAGATACTTCACAACATATGCTCCTCCTTTCACTGGTTTAAGCTGGAAGGGCGATATTTACCCATGGAGGATGCCAAATCCTTTAACGTGCTGACAGACTTGATCAGTCATGAGCTCCTTGCCATAGATTAGGTTGCATTTATCTCCGTGCTGTGCTAATGGTTGCAAAAGATGAGTGATACAACTTTTCTCTCAGAACTGGATTTCTTTCTCAGTAGCAGCGTGGCATTTAGCCTGCACAGCTGACAGAGAAATTAAAAAGACACTGTTGTTCTCTAGGTTTGCTACTGGAAAAGCGTGTAATCTAGAGCACTTGTTTCTAGCGTGTGACTAAGTTATAAGCAACAGAAATCTTGAGTTTTATCATGGAAAACGTCTGTCAGTCCTATTATCTGACATTGCCTACAGTATCTATACTTCCACAAGCAACTGTGTGGAGAGAGAAGCTTGACAAGGAGAACCACATCCGCAGCACACTATATACATTCATAACACGGTAGCTCATTTGCTGGAATATTGGCCAAAAAAAGGATGAAGAAAGTAGTAGCAGCGATGAGGCAGCCCTGCTACCCTTTCTGATCACTACCATCAGCAAAGCTTTGTGGTGTTTGCCTCATTCTTTTTTTTTTTTTTTAAGATTTTTCTTTTGGAGCACAAAAGATACAGGAGATAGAATCTAGCACTTCATCATCTCTCTCGTAATCTCTTTTATCAAAAATGTGTTAATTTGGAAAAATAAAAAGGAGGATAAAAGGATGATTTATGAACACACATAGACTAATAAATATGCTTATAACTTTGCAAAAGAGCCATTGTTAAATATGTTTTACATTTGAACGGCTATAAAATTTTTAAAGAAAGCTCTGGTGAGTCTGGTTTTAATGAAGTCTTTTGTCTCTCCAAGGCAGCATATTCCATGTGGAGAAGGTTATTTTCCCCCCATTTCTGATATAGTTAACTCTCAGAAAAATAGCCAAGGCACTTGTTATTGCTGCTGTATATTGTTCTTTTCAAAAGGAACAAGTGGTGGCTGCCAAACAAAGTGGCAAGCGTGCAAAGTTGGGATCTCTCCTGATAAAACGGTCAGTGCCAAAAATACAACTAGCAGCCCCAAAGGGGTGAAAAATACAGGATCTGTCCTCTGCATTCATGCCTAGCGAGCACATGCAGGCTGGTTGTCCTTTCCAAAAGCTTTGCTTTTCTCACCCTGAAATTCCAGCACATATCCCTTTTTAGTCTTTACCACCATCATCCCCCAATTCCCTGCTCCTTCTGCCAGCTTCCCAGTGATTTCCTTGACACGCAGGTGTATGACTTGCTGGCATTTTTTATTCTGTGTGCTGTTCCCCAGTGTAAAAGATACATTTTATGTGCCAAAGTTTTTTTTAACTGTGCTGGTCAAAATAAACACAAACACAAGCCCCTGAGGTTATGTATGCATTCCAGCATTTGAAAATGAGCGGTACTCCTCGAAGTGTTAACTACATTTTAAAATTAAAATGTTAACTGAGCTGGTTATAAAAGCAGGTCATATGATGAAAACCAAAGTCTGTTGTGAATGCAAAATGTCTGTAACTGATGTGGAGGTTGTTTGTCTCTAGCTTTTAATTAAAATTTTGAGCACAAAGAACCATTCCAGTCTAGAGAATAAAACCAGAAACACCATGGTAGTAGTTTTAGAGGTAGAAATTTAGGATGCTGTTCTTTTTCTTTCAGTGAACCACCAAGCCCTTCTCACTGAGCTTGGGTAGGAAAGAGTCCATCAGTTCCCTGACAGATTTTCTTTCTCTCAAATGGCAGGTGGAGCCTAGAAGCGAGTAGGTTCTGATCATCCCACACAGCATTTTAGGTTGGCTATCCACTGAACCTTTTCTTACAGCCCCCTGAGCATTCAGGTATTCCCTGTGCATCCTGTTGTGGGATAGCTTCATCCATGGTTTCTCCTTATCCTATAGAATAATAGAATCATAGAACGGTTTGGGTTGGAAGGGACGTTAAAGATCATCTAGTTCCAATCCCCCTGCCATGGGCAGGGACACCTTCCACTAGACCAGGTTGCTCAAAGCCTCCTCCAACCTGGCCTTGAACACTGCCAGGGAGCGGGCAGCCACAACTTCTCTGGGCAACCTGTTCCAGTGTTTCACCACCCTCACAGTAGAGAATTTCTTCCTACTAATATCTAATCTAAATCTCCCCTCTTTCAGTTTAAAACCATTCCCCCTCGTCCTGTCACTACATGCCCTTGTAAAGAGTCCCTCTCCAGCTTTCCTGTAGGCCCCCTTCAGGTACTGGAAGGCTGCTATAAAGTCTCCACGGAGCTTTCTCTTCTCCAGGCTGAACAACCCCAACTCTTTCAGCCTGTCTTCATAGGAGAGGTACTCCAGCTCTCTGATGATCTTCGTGGCCCTCCTCTGGACTCGCTCCAACAACTTGCGGCCCTCCTTCAACTCACGCCTCATAGTCTGCTTATACTTTCACCTGTTCCTCCAAATGGCAGGCTGTATTTGACCTGTCCCACAACTAACTCAAAAGCTCTCAGTAAGCAGTCACATGTCTTTACACCATCTCTGCAGCCTATGAGTGTCCTTCCATGTTATTAAGCTGGGAATTTCTTCAGCAGAGTGGACTCTGGGGATCAGCTCTTCACCTTGAAGCCTGGGACAATATTGCCTAGCAGGCCCCTTATTTCTTTTGTAGGCTTCTGGGGGAAAATTATTTTTCTCTTACTTTCCTCTTGCCTCTGTGAACTTTTCTAGACCTAGTTAAAAGCTCAGAACTTGCCAGAAGCCCTCTGGCTCCACCACAGCTGAAGAGGATGACATTTTTACCAGTGCTCACCAACTCAGTATTTGACTCCACTGGCCTCCCTGTGCATGGTAAAACCTTAGGGCAGTGGAGCAACAGTGAGAGATCAGAGCACCAGCGCAGTAACTGAAGGAAAAATTGGTGATGCCTCCCTCTTCCTGTCCTGTAAGGGAATGCTGAGGTAAAGTGCTCCTGGCAAACTTCTCATCCTGAAGAGAAAAGATGAGAGGAAGAAAGGGGCTGTAACTTGAAGATGTGTTAGGTGAGTCATAACACCTCTTGGGGATGCTTCTGAGGTAGAGCATCTCATGTGTCATCCTTCGCTGGTGGCTGCGGCTGAAGCAGGGAATCTGGTCCTGCAGGGATGCATAGCAGCTTGCAACTCACTAATTGGCTTTGAAATGAAGGGTGGCCTTTGGCATGCTGTAGCTCTCCCTTGTCTGTGTGGGTGTTAGCTTGGCAGTAACTTTAAACTACTTGCATACCCTAGACCTGCTCCTTGCCCTTCCCTTTCTCCTTCTAAAAAAGAATGTGTTTATTACCCCTTGGCATGCCCAGAGATGGCTTTGCTTCAGCTGAGTTTGTGCCTTCTTTTGCTAGAGAAGTGCTTGCTCCCATCCTCAAGATTTTCATTTGGAGCCCAACATGAGCCGCTCACGTCTAGCAGGTTTCCCACTATCCCAGTACATCGCATGGGAAATCTAAATTAGCAGCAGGTAAACATTTACTGGACTCAGTTCAAAGGCTCTGAATCGTGACCGAGTGGAGGCTGCAGAAGGAAAACAGCCACGGTTCACAAAGCTGGTATCCCACCCACCTCACAGGGCAGGCAATAGACAGGCCACGCACTGGAACATATTTTCAGCAGTACAGGCCCGGGGTAATTTATGAGAGCTTATAATGCTAACTACTAATGTTAAAAATGCTATATCCTGTGTAGAGGTGGGCAAGGTAATGAAGCATTAAGTCTGGCTGCAGCTGAAAACCTGGCTCTGTCTCGGCTCCGTGCCCGTGAATGAGTGAGAGTCGGGACAGAGCCAAGGCTCTGAAAACTGTCTGGCATCGCTTCCTGGCGGTCACGGCGACCTGAGGTGCACGCACACATGTGTGTGTGTGCACATGTGTGTACACGCATGCACGTGTGTGTGCCACATTATGTACAGTTCATGCTTTCATGCTGCATGTTCAGATCTAAAGATCTGACAATGTTTTTGCCTCACAGGGCTAAGAAAAATGTTTGGCTTGTCATAGCCTTAGCTATACCTTCAAACCTTTTGGCTTGTCTCAGAGTAATGCTTAGACATAATTGGAGACATCTTTCAGCAGAGCCTATCTCCGAGACTGCAAGACATAATGAATCGTTCCTCCCTCCTCAAAAGGTAAACTGCTGCTGAACTCCCAGCACTGTGTTCACCTGCTTGATGAAACATGTTTTGAATTACATAAGACTGTGATATTTAGTTTCCCAAGCAGCAGTGGTGAGAGGTTTGCACCTAGCAAGAGATTATCCCTGAGCCACACTGGAGATTGAAGAAAGCCTAAAATGCAACCATTTGTATTAGATTTTGAACAGCTCAGAGGTGGGGACTAGCATTTCCACTATTTTTTTATAAAACCTGAAGTGATTTGCAAAACCTGGGTCCAGATTTGGCCCAACTTGGAGCAAATATTAATTTCCTTTCCAATTCAAGATCATCTCTTATATTTGGAAATGTAGAAAAAGACTTCTTGGTAATTCACTTTCTTTGAAAGTTGGACTTTTCTAACGTTGGGAATGGATGAGACTGAGTTTTGCATGTGAATTACACATATTTTTAATTCAGACACATCCACTTTTATTTTGAATTCACATACATCCATGTAAACTCAAACAATATTTTTTTCACATTGAGTAATAATTGCTGTGTTGCGTATGCTTTCAATGCAAACAAAAGCGAGCAGTGAAGTCATACAAATCCCCAGCTCAAACCACTCATGAGTTCCTCTTTTTGACCTCAAGTACTTGTTGCTGACTGCCCACGAGTCCCAGTCCTCATGCTAAACACCCAAGGGGCTCTCAATCATACTAGTCTTTTCATGTGCTGCTGCACTCTCTCATCTGCGGAGGGAAGTGCTGATAATTGCACAACATGTGTTTTTCAACCTATTTTGGGGAGGGTTTTTATGCACTGTAAAAACTAGAGACTTGATACATCTGCGCTTTGTTGAGACTTAATGTCTTCAGGCTCTGGTAAGAAGTGGACACTGTCCTGTAACTGAGGGAATCAGGAAACCTGTGTTCTCTGCTTCTCTGCATTTGCGGGCTTGCTGGGTGACCTTCAGCTGTTAGCTTGCTTTTCCATGCTCCCATGTCTGCAGTAGAGGGATGATAACAATTCCCATCTTTTCTGTGAAGTCAGATACTAGAGTTAAATACTATAATCAGGGACCACATATCATGGCAATGATTACGTAAAACTCTCTGCTTCCCAGCCATCTCCTCACACACACACACACACACACGTACATGTGTCAATGCACACACACACACACACACACACACACACAGAACCCCCACACCCCTCCAGTACGCTGTATGCACACATATGCATATCTTCCCCCTATGCATGCAAGCATGCACAGTGCTCTGTGAGGTATTCAGAGTGCTGAGGAAAAGGCAGGCTGGACTGAAACGGATTTCAGCAGAAACACTAAACCGATTGAAGTTGAAATCAGGATTTTGCATGCCAAATGCTCAGGAAAACATTCAATTCAGTTTCTTATTGAGTACAACAGCAGAGCATTCTTAAGAAAGCAGTTAAAAAAGCTAAAATTACGCCCCCCATTTTTTTTTCAACGTATGGGAAAGCTTTACTTAGAAAACAAACTTTCCCTTGTGCTTTAATTGGCTGAAAACCATGTGGGTTTTTTCCTGATTTCCACTTCAACCTTTGTTTTGTCCTGCCTAAAGGTGCACTAATGTTGTGGTCAAGACACTTGCTCGGTCCTGTCTTTTTATTGTGTTCACAGGCAAGATCTGTGAAACAAGGACTGGGGAACAGTAAACAAATTGTGTATGCCTTAAGAATCGTGAAGTTTGCTTAAAGGTGGAGAGTTTTCAAAATGAAAATATTTAAGTTTACAGTACTTGCCATTGGCTTTTTGTTTATTTGTTTTGAGGTGGGCTTCCAGGTCTTTAAAATTAAGCTAGCAGCAGAAGAAAAGCCACATGACTGTTGTGTTGAGTGGCAAGAAAAATGCCGTTATCGAGAGTCAGGATGAAATACAGGGCGGGAACCATGACAGTCCCCTCTTTCTGTATTGCCCCATTTATATGCCGGCTATTTGGGAACAGTCAGAAAAGGAGCAAGGCTGAAAAGCTTGAGAAGAGTGAGACGCAAAGTCGAGCGCAGGAGTTAACTCAGACGCGATGCTGTTATACAGCAGGCACCACCGGCAGCGGAACCTGAGCGATCCAGAGCTTGAGAGGGGCCCTCGGTGACTGCTCAAGTTCGACCGAAATAACTTGGTGACCTGAGCAGGAGATGTTTTACCCAGTTTGAGTTTGTTTTTTTTAGAATAGTACAGGCTTACCCCTTAAACAAACGAAAAGACTGTCCTCGTCTCTCGGGGCAGCTACACCCGCCGTTCAAAAGCTGTAAGCCTGCGTTGTCTTCCAGCCTGAGCCGCTGCAAACACTCAGGAGCCACCGGAGCCCCTTCGGAAAGCCTGGACTTTGCGGGGAGCGGGGGAGGTCCTGAGATTACCCGGCCGTTACCGGGAGTTTGCCGGGCTCCCGCGGCACCCAGGCTCTGCCCGCCGCTCGGCTGCTGCTGGCGGCACGGCTGGGACCGGCCTGCCACCTATCGGCACCGGCACCGAAGGGCGCCCGCCGCCAGCCGCCCGCCGCCCGCCGCTTCCGGGGCCGGGGCTGCCGGGAGACCCTGACCTCGCTGGGGCCGTGTCTGCGGCGGGCAGGGCAGCCCCGTGGGGAGTGGGGCCGCCCTCCCACCCTTGTGCCCACTTGCACGGCCCTTGTCACCCAGGCTGGAGGGGCGGGAGGGTGCTGCGGCCCGTCCGGGCAGCGGGAGGGGAGCTGGGCCCTCCTGGGTCGGGAGGCGGAGGGGGATGGACGCTGCCGGGAGCTGGGCCCGCGCATGCCCCCAGCATCAGTGCGCCGGGGAGAAAACATCGCCGGGGGCCGGTGGTTTGGGGCCTATGAGCAGTGTGCTGATGTCCGCTGAAAGGGCCGCAGAGACATCGGCTGTTTGCGCCCCCAGCCAATGTTGTTCTCGCTAAGCCGTGCATTAATGAAGCTGTATTTATTTGGTGTTACGTTTGAATCTGTGTTCGCATTCCGACTCCTTACACAATAGTTTTTAGGCCAGCCACCGTGTACCAGTGTAAATATTACAACATCTTTTGGCCAGATTCAATAAGAAATACCTTCTGTAACCATGCCTGGCTGTTCCTTGATTCTTGAGGAAAAAAAAAAAAAGTCAGCGACTGTGTGTCATGGAATGGCTGTTTTGTTTTTCTACAGTCCACTTTCATGGTAAGCCAAACGTGTTCTCAAAGCCAGGATTTGTAATCCTAAAATCCATGTGACATGAAAGGCTGTGGACTTTATTTTCTTTACTGAACCAGTCTGTGATACACCATGAAATACTCCCTACAACAGTGCACGTAAATGCCTAGTACAGAGGGAGACGGTTTGGTACCTTTGCATAGGAATTGCTTCTGGGATCCTATTTCCACACCGCGAGGTCTAGCCCCACTGCCCGCTTGTGTTAACCTCAGCCTGCTCTTCCCAGCCCAGCCCCAGGACACAGACCCTCCAGGCTGCCTGCTAACCGAACCTGCTCCTGAGGTCTGGTGATCCACAAAATAGGGTTATGCATAAATATTGGCCAAAAAATGACTGCCTTGTAGTTGCTTCATGGGTTGATCTTATTTTTTTCTGTGCCTTCATCTTTAGGATTTGCTGGTTTCCTTCTCCTCAGGTGGTGCATATCTCACCCAAAGCACTCACTGTTCTTCACCAGCGTGGTTGCGTACTGTTTTATATCATTCCCCATTTTGTAGAAACAGATGCAAGGAGCATGATTCATCCAACCTGTGTAAACAGCTACCGCAGGGTTAAAGGAAACAAACTGCAGAAATGCATCTCTTTCTAGTTTTCTCTGGTTCTGCCTGTACTCACAAATAAAAGAGTCAGGGACCAGTCATTGCCCCATGGCCAGGTGGATCAGGCTGCTTACTATACACGCTGCTTAGGGCTAGCTCCCTCAGTAACCAATTTGCCTTTGAAATAGCTAGTTGGAGTTATCCAAAATGAGGCAAGGAAGTGACCTTTAAGAAACTTAAGAAATGTATCTGAATTTAAGAAATGTGAAATCATCAGCAGTTCAGCACTCCAGACTTGTATTCCTTATTTTTAGCAGCATGGGCAAACCCTCTGGTGGCTATAAAGGGAGTCAAGCGCGAAAAGATTCAGCGTAGATGTTTAAATTTGGTGATGTGACTCCCAGTCAAAGAATCTTTCGAAATCACACACTAAACAAGTAGCAGTAAGAGAGTAGGAGCCTGGTCCACGTTGCCTAGACTGGTACTCTTGTCCCATAAGTACTGTCACCGGTGCCTGGAGAAAAGTTCACATCTAATTGTACGTCATTATGGATAACTCTCTGAGACCTCAGCAAGAGAGTCTAATTTTATCCTTAGTTTCCTTCATTCAGAACAGATCTATCACTGAAGTCTATAAAAGCCTTGGAACTAAACTCTGTGCTAGATGTAGCACGTCCAGAAATTATATTCAAATGTTTCTTTAGTTTTTTTGTCTTACATGAAGGGAGAGAGAGAAAATAATGGGTTTTTGCTCCATTCTTATTAATCACTTATACTCATTATTATTAATATTTAAATATATTGTTTTTCCGCAGGTTTTTTTTTAAGATACAGGGAGGGTTATGATGTTGTCTAAGCCTTAATTCTTTGTTGTTTCTGGTCTCATAAGACTGTTAAAAAGAATGTTTTTAAAGAAGCTGCTTCTGTAAAGTATGCCCCCACAATCTCTTTTGTGTCCTTCTTCCTCAGCAGACATGCCCAGAAAGGCAGATCCAGGAAAGCAAAAGGAGGGTATTTTCTGAGAATAAAGTAAGACTGCTGTAATTAATGCAGCACCAAGTAAGTGATAGGTTAAGAAACAATTAATCCATAAAAATCTTAATTTAAGTCTTCCTGAGATTATGAAGGATTAGTATATGGAAAACAAGCTGCTGTTTTTCTGCTGCTTCTAAGCAGGGCAAGGGAAAACATCAAGTTTGCAGTTCCTGACAGTTTTAAAACCCAAGTGAAATAGAATCTTCTGTGTTATTCTTATAACTCTTCAATGTTAAGAGAACAAAATTCATTTTTTTAAAAAAAAAATAGTTTATTTGAATCTTTGGTATTGTAATCTGTGAAATTAAGACAATGCTGGACCATTGACCGCTTATTTACTTGATTTTTTAAATTTTCTGTGCAGACATAAATAGAATTCAAAGCGGAACAACACTAGAACTGGCTGAAATACATGATTTAGGGTTAATAAGACTTTTTCTTCTTTTTCTTATTTTTTTTTTTAATGTGGTTTTGTTTGGTCAGGACCTACATCAATTTTTTTCAAGACCTTCTCATGACCCAGAAATCCCCAAACACTGTTTCTAAAAGGAAACATGCATGGCATTTCTGAAATATATCATTTCCTGAGACTCTTATTAGTTTCACCTCTGCTGGCCTCCACTTCCAGCAACTCGAAGTTCCTAGCAGTATCATCTGATGTGCCTGAAACCCTGCTATGGTCGGTCAGCCCAGGGATCGCAGAGATCAGAAGCCCAGGTTCCCCGGCAGCCTGGCTAGGTAACCAAGCAAGGCTGTTGGAACTATGTCCAGTAGGTATTTTCATCCATAAACTTCTGACCATGCTGAATAAGGCAAACAATAATTATCTAATAAAGACCTTAAGCCCCAGACCATCTTGAAAAGATAAAGACTTAGATTCATTTTGCTTTTGTATGAAGAAAACAGTGATATGTTTGGCCTGTTACAGACTTCATTAAAAGTTAGGCTGTACCTTTAGAGCATGTAATCTTTGATTTTATACAAAATTTCAGACACGACAAGAAAAGGAAATGCAGGCTTTGGAGTTTGCTTGTAGTGTTTCCGGTTCTTGGAAATCCCTACTTAGTGACATACTGCTGTGAAAAAATATTTTGTGGGCTACAATAGTGCAAACCTAATTTTACCTTCAAAACCAGACAGCGGGAAAAAGCGTTTTGGTACTCCTTTAAATATAAAGTCATTAAAGGCACTTTCGTGATCAGAGTTCAGTATGGAGTATGGACTGAGTACCTGACCGATGTCACCCAAGACTGCCTCTCTAAGCACTCTGTACTGCACTAATTGATCTCTTAATTGGCTCAGTCAACACAGCAGTCTCCATCACACAACAACCACTAATTACTACAAGCTCGTTTCTGAAATGTTAAGTACTCTGAAGGCAAGGCGTATGCATATGCTGGAATCGACTGTACGGCGGCGCGGGGCCAAGCGAGCATTTTTCTGCAGGGAGCCCCACCACTGGGGCTTGCAGGTGTTCCCCTGGGCTCCCAGGCTGAAGAGGACCCTGATGCTCCCCACAGGCAGCAGTGCTCTTCGCAGCCTAATATATATACACGTGTGTATAAAATAGAAGTGGAAGGTCTTGTCCGAAGGCCAGAAATCTTTTGTAAATGATATTAGCAATCATTTGGACCCACTTTCAAAGATAAAATTACAAACACAGAGGAAAACTTCTTCTCTGAGACCTATAATTGTAAAGGTGCCCTGAACCCAACCAAATGGATGTTTGCTTTCTGCAGGGCCCAGTTTAGAATATAATGAGCCAAAAAGCTACTTTACAATCACTTAGTCTACATAATGTACCTGGAGACTGGATAATGATTTAAGCGAGGGCAGCGTTATGGTACCTCTGCTTTGACAGATCTGAATATTAACACGCAGAAATCTGTTACTCCCCTCAGGGCAAGATTCATTACTTCGGTAGGTGGATTAGTGGCAAGGTGCCTGACAAAGTGCCTCCAAGGGCTTGTCTACACAAGGCAGTTGCACCCATTTAACTCAAGGTGTGATTTTAAACCAACTGAGTTAAACCTATGCAGAGGCCTACAAATGCAATCCTTCTTAAAGTTAGCATAAGCTAACCAGGTAGGGAGCCAAACTCTAGGAAAACGGGGAAAAAAAGGAGTCTAAAGCCAACACAGGTTTCCATACAACCTATGGTACAGTCTCCTTACCAACGCCCAAGGGATGCCATACTGCTTTCGGTTGGGTGGTAAGGATGACAGAGACTCTTGTCCTCTCCTCATCCACCAGCTATGACAAATTTCTCTCTGTGTCACCGGTAGAGGTAGTCCAAAGAAAACAGCTGTAAGCAGAGGCAGCTCAAATTTCACCAAAGGTCAACCAGAGAGGAATCTGGCCCTCCCAGAGAGCAATTTGGGCCCTCTCCAGAAGGAAATGAGAGACCTGGTTACCTGGGATATGGAGAAGGCTGAGGTACTCAACAACTTTTTTGCCTCAGTCTTCACCAGCCAGTGCTCTAGCCACACTGCCCAAGTCACAGAAAGCAAAGGCAGGGACTGGGAGAATGAAGAACTGCCCACTGTAGGAGAAGATCAGGTTCAAGACCATCTAGGGAGCCTGAAGGTGCACAAGTTGATGGGACCTGATGAAGTGCATCCACAGGTCCTGAGGGAACTGGTAGATGAAGTTGCTGAGCCACTATCCATTGTTTTTGAGAAGTCGTGGCAATCTGGTGAAGTCCCCACTGACTGGAAAAGGGAGTCATAACCCCCATTTTTAAAAAGGCAAAAAAGGAAGACCCAGGGAACTACACACCAGTCAGTCTCACCTCTGTGCCGGGCAAGATCATGGAGCAGATTCTCCTGGAAACTATTCTAAGGCAAATGGAAAATAAGGAGATGATTGGTGACAGCCAACATGGCTTCACTAAGGGCAAATCCTGCCTGACAAATTTGGTGGCCTTCTACAACAGGATTACAGTGTTGGTGGATAAGGGAAGAGCGACTGACATCATCTACCTGGACCTGTGCAAGGCATTTGATACTGCCCTGCATGACATCCTTGTCTCTAAATTGCAGAGACATGGACTTGATGGATGGACCACTCGGTGGATGGATGGTCGCACTCAAAGAGTTGTGGTCAACGGCTCGATGTCCAAATGGAGACCAGTGACAAGTGACGTTCCTCAGGAGTCAGTATTGGGACCGGTGCTGATGATTAACATCTTTGTCAGTGACATGGACAGTGGGATTGAGTGTGCCCTCAGCAAGTTTGCTGACGACACCAAGCTGTGTGGTGTGGTCAACACACTGGAAGGAAGGGATGCCACCCAGAGGGACCTTGACAGGCTTGAGAAGTGGGCCGCATGAAGTTCAACAAGGCCAAGTGCAAGGTCCTACACGTGGGTTGGGGCAATCCCAAGCACAAATACAGGATGGGTGGAGAATGGATTGAGAGCAGCCCTGAGGAGAAGGACTTGGGGGTGATGGTTGACAAGAAACTCAACATGAGCCAGCAATGTGTGCTTGCAGCCCAGAAAGCCAACCATATCCTGGGCTACATCAAAAGAAGTGTGACCAGCAGGTCAAGGGAGGTGATTCTCCCCCTCTACTTTGCTCTCATGAGACCCCACCTGGAGTGCTGCGTTCAGCTCTGGAGCCCCCAACAGAAGGACATGGAGCTGTTGCAGCGAGTCCAGAGGAGGGCCATGAAGATGATCAGAGGGCTGGAGCACCTCTCCTATGAAGACAGGCTGAAAGAGTTGGGGTTGTTCAGCCTGGAGAAGAGAAAGCTCCGGGGAGACCTTATAGCAGCCTTTCAGTATCTGAAGGGGGCCTACAGGAAAGCTGGAGAGGGACTTTTGACAAAGGCATGTAGTGATAGGATGAGGGGGAATGGTTTTAAACTGAAAAAGGGTAAATTTAGATCAGATATTAGGAAGAAATTCTTTATTGTGAGGGTGGTGAGACACTGGAACACGTTTCCCAGAGATGTTGTGGATACTCCCTCCCTGGCAGTGTTTAAAGCCAGTTTGGATGGGGCTTTGAGCAACCTGGTCTAGTGGAAAGGTGTCCCTGCCCATGGCAGGGGGACTGGAACTAGATGATCTTTAACGTCCCTTCCAACCCAAAACATTCTATGATTCTATGAATAGGAAATTTCATGGGATGCAGAAACCTCCATGGAGAGCTACTGCTAGTTCTGATGACATTTTCATAGGAAAGGTGAAAAAGAGAGACAGAAAGAGTAGTGCTTTCTTTTAGCCTAAAGACTTGTTGCTGTATTGGGGTAAAGGCATTTAAGACCTGGCCTTGTGTCTTTCAAAGTTATCTGTGATGAAAAATTGCTCTAACTCAAACACAGAGACTTCCATTTTGCAAAATTACATTAACTAGTAAGTAGGTGTGCGCAGTGAAAAGTCTAAAGCCTTGGCCCAGAAAGGATATTTTGACACATTCTGGTTTTATAAATATTTTCCAAAAATTTTATTTTCATTCCAGTATGATCTCAAAATACATGTTGAAATCTTGAAAACTGCCACAAAACAAAGTTATACCCTGAGGTCAGAGTAAGTTTGGTCTGCAGTGCATATTACAGCTGGACAAAGACTTTACTCAAAGAAAATTCCGTTTTGTGGATAAGTTTTTCCTAAATTTAACAGACCACAGTCAGTATTAAATTGGAAATTTGGTAAGTCAGTTTCTGGAAGTCAAGCTTCCAGCATTAGATCACTGACTCAGTGTGTTAGAATAAGGACTTAGGACTCATCAAGAGTAATGAGAAATGAAGGAAATGGAAAAGGCTGGAAGCTGTATACAACCTAGTGGAAAGAGCAAACTGAGTCAAATAGGCAACATTAAGACAGTTTTAATGTGCTTTTTATAGCAACCACTAAAATCACTAGAAGTCATGTCAGAGTGGAGAAAAATGCAGAAGAATCCTGCACTGTGCCTGTGTTGGCGTAATACTCAGGCAAGTGATTTCCAGCCCCTGTGGCTAGTGATTAACACCTGTACCAACCCTTCCTGTGTGGGTAGGGCAAACAGTACAGGTTATGAGCTTGTTCCCCAGTACCTACCTCCGTGCCCCAGACCTTTTTTTTATTAGTGAGGCCACTGAAAGACTCCATTTCTTCCTTCTTGACCCAAATGCCATTTCTCAGCCTACTCCAATCAGCTTCTATGGGGCAGGGCACATGAGCCAGGATATGGACAAAAGCATCCTTCATACCATAGATTTTCTGCACCTGTGACTACATTGTGATTTAGTTACACTGGAAACACTCTTAGAACAAAAGGCAAACGTTATCATCCAAAACAGAAAATACAATTGCAGATGTTTATGAAAGATACAAGTGATGAAACGGAAGAAAAATCACGGTTGATCTATTTATGCTAAGGTTAAATCAGAAAGGTCTCTCTCCTTTTTTCTAGCCAATTTTCTTTTACTTGTCCTCATGCTTATTTGTCATGGACTTGATCTTTCTGCATATCTCATTGCATCCTGTAGCAAAGAAAAAAAAAGCCAAACCAAAAATTCATGAAGAATAGTGCAGAAATGGTGAGTTTTGGCTTGAAAACTGAATGCTCTATCCAAGTAGAAGAAAAAATAAAACTTTTGTGATGTACTCCATTTTCTGACATGCAGGACACTGCCCCTGGATGTCAACAAACTGTCTTTCCATCCCACCTATGTCACCAGGTTTTTAGCTTCATTTTTATCTCAGGTGCAGACAATTTGTTCAGTGAAAAGAACATGATGGACAATCTGGTAAACAGAGTATGGGATGATCTTCTTCAGCCACACAGAAAGGAGGGGGCGGGGGGGTGGGAGGGTGGGGAATAACACAAGAGGACATGAAACCAGCAGACAATCAGCAAGATGTCAGCTGGGACCACAAACGTTTCCAGGCATGTTTGATTCTTAAGACCATGTGAGATTTAAGCATGTTACCTAGAAAAACTAGGAGTGCTGAAACTTATTTCATGGCATTGTGCTTTGATGGGGTACATTGCATTAGTTGAAAAACAACAATCAAAATTATCTGTGTTTCAGACTCCTTTCCATTCTATCATGTTCACATTTCCAGCATAGATGGTACTTGTCTTTGAATAGCACGAGCTCAGGGATGTACCTGGAATAGAGAAGTCTCATGAAAGAATACCAGAGTTTTGTACCATCTATTTCCTCCATGCAGTCTTTCAGAAGAATTGTATTGTATTATTCCAAACAGCTAAATGTCCTTTTTTTTGGGTTTTAATCCCATCGGTTTCTTAAGAGCACAGAATTTGTTCCAAAATGTCAGATATATTAATACTCTTGATGAGATGTACTCTAGATAAATACAAGACTCTCCATACTGAATAAATACCAGACTCTCCATACTACTTGTTAATTGCTATTTCAGCTTCATCCAGTGTTGTAAAATCCCTGTCCATCTGCCAGCTGTGACAAGTTCTGTTAGATCAAGTGGCATTTGTTATCCTGTTAAATTTCTCCCTATATCCACTTCCTAATTTTGCATTAACGTTACTGATTTTAGGCCTGATCCTTTTCATAGTCCAGTCTTAGGATCAAGTTTTACATATCTTTTCCATGAAGGGAGCAAGGCGTTACGGCTCCACTGTGCAGACGCATTAGCACCTTTCTGGTGCAGTGGGTGGGTACACTTGGAAGGACAGACTTGAGAAATATATTTAAAGATACAGAACTTGGGGAAATTCTCTCTAAAATAAGGACACAATGGCATCAGAGGATAATGAAGATCTACATGTAGTCTGAAGACTCAGCTTTGAGGAACCATTTATCTCTTCCAAGATGTTTACGGGAACAGGACTCTTATTGATGAAGGAATGTGACCTGGGAACCCATAGTCTTAAGTTTCCTTACTAACTGAAACACCCACCACCCTGAGCTGAAGAGCATTAAAGTCTCTTGACAACTTCTTAAGGAAAGCAAGAAAGACATAGACAAACTGGAGCGAGTCCAACAAAAGGCCACTAAAATGGTTAAGGTCTTGGAGCATCTGACATACAAGAGGAGGCTGGGAGAGCTGGGACTGTTCACTCTCAATTAGAGAAGGCTCAGGAGGATCTTATCAATGTATATAAATACCTGATGGGGGGAAGTGAAGAAGTCCCAGCAACAGGACAAGAGGCAATGGGCACAAGCTGAAATATATAAAATTCTATTTAGACAAAACAAACCAAAAATGTTACTGTGAGGGTGCCAAGAGAGGCTGCTGGATCTCAGTCCTTGGAGTAATTCAAACCCCAAAAGCAGGGTTTAGCCTAGATGATCTCCAGAGATCCCTTCTCATCAGTACTCACTGCTTCTGTAATTCTTTGAAAACTAGTTTGGAAGACAGAGGAAAACAGACTAAAATACATTCTGAATAAACCAAGAGGTATGTGGTATCCTAAAATCTTTATTGGACATAAGTTTCTTTTTAGATGAAGGATACATGTGGTAGATGTAGTTTCTCTGATCTTTCACATCTGAAATACTGCTTTGTATTTCAAAGCAGTTATTGTAGAAGCAACAGGAAGAGTCAGGGACAAGCTATGGATCATGCTAAAAGAGGAACAGAAGTATCAAAAAAACCTACAGCTGAAAGTCAATTTGACAGCCATTATGCTCTTGACATGAGCATAGGCAGCACAGCTCATATGTGTAATGACATACTATCCCTCTTCCAGTACAAGGCCATACAATTAAAAACGCCATCCAAATGAGCATCCCAGAGGAGGTTACGTGGAAGTACTGCATCTATAGTGTAGGTGAGGGAAGGGAATGATACTACAGACGTCCAATATCCATTAGGCATAATGTTAATTGTACTCTGGGTATTGGAAAGCATTAAAAGATTACAGAAAAAATCTCAGCAAATGCCATTCTCGGGAATTTTAGCTATTATGCTCTAAAGTGCAAAATACTCTAAATGCTGAAATAAAGACCCTGTTTTTTGAAAAAAACAGACATTACTTCAAATTGAAAGCCTAATGCTATGATTACCTTCTCTTCCTTTCCAAGATTTAAGCTGGAAACTTGTGGATTACCAAGAACTGTGAATAACTTTTGTAGGGAGGTACCTGAAGTAGCACCACTGTGTTTCCAGTCTCTCAGGTGTCAGCCTGAACAGTTAGTGCATCAGGCAAGATATGGTGTTTTCATAATCTTCTTGCTGTAAGGTGCCACTGAAATGTAGCACCGTTTCTATCTACTCCCATAAAGGGTGGGAGAGTACCTGGGACCAAGCTGATACTGAGACCCACTGACTAGGACACATTTCTTGTCACATTGCTTACATTATTCAATGTCAGTGTGAAATTCAAACCTGTGTTGCCATGGAATAGCATAGAGTAGCCCTGTCTTCTGCTCCACTGGATTCCCAGGTCTGCATCTTTGCTTCTTTCCAGTTCCTTAACCCCACACACCAAGTGCAGCTCATGCACTTGCTTAACCATTGCCTTCAGCACACAGGGTCCTGGAGAGACATAGCCAGGAGGTGCATACCTTTGCCTGGCTACAGCCTGCTCCCCAGTCCAGCGGATGCTGTGACATGGCACAGTTTAATCTGGCATGATGTGGACATGGTGTATAGCATTTCCAAACTGGAGAGACCACTTCTTGCCTTTATATCAGGGTATTCATTCTTCTTAAAGGGAATATTTAAATGCTGTGGTTATAGAGCTAATCGCACAAACGAAGAGTAAGAATCATGGTTAAACAAGGTCCTGGCATGTAAACCTTGGATCTGCTCCCACTCACCATGGAGTATAAGATGAAAGCATCTCCACAGCACTAGCTGCAGTCTGTATCTCTGACCTAACCATGCCATCCCACACCCATCCCGTTTCTTCCTCTCAGGACCTACAGGCCAGAATATTCCCACTGTTCTCGATGCAAACAGCATACACTTGAAAGAATTGTCCCAGTGAATTGCCCTGAAGAGATATTTACAGAACTTTCCTCTTTCTTCTGTGATTCTGCATGGTGGTATTAGGGCTTATACCAACTCCTCTATGGTAATGCCTTCCAGAGTGACATGTACCTTTGCTAAGGTCAGAGAAACCATCAAAGACAATAGAGTTAAACCAATTAAAATCTATAGTTTTGGGGAAACAAGTCAAATGTATTTTTGCATAAACCTAGAAACAGTAGACACGCTGTTTAATTTAAGTGACACTGCTGTTGCATTTGTTCTGTGCTAATCCATGCTGTTTTCACAATTTATCTGACATGGTCAGGCGCTGTTCACTAAGGTGTTGTACCTAATGCTATTTTAGTTTGGGGGTCTGGTCATCTTATTCTTCTGGAACAGAAGAGTACAGGGGGATATCATTCCATACAGGTTAGTAAGTTTGGTTTCATAAGTCTAAAAGGTCAAATCATAATAATATGTAGGATTTGATGCTAATCCTTCGTATCTGAGGACACCCACTGAGTCCTGAGAAGAACTGATCCAAATACTGTGATAAGAGTGAAGTCCTACCACTGCCTCTTTTGAAATGTATCATCTTGAAAATACCACATATTTAAAAGAGACTGTTGTCTCTACACTACACTTCAATTATTCATGCTAAATCAATCCCTGAAATATCTGTAATGATTCCATGTTAGAGACTCTGGTCAATTTACAGATTATTTTTAGGCAAAATGTGCAGCAAAATTCTTTCAAGCTAATTGCAAAATGTAGTTGTGATTGGCCTGATCTGAACCTAATCTGAGCATTTGCCTGGGCTGGTTATCTGCATTAGCTAAACTGAGGCTAAGAGAAGACAGGGACAGGATTGGTCCTGTAATCTACTCTGTTCCGGGTCCCTTCTCAGCTGCAGTACAGTGGAAGGACTCAGGAGTGAGACTACACAAAATGAGCTGGTGCATGTCTTCTCAGCAGGGTGGTCAAAGCTCGTTTTTTCCACTTCAGGGATTAAGAGGCAGATTTGGTCCATGCTGCTAAAGGAAGAGGTCAGGATAAAAACTGGCATGGAAAGAAGAATGAAGAGGATGAAGACATTGGGGAGCCCAGGTTTTTACTCCAGCTGCCAGTGGGGGAGGAGGAAGAGCAGGGCTACAAATAATGTTGATAGAAGATTCTCTGGCCTCTCTTTTCCACGTCTCTGGTTTAGACACAGTACGGCAGCAATGTGGCGGTTTTTCTGCAGATCCCAGCAGGCTGCCATTCTAGGAGGTTGCCTCATTTGCCTATACATCACACAGGCATGAATCCAATCTGAGCTCAGAAGACAATCCCTCCAATGTTAACCAAAAGATACCCTGTCTAGTTTTGCACAGCTCATATCCATAAATGTGTAATTGACTGGTGGCTCTTACCCCTGTGGTACTAAGCATGAGGTACAGACTTAGCAGGAAGGCCCAGACTGTCTGGAATGAGTTGCATGATTTGATCAAGATGACAATAAACATCCAAGAGCTCCTGTGAAGGAAGTAATTTGAAAATCTCTCCTGCGTTGCCCTAAAGAATAGTGTTAGCTTTTGGGGAGAGCTTTCAACGAGTGTGATAGCAAGTGGTGAAACGGAATTGCTCAGTGGAGATGACAACCTCATTAAAGCAAGGAGACATGATGATAGCCATAAAACAAATCTTAAAGTTCACTTACAAATTATATAAAGGAAAAAAAAGCTGGATCAGCTGCATCAGCATTGTCGGCAGATGTATATCCAACCTGTTCTTAAAATTTTCAATGATGAAGACTACATCTTACCTCAAAAATTTATTCAAGGTCTTCAACATCCTGACTGCAAGCAGATTTCCTTAACGTTTCTCTTTATTTTCCTTGCTGCAAGAACCCTTTGGTCTTACCTAATATCCTTCTCAATTGGTGATGGCTCAAACACGAAAGCATAGTGATCGATGCCTGAGATCTAATCATCCACCTCAGCCAGCACTTAGTCTCCAGAAGAGCCATCATCTTCTAAAGATGGTTTCTGCAATAGGCAATTGCTAGATAACTTATAGCATGTAAAGCTGCTTCTTAACTTATATCTGTTAGAAGATGCTTCTTCACCTGTCTAAGGTGTAAGCTATAAGGGGTAAAATGAAGAAAAAAAAAAAGAAAAATATTTAAAACAAAGCTCCTAGTTCAAGCCACACATGGATTTGTTTTGTTTTACAGGGTCAAAAAGCAAGCTCCTGAGGTTTTACAAAACCCAGCTATCTCAAGTTACACATTACAGAAGTGGGGCAGGGAAGGGAAACAGAGTCTTTCATCTAACCCACAGCCCTAAAAACTTTGGTGGTTCAGATAAAGTGGAACCTGAATCTGAACCCACACTGGTTTGCAAACCTCAGACCACCCCTACATATCACTAACACCCCCTGAAGACACTGCCTTGTGGGCTGCAAATGATCTGCGGTGTCTACACTCCATCAGATTTCCCTACAGCAAAGCCCTGGAGATTTTGGCAATTTGGAAGGCTAAGTATGACCCAAACATTAGCTAATTTCGAAAGAGTACAGCATGAAATATCGCCTGTGACTTCCAATAAGCAGCGTCTCTGAAGATGACTTCTGAGAACTGCGGAACTCTTTATGGGCGTTTTAGCAGAGATGGTGCTTGTAAGTAATCTCATTGTAAAGCCGCCCATCTTCAAGAATACACTTACAGCACTAATTGTTTCCACAGAAAGTGGTGTTTAATGCAGCAAGATCCTCTCACTTCCCCCCTCCCTTCTTCCCCCATCTCGCTCAACAGTGTCTAGCTCTTCACTTTATGAAAGCCACCTCATTCAGTCCTGAGACTCAGAAATTCACTGCAGTCACCAGCACCAGTATTTCTCACTTATCATGCTTTTTCACAAATAAAAGAAAAAAATACAATAACAGAGAAACAGGTAGATAATTTTAAATTAATTACCATTTTCCCCCTGATTTTTGGCTGCAAGGTGGCTTATGAAAGTGTCACAATGATTACTCTTTACTACATTTGCTGTTTGAAATGGTTTCTCAGGAGAATTTATCCAGTGAGAGAATCTGATGTCAGACCAGTTTTAGTGGTGTCTCAGCACAGTTACTCTAGATTTACAAAAAAAAAAAAGGAGTCTACAGCCATGTCTTTGAGCTATACATTTTTTTTCCAATTAAGTATTTAGAGAAGGAGGATTGCTTGTAATCCATAGTTAGGTCACCAGGATAGTATTCCTGACAGCACAGACTCGTAGGACTTCAAGGAAGTGACATTGGTTAAGGTTTGCAAAGCTGACTAGAGAAATGGAAGGTGAAGCCTATGCATATCTTTTAAAGCATCAGTCATCATATTTTCTTGATTTTGCCCTTGTTATTGTTGCCCTTATTATTTAAAATTGGCCTTATGGACTCCACTCATGCGTCAAGGCCCCTTACACTAAACTCTAAGAAGTCAAGGAGAATGAGTCCCTAAGTATAAGAAAGGAGAGGACATGAGACAACAGGTGAGTATGATGCAGAAGGGAGCCCAGGCTGGCCAGCAGGCTAAGCAGTAGTCCCTCACATCAGTCATATACTGTATCAAAAGAGATTGTTTTAGGAAATACGTAGAGGAAGGCAAGAATGTGGCTCCGTGGATGTTTAATGAGAGTTTTCCTCTGTATCTCAGATTTCTCATCTGAAAAGGGATGGTAATTGTAGGCCCTTGCTTTATAGAGGCTAATGTTGATTCAGTTACTAATACACGTCATTCCTGGAAGGAGGACAATGGTGGGTCTATAGGAATATCTTTGTATAAAAACTCATCAACAATTCAGTCAGCCCTCAGAATTCAAGCCAGGTTAATTACTTTGGTGGGAAACCTGGGTTATCTACCAGCCACTTCCTATATTTCAGATGGCCAGACTGATTCAGCATAGATGTTCATGGCTATAAATTCAGCAACTATTTGCTACAGATACTCTCTAATGTTAACTTGAAAGTGACTCTTTCCAGAAAGACTCAAAACAGAAACAAACAGAAAAGGACAGATTCCTATGTGCAGCTCTCAAGAGGCAATGCTCACTGAAAACTGACTGTGGACAAACAGTGTGTGTTTAAACACAGGCAACCATATTTTACTTCAGGCTTTCCTTTCTTCTGTGCAAAGAGCCTCTATGGGTGACACACTGGTGTTGGGGAAACTTGGCATCTTTCCATCTACCACACTGCAACCAAAGAGCAGTCAATATGCTTGGAGGAAAATGTAAATTAAGTGCATTTGCCAGTTAGTAACCAAGGGGTTTGGTCATAAAGATAAATATTCTCACCTAGTGAGGCTAAAGGAGCCATGAGTGACTTGGGAGAAGAGCTCCCTGTGTGTGCTCTGACCACACTGGGGAAGGCTCCTCTCTTGTTCTCTCCCCTTTGACTATCAACATGCTCAGAGTGGAAAACCTCAGTTATCCTCTGTGTGAATATGCCCTCTCCCTTTGTTCTTGGTTACCTAATCATCAAAATAATTTGAACTGCTATCTGTCCTCACTTGCACCTCTTCTGTGAGCTGTTAGTCAGCTGGGGAATAAATCACTTTGCCCCCAGGAGCAGGGAAAGACATCATATTCACTAAACATGGGAGACAAATCTTCTGTACTCTCCTTGCCAAGAGTGTCTTTGGAAGAGCCCCTTTGACTGTGGCTGTGGTGAGCACCCACAGCCAAAACCAAAGCATTTTTGGCTTCCTGAGAACTGCCTGGGAACCTTAAGTGTTCAGTGCCTTCAGTGCTCAGTTCTCCCTCAACAGCAGATAGTTAATCATACTCCTGGTGAAAGCAGTGTGAGTTTTACTACTTACTTCCCCAGGGCATGACTGAGCCCTGAATCTACAGAATCAAAAGTTAAAACTCAACCATTGAGCTAACACTTGAGACACTTAAGCAGAAGCTCTCTAAAAACATGATGCTAGGGTAACTGGTGTTCTGCCAGGGACAAAGTTTTTTCAGAAAGCACTTCATTTTTGCATGCACTTTCCATGCAGTATCACTCCAAAGTACGCACACTAACCAGGTTTGACACCTGCACAGGAGCAGTTGCTAGTGAGTATGTGCACCGAGCCCACTTAAGGTTTAAAAACTGCCCAAAAAGCCATTTGTGCTCCCCAATCCAGTGTGCATGACAGGGAGCCAGGGGCAAAATGTCAGTGGGTCTCGGGTTTTAGAGATCAGCATTGATCTGCTGACTTCCACACAGCCCCGCTGATTCACCATTGCTCTATTGTCAGGGAATAACACTGGGGAATCACACTACTTGGAAAGGCAGCAATATTGGCTTTTTCTGGACTGTAAGAGAAGGCTAAAAACGACTGCAAAAGAAATGCAGTGTCACCACCTCCCATTATATGATCAGGGATTTCACCATGATTGACATTTGCTGCCAAGTCCCAGCACCACTCCTCTAGTAATGGTAGAAAAGCATAAATCCTGAAAAAGCCCTCATGGGTCAAGTATCTTAGTACTCAAACAGGAAGAGATAATTAGAAAAAAAAATACCTAGCATTTATTAATTTTTTAGGAAAAAATATCTCAGGGATTTTTTTTCAGTCTGACTCATAACTTTTGAATGCTTTGGGCTGAACACAACAGAAATGGTTCATTCAGAGGAATTTGGTCATCTCTGAGGAAAATGCATTATTTTGCTGCTTAATTTCCTGAAATGCTCTCTTTAGCCTAGAAATTCAACTGTTAGTGCTTGGTCAGCGAATTCCTCTTGCTGTTGTTCCCTGCTTCTTTCTCTTCATGACAATCGCTTCCTTTTTCCCCTGCTTGCTTTCCCTCTGACACAAAGGCCGTGCTAGATACTGAGAAAGATAAGCAGGCATTCAACCCCTCTGCCAGGCAGCTCACTGCTATGCTGCACGTGAGCCGCCAGTCACTGTGGACTGTTACAGCAGAGTGGGTAAAGTTTAAACCGTGTTGACTTGGGTGAGTGAACAAAAGTTCCCTGCGACTCTTCAGCACCCAGTTGGAATTAGTAAAGGGAGGTGGCAAAACAAGGGCTCTGTTTGTAGTGGCCAACTCTTTTCTTCAGCTTTGTGCAAAACCCTAAAGCCTTGATCATTTGGCGTTGAGTGGCTTTAGTCAAAAGTCTTTGATTTCTCTCTGAGATCACTTCCTGTTTGATCCTTCAGTGTTCTCCTCTTCAGTGGACATACACAAGGTACTGCTGGCATAGAAAATGCAAAATGAATTCAATCCCATAAGGTGAGAAAGTGGGAAGATTTCAGTTCCAACATACTAAAAATCTCTATTGGAGGACATATGAGCTTTCTAAGTACATGAGTTTCTCACAGTAATCATGTAGTCACCATAGGGCACATGGCAGATGAGACATTTTGGACTTTGTATCAAGAGCTGAGAGAAGGCAACCATTGTGGTTGCATCATACTACTGCAAGACACTATAAAGTGCTTGACTTCAGTGACACGGTTCATTCAGAAGCAATGGACTTTCAGGCTCAGGGGCCTTCAGGATATGAAGAAATGCAAAAATCCAGGAATGTGTGGCAACATATAACAAGGACTTGAAGAAAACCACAACATATGGTTGCATACTTCATACTACTATAGTATCTCCCGTTTGCAGGTGTCAAAGCATCTTGCAAATATGAAGTAGTTCTACCTACTGTAAAGTAGGCAAATATTTAGAGGAGGAGAGGTGCAAGCAGAGATAGGAACCCTTGAGGATAAATCCTCCCCAAGGGATGGGAATGTCTCCACTATGAAGACCAAAGAACTAGAATTTATTGCCTCATTGGTCATTTAGCTCTCAACTTTAAATAAAAAATGCAAATAAAATAAGATAGCTCTGGTATAGAGCTACCAGGATTAGTTGCTCCATCACCTTTCCAGGGATCAAGGCAAGGCTGACTAGCCTGTAATTTGCTGGATCCTCCTTCTTGTCCTTCTTGAAGACAGGAGTGACTATTGTTTTCTTCCAGTCTTCAGGAACTTCTCATGGTTTCCTTGATGGTTTAAAGACAATCGAGGGTGGCATTGTAGTGACATCAGCCAGCTCCTACAACACTCGTGGCTACACCCCATCATGTCCCATGGACCTGTGTATGTCACCTGCATCTTCCTTAATCTGATCCTCCTCCACAAAAGTAAGTCTTTAGTGCTCCAGATTTCCTTGTGGTCACAGGGGCCTGGGATTTCTGAAGGCAGATCTTGCCAACAAAGACTAAGACAAAGAAAGCGTTAATTACCTCAGCCTTTTTCATGCCTCTTGTCACCAGACTCCCTGCCCCATTAAGCAGCAGACTACATTTTCCTCTAACTTCCTTTTGCAACTGGTATACTTGTAGGTGCCCTTCTTGTTGCCCTTCACATCCCTCACCAGATTCAACTCCAGGTGGGCTCTGGTTTTCTTAAACCCATCCCTGCAAGCTCAGACAGTGTCTCTATGTTCCTTCTAGGTCAGCTGGCTCTGCCTTTACCTCTTGTACCCAAAGTGTTATGGGGCATATCAAAAGGCCAACCAAGAGCTCAGAGTCTCACTAGAATACACACAGAGGGCTCTGGGGCACATGAAAATGCACACAGAGGACTCTGGTTTGCACAGAAAGACACACAGGTAGCTCTGCATGCCAATGAAAGAAACATCTGGGGTGACACAAAACTCAAACGGAGGGCTCAGCTTTGTGGTTTCTTCTGTTGATGTGTTCAGGAGCAGACACATGAGACCGGAAATGGTTCTTGAGGTTAGTGCAAACTCCCCAAATACCACTTTTCTTGCAGAAAAGCAAAGACTATGAGGTATACAAAAAGCTGGAGAATAACACATTGGCAATATACATTAGGAAACTGAGTGTCACAAAACTCCAGTATCAAGATGGGCAGAAGAGTCTCCATCCATAGGGCTCTTTTCAAAATGGTCTGTGATCCACCTTCTAAGACATGTTTTTCAGGGAAAAACAAACACACAGGAAAAAATAACATCTTGGGGTTTGGGTTTGTTCATTTTTTCAATCTCAGTTGAAAGAAAGGGAAAGAGCAGACCAAGCTTTATGAAGAAAGGTCCTTCCAGTGTGCCTCTCCAAGTCCCACACAGGGTGGGAACATAAAACAGTCTCACTTCTGTGTGACTCCAGCTGAAGACACATGGATTGCCAAAGAAACAAGAGTGACCATAGACTTTTCTGAAAACCACTCATTGGCAGAGTTATTCCAAACGATCTTCACGAGGATACAAGATCTCACAAGTAGGCCCTAGGCAGCTCTAGGAGGCTCAACCAAACAGGAGGTGAGAAGCTGCTTGCTTGGTCAGTCAAAGCTACAGGAACGAACACACCTGTTCTGGGGACACAAAGTCACCCCCAGCAGGCATCTTAAAAACAGTCATTTCTTTTTGCGCTATGATCAATGGCCTCAGCCGTGGCTTCTTCGACAGGTACAAAGGCACATGAGTTGATCCTCAGGAAATTACCCCTTTGCTCACAAGGGTAAAAACCTGTTTCACCACCCACACAATGAGGTGCCTCTCTGCAACTCTCCCATCAAGTGCTCTTGCATCAACACCAGCCCGTCTGAACAAATACATCCTGCCCAGCAAAGCACTGAGAATAGACAGGGATGCTGCCTGACAAGGGCAAGTATCAGGAGACTCAATCAGGAGAATAGGTCTTTCCTAAATGCAGACTAGCATAGCGCAAAACATCGCATCATCATACCTTTCTGGCAGCTGGCTTCAGCTCGCTCTGGCTCTTCTTGAAAATGGAACAAAGAGTCCAAGCATTAGGGCTAACCCCAAAGTCTCTCCAAAGAGTCAAACGGCAGCATCGTGTAGCTGGAGGAAGAGAGACATAGCCCTTCTTCCTCCTTTGTACAGCTGGGGAGACCTGGCAGAGCCAAACCACTAAAAGGTGTGACAACAGCAGTTGAGCATCCCAGTCTGTGACCCACTGGAGCAAAGGCTGTCAAAGACTGGTCAGTACACCTGCGTCAGCACAGCAACAGCAGCACAAGGGCTCTGGGCTCTGCAGGGCCTTGATCCATCTATGCCTCCACAACCTGCCCAGAGGCACTGCCCATGCCATCGAGCCTCTCCACCGCCTTTCCCCTTTTAGATGGTAAGGTCCTGCTAGTGGAATTTCTGCAGAAGTGAAAGCACAACATTTAGCCCCAGAGACCTGATCTTAGCTGAGCTCATCTCTAAAGTATCACTTTCTGGAAGGCGGGCAGGCATCAGGGGAAGTACCATGAAAAACCTGCCTTAGGCTTATACTTTTTCACTAAGCAAATAAGGATAGGCTACTGGGCTGGATCTTTGATCTGAACAAAGACAGCTGTGTCACCAAGTCTCTCCTGAGTGCAAGAGATGAAGTCTGCAGAGGCAGACCATGGATTTGATCAAATTTCTAAAGAATTAGAAGGAGCACTGAAAACATGCAAAGCTTATACCAAGGGAATCTTTTTGCAGGTTGCCTGTCTTATCCCCTTGTTGAATAAAATCTTAAAAAAAAATCATTATCACTCTCCAAATCCTTTCCTTCTGACAAGGCCCACATAGAGACTTTTGTGGTCACCTCTATGCAATTCAACATCTTCTCCTGAGGAATGCGAGAGCTCAACATGGTCTGGGTGTAGTTCACCTCTGCAGTTTGTGTATGCTCTGGAAACAAACCACTGAGCAGCAAAGTCACTTGAACAGCCCCTCAGCAGTCTCAAAACACCTTTCAGCACAAAAGCCCTTCAAAAGGCCACTGAGCCCCCTTCCACCCTGATGATTGTCCATTAAGCAGTAAACATCTTGCCTTGGGGTGTCAAAGTCCCCACACAAGTTTCCACACAGACTGCTGTTCCTATCAAAGAGCAGAGGGGGTCATTGAAGGAAGAATCACTGCATACACAGTCCCAACCCTTTGGTGACCCACAGTCACCACCAGTGCCATACTATAGCTGTTAATGGCCTTGTTGGAAACTACCCTTCCCATCACTTAGAGCCTCTTTTAACTGCAAGCTGGCTGGCAGAACCAGCAGAAGTGCTGACGTTCAACTTCCCAAAGAATGGGGAAGCTTAAGTTTGGAGCATCAACTTCATCACAGTGTGATTCAAAAAAACACCTCCAAGAAGTTGCTCTCAGACAGCCATCACCACAAAATAATCGCCACAGATCTGAAGATATTTTGCAGCTGCAACATAACGGGAAGCACAGGGCTGAATTTCTTTTCTTACCAAGCCACAATCTGTTATCGTACCTGAGCTTGTTCTCCACCGTAAACACTTGTTCAGGTGAACCATGTGTCTCTGAACACTGAAACCCTCCCTGTTCAACTAACAGAAGTAGTTTTGCTTAATGTATGTATTACCCAGGCCCGTTAGCCTGAGAGTCTGAAAACAAGTGAAAGAAAGAGAGAAAGACAAGTATTTTTCAAGTGGATGATTTGGCAGGGTACACTCAAGGTAATCTGTGATCTGCCCACTTTGACATTCAAAGGGGCAAGACAGGACACTGTGAAAAGCTTGGGAGCCTTGCACTCCAGATTATTCCCTTCTCTGTCCTCTTCACCTTCCAGGAGCCGATAGGTGAAGTACAGGCAGTGTAAACTGTCCTGAGCCTGAGAAGATCCAGGAAGGGATCCAACAAGTGGGATAAACACAGAGCAGTGCTCCAGACTGTCTGTTTGGTCTTTCCACCCCACCAGTAATGGCTAGAGAAGACTCCAAAGAAGCAACTGCACATTCTTCTTCTAAAGCTGGGCTTTGCTTTTCTCTCCATTCACAGAGAAGTTGCTCTGTGACAAAACTGTCAACAGCAGCATCTTTCTGGGGCAATTATTCTGCTTTCAAATGAAAGGAATAGTGGTGCTATAGTGGGAAGGGAGCTTCACCGGGCATTTTAGAGAGCTGTCCCCATCCAGCCTGCTGCCCCCTCCCCAAGCAGGTCCATGTGTCAGGGAGAACTACAGCTGAGCCAAGACTGGGGCAGGGACAGTTCCTCAGGCTCCTCTCCAAACCAGCCGCACACCAAAACCCACGAAAACGTCAAACTGGGCATCAGAAAACCTCTACCCCCAGCACTGAAATATGCCTGCACAAGTCTGGGAGGAATGATGCTTAAAGACCAGATCCTTCGCCCAGCTAAACCACGTCTGTGCCAAGCTCCCCTGGAAAGGCAGAGGGTTCAGAGGAGAGAGGGGGAACGTGGTGGGAGGATGTGAAGGCCTTGCCTCTCTATCTCTGCTCAGGAAGTGGTGCTTGCCCAGGCTGGCAGAGGGGCTGCACAGAGCCGGACAGCAGGATTCTTCTTTTTGGCATGCTCTGTTGCTCCCTGCATGAGGACTGGGGGGCAGAGTTGGTGGTTGTGGTGAAAAGAAGGGACTCCCCAGGGGTAACACTGCCTCTCTGCCCTCTCCTGCGTGCACTGCTCCTACCCCCTGTCAAAGCATCTGCTTTTACTCCTGTGAGAAGAAATGAGAAATAAAACACATGGTGCTGCAGTTATACATTATTAGTATAATATCTATCTACCTGTTGTGCTGCTGGAATGTATTTTCCTGCCATACTGCAAACTTCCCTGTTATCAGGACCCATCCCTACACAACCTGCAGACCCCCTTTTAGGCAGATAAAACCAACCTTCACAGTTCAGATACAAGCGCAGGAGGGGGTAGAGCTGAGGAGTGTAGGTAGGGGAAAGGTTAAAGGAGTTTTTCTTTTGACTTCTGTGTCTTTGGGTGAGACTCAAAGAGGCCTGGACTTGCAATCTGCTGAAATTTAAGTGTAAAGAGCAGAGATCCTGATAGCGAGATACACTGAAGCCTTGAAACAGTTCTTCGAGACTGTGAAGTGACTGTTAACATCTATGCTTTAATAAAAGGAGCCAAGAGTGATGAGAAGAATTAGAGACCAGCCGACCTCACCTCAGTACTTGGAGAGGAGAGAGAGAGTCTAATTAAGGACAGCACAGTCCAGCGCTTGGACAAGAAAAATCCCCAAGAGTCAAAGCCCATACAGTTTCTGTAAAAAGAGCTAGTGCTTCATTATCTATTAGAAAAAAAAGTTAATATAATAAAAAGGAGAGGTGATCTGATGGGCATCATCAGCTTGTATTTTCAAAAGATTTTTTATAAGTTCCTGAAGAATAGATCATGAAGAAAAATAAACAGGCAGAGGGTACAGAGCAATGCTACATTCAGTATTAAAATCTAGTTAGACTAAAAGGAAGAAATTACTCAAGCTAGAAGATCTCTCTAGAAACAAATATAGGAAAGTCAGTGGTAAAGCTGGGCAAGTTGATTTTCACTGAAAAATACTAATTCATCGAAGCAAAACAGAAAGAAAACAAATCTTGACAAAAGGCCTGTTTCCTTAAAAAGTAGACACATCTATAACTTTCTGCATTGTTTCTACATCTGTACGATAGAAACAACACACTTGACCAGGTCTGAAAGAAAGGTCTGCTTATCAGTGACTTACAGGAGCTGATTTAAAAATGTGAATGATCAAAAGAAAATGCTTTGGCTAATGCATTCAATTTTTAAATTATCATTAGTAGAATTGCCTTAGCAATATTTGAACTTTTACTTTTCCTCCCCATTTCAGGAAGGAAAATTTTACATCCTCCTAACTCTTACAGGACAGGCAGCCTTCCTCTATCTGGCACTTGCCAGTGGGGAAATTTTAGCACCAAGCCCAATGAGTGTTTGGGAATAGTGTGGCCCTAGAGAAAAGAGTTAAGAACTGGAAGCATCTCCCACTGCACAGGACTGACCGTTCCCAGCCATGGACAAAACAGGCCAGCTTCCTAAGGTCTTACTCAAAATTCAAGGAGGGAATTACTCACACCCATATTATTTCAGCCAGAGAACGTCCACCCCCTTGGTTCCCACAACGTACCTCTGAGATGGCTGGCATGAGTCTATTAGCTTAATCTTCCTCTCACACACACGGTAACAACAATAATGTTTTGGCAGGCACTACAATTCTCACATAACACATGAACTATCCATTACACACTCACCTCATTTTCAAGCTGCTGCATGTATCAAACACGGGCTTATTGTTTCCCTCCCTTCTTGGTTTTTTGGGTTGGGTTTTTTTTTTGTTTACAAAATATTGGTAGAGAGAAAGAAGAGGAAAGAGAAATAAAAACAGGCCTAAAAACCCAATCACCTAGTCAAAAAGTTGAGAAAATATGTACCACATCTTTTCCTAAAAGAATAAACAAAACAAGGTGCCCAATGAAAGCAGACGGATCTGATTCAGCAAAAAGCAGATTGTAAGGAGTCATGGAATATCTAAAATTAAGTAAGTGGATTGAAAATAAAAGGATTAGCATATAAGAAGAATTCTCTCTTTATGTGCTTATAGCATCTGCTGGTGTTCCAGCAGCAGGCCTCCAAAGGTGATTTAGGTTGCCCATTGATTCTTTGAGAAAACAAGCATGATTTTCTTGAAGTCTGTAAGGAAAAAATAGCAGACATTTTTTTCTGCTTTTTTTGGTAAGCAAACCAAGAAAGGTCCAAACCAAGATAATTCTTCCAAAATCATGTCTGAGCCTGCAGGTCAGCTCCTCAACTCGCAAAAATTGCTGTATTTCAGCTGAAGAAAATGGATGATCTACTTTAATGGCTGTGGGGAAGCTGGCCCACACAGCTCAGCAGAGATACTGCTGTCCTCTCATCAGCAATGCCCGACTGCCATTTCCTCGTCGTCTTGGAAATCAAAGCCTGTGGAATGGATACTGAGGAGATTCCAGAAGACAGGAGGACAGACAGCCTGATGTATCCACACACAGCAGAAACACACCAGAGAGCCAAAAGGTACGGTCTAAAAAGCAGAATGGCTTTTTTTTCTCCCATCTGCTATAGATGATTTTTTTGCACCTCAATACAGAATAGGTGATTTACTTTCAGGTCTTTGTGTAGAGCAGGTAGCTGGTAATAGTGGAGAGGATGGTCTGAAAATATACCTTTATAAGCACAACCCTTTGTTCAGTACAAAGCTTTTTTGTCATCAGTTCAGTCAAATGCAATAATTTGACATATCAAGCTGATGTGCGATACATTCAAAGCACTGCATGTGGGGAGGGAACACTGGGAAGGAGAGCTTTTATTAATTCCTTTTTATTTATAAATATTGTAAATGCATTTCAGAGTGAGCCAATAGCATGTCCTCAGGCTGAGCGAGATGGCAGAGGGGTAAACACTCCTATTGTTTCTTAACCAGAAAATTATTACTTTATGACCTCTCAAATGCCCTGTCTGCTGACCTTTGAGGATATTTAGCCTGGCAGTTAACATCTGTGGTCCCATCAGCAGCACTGAAGTAAAAGGTACTTAATGCAGAGCAGCTCTTTTGCAAGGTTAGAAAGGATCAATAGGAGATGTGTTTAATGTGGTATCACTATCAGGTCTCATCTCACTTTTAAAACTGAAATATCCACAGTGGGACATAATCTTAGTCACACAGCAGAGAGATCTTTAACATGGTGAGATCCCTTTCTCCCAGGTCTAGAAATGTAGCTCAAGGCACATGGAGGAAATTACCGAGGTTTGGAACAAATACGTGCTTTTCAAATAGAAAAATGATCGAAGGGAAGCTTCTGGCATTACAGACCCACTGAGTTTTTTTCTGGAGCTTGAGCAGTTCTTGTGGAAAACAGGCAGCCTTGCAATAAACTGTGAACAAAGCCAGGGTAGTTTTTCCCCTGGGTACATGTGTATCCTCTGCCCAAAGCTAATCCTTTCTGACTACAGGGGGAAGAAAAACAGTATGAGGGAAGGTAGCTTCCCCCAGACAATTCAGTAAACTGCAATTCCTACAACAAACCGGTCCAAGCTCACCAGAAAGAAGTGAATTAAGCTGCTCTTTAAGTACTGTTATTACTTTAAGCTGCTATTCAGTGTAGCAGATCTTGTGTTATCGCAGAGGGTAGCTACTTTATTTGCCTTTCATCCAACTGTAGAAAACTACGCTTCTAAGATGTGCTTCTAAACCTACCATTGCTGCCTTACAACATTTGCTGGCCATAAAACACACACGCTCACTGCTGCTGATGTGGTCAAGGGCAGGACTATGAGGCTGGGGATTCCCTCTACACCTTCTTGCACCTGGCAGTGAATGCCTGGCAGGGCTCTCAGCCCACGGAACACCCCACAGTGCCCACACCTCCCTTTGGTGCTCGACAGGGCCAGGGCCACCACCCTGCCTCTGACAGCATCAAGTGGCTGAGCGGGAGCTGGTGGGAATAGCTGCCCCTCTGGTTTATCCAAACTCTGGTGACGGATAGGAAGTTGACGAGTGTGCCGGCAATGCACACCCCTTGAAGGGTTTTATGCTCCCCTACAGTGTGTACATGTACTACAAGCTAAAGAGTGCAGCTCTATTACTATTCCCCAAAGGCATCTGCTCAGACGAGTGATTCAATTGTCTGGCTTGGAAACTTGCTGATAATTACAGTTGTTACAGTTTTCAACCCAAGTTGCTGAGCTGGGAATTAAACAGCAGCTTGTTTTCATGCCTACATGCTAGCCACTTTTTACTGTCCTTAACACAGCTGTGTATGTCAGCATTGCCCCTCTCAAGCTGGATATACATTCTTAGACAGGTTCAGCTATGCTCCTCTCTTGGCTTCAAAAGGCACTTGAATGCCCACATAAAACACGTTTAAGTTCCCGTTCCAGCTCTCTTTTGAGACAGGTGCAGTCACTCTGGGGCATAATCTGCACTGTTGAATTTAAAAATGGAATAGAACCAAGTGTGTTAGGTTTGCAATACAATTGCTGAGGGAACAAGGAGGAAGAAGAGATGACAGGAGAAGGGCTGCGCTGGCTGGCAGTGTGAAACACAAGTTCGGAGCAATTAAGAAGTAGTGATCTTATTCACTTTATTTATTTTTTTTTCTTTGTAGACAATGCTATTCAGACCTACTTCACATTCTTTATTTTCACACATCCCCCAGGCACTGAAGTGGGATGTGTCCCTGACTCTAGATGCCTACGCTAAGCATTGCAACTACTCCTCTCCCACTGATCAAGCAGGGAACCAGAGCTGGGTATCCTCACAGAGCAGCAGACCTGAACTCCTCACTGTGAATGTAGGTACCACCAGAGCCAGCAGGTCCGTCATACACGGCAGAGTGAGCGCAGCCTTTGCTGGGATTAGCTCTTTTAAAATCAACATCTCCTGTTCTCTAATAAGAAAAGTATTGTTGGAAAGAGTATGAATATTTCTCATATCTCTTCTCCCCCTCACATATATATATTTTCTTTAATTATCAGTAGATTTGGATTCTGGCCGTGCTTTGAGCGAGTGTTTTATGCAGCCACAAAGAGAGCCCTTGAAAAGGCACCCACCGTCTGACACAAAACCAAACCAGCCCTTGCAGTTCTGACATCTATCCACAGTCCTCTGTGCACTACACTCAGATGCAGCCCCAGCAGGCTTCTTACAGTTAAAAAAAACAATTTTAGTACTTAGCTAGGTCAACGTGTGTGCCGAGAAGGGAGGAAAAAGACATGGGATAAAAACCTGATCTCATTGAAGCCAATGGGAGCTTAGCCATTTACTGCAGCATGGGGTAATATTTCAGCCTATGTCCCAGCTTTTGAAAGCACGATACAGCCACCAGCTCATGAGTTAATCTTTTGTAAGATCATAGGGACACACAAGGACTGTTTGGCACAATTGCACTGAGGGCATGCACAGAAATTTCTCTGCTGTGTACAGGTGTTCTCCTCCTTAGCATTTGTCAGCCTAATAGTTTTATACTGGCATCCATTGTTACTGTGCCCAGGCACTTTTTCCACAAACTGAAGGATTTCACAGATTCTTCTAGTGGAATTGAGGGCATCTCTGGCCCTTCTGCCCCGATGGAAGGTGCTTGCCTGCTGTCAGGCTACATGTTTGAGGGAGTTTGGTAGGAGCTTCAGGATGAAAACTGATGGGATTATGAATATGACAATAATACAGTGGGAAAGCCACCATGGTAAGCATTTAATAGCATTAGAGAAATAAACAAACAGCATAGCATTTCTCAACATTAGGCAGCCTGTGAGACTCCCCTGACCTCCTGTGGATTCTCCACAGACCGTAATTCCCAGTGCTCATGGGCTTTGTCACCACAGTGTCCCAAAGACATGCAACTGGCAGAGGGATTGCCAAGATCAGCATTTTGGCCCATCACTTTGTCTTGAGAATTAGGACTGGAAGCACAAAAATTTGAGCACAACTCGTGCAGGTGTTTGGTTGCCTGAGGCAAGGAGAAAGTGAGCAAAAACATCCCAATATCAGCAAGTGCCTGTTCACCTTCTCATTCACCATCATATAAAAGTGTCATCACTTCTCCCTGTAGGTGACTTTTGGATTGCTGTGGCTAGACAAGATGAAGTGGCTTCTCCTACCAAGCTTAGGTGACATAAGGTACTGCCTGGTGCAAGATGGAAGGCAGTGCTAGTTCCTCCACGGAGAGGAGATTTCTCCAGAGAATTCAGAATTGCCCTCATGATTTTCATCCAAGCATGCTCTTGTGCTCCTCACCTCTTTGTGTTTGCCAAGTTACTGATTTTTAGCAAGATCTTGTTCTTTAGCAGAAGCAGGGTTCTATCTTGCCCTGAACAGAATACACACACACACACGAGATTAGGGCTAAATTACCTCCTTCCATAGGGCTGGCATTATGGGGAATAACTGCTGGCAGAAACCTAAAACCCTGTCTTACTTTTTGCCAAGGTGCGTTTCTCAGAGTTGCCACTGCCCAAGGTGGGTAACAAGACCCATGTGCCAGGATGAGTCAGCCACTCCTGGTGGTTTTGACTCCTGCATATGAGAGGGACACCCCAGGCAAAAGCCTGCCAGACTGTCACCGTGGCTGACACAGCTGCACCTCCACACATCCAATCAGCCTCCTGAGACAATACAGATAAAAACACATCAGCTGGCGGTGGTTAAGCCTTGGGTTAACCATGCCTGGAGAATGTGTTCAGAGACATGCTGCCTTTCTAAACCTGCTTGGTGCAGATAAGGCCACCACAGAGGAAGGAGGAGGCTGGGTTCCCTGCAAGTGGGGCTCAGCACCAGCCCAAACTCTCTAGTCATCTCCTGCAAGGTGGAGTGGGGAAGGACCCGTCTGTGCTGGTCCTAGGTCAAGTCACAAGAGTCCTGCCAATCTCTTCGGGGTGCAAATTCCCTGCGGGGCAGTAGCCAAAGTGTGGTCCCTGTCCCCGCCACATGGAGAAGCTGTGCAGCACCCCCCATTCCCACAGTGCACATGGGCAAGTGCTCTGCTCCCCTGCCTTTTCACACCATTAAAGGGCATGTGGCTTCTGGAGGGGCTGCCTCTCTTTTTGTGTGCAACCTATGGAAAACAAGCAAACTCCAAGGGTGAAATCTCAGCCCTGAAGAGGAAGAAGGGGGTTTTGTTGTGGCCTTCAAAGTGGCCAAGTTTTCAACTGGCATTTTTGTCTTCTGGTTGCTTTAACCTGAGTCATAATCACGTTACAATTGCTAACGAATGACAGTTACAGAGCCCATAAATGTGAGATCACTCTCAGTGATTCCTCTAACCTCTAAGTGGAGCCAGTCCTCAGGGATGGATGGAATTTCACTGAATTTTTCCATTTCATTTGTATAATGAAATCACTCTTTGGCCTCTGCTCTGTTCTTTTTGCCCTTTTTGGACTTAAGGTGGACCCATTTGATATCGATCTCAAGAGTGTTCACCAACAGCATAGTCATTGATAAATGATAGCTAGGATCAAGAATTTGATTTTTTATTATTTACCTTGCATTAGATTTTCTTTTTGGTATTCCCCAACCACAGCATATATTACTGTTTAGAGCAATGTAGGAGTATTCAGCTTATGCAATACAATACCTCTCAGTTGCATATAATTGGAATACTTGCTTTGCATTAGCTCCACATAAATGTGTCTGAAAAGATTAGGACAATTTCAACTAAAACAATCTAGAAATATGAATAGTAGGAACCAAATTTCCATATAAACAGTGGACTGAGCTGAATCTTGGCCTGATGTTGACAATACTCAAACCCCCATGCAGCAAATCCAGAGGCACAAACATTTTCACATACATGGGGCTTTATTCTGTTCATAACTTAATCAGTTTTTTTGCAACATACGTTGGCACCAACAGGATTGCTTCTGATCTGTACCTGACCTACCACTCCAGGCTAACATACCTACTTACAAAAACATACTGTGCAGGAATCCATGGTGATTCACTTACGTGTCAAGAAACTGGAAGAGAGTGGAAGAACATAACAATTGTTTTTGTTGTCCTACTTACTCCCCTAGCCCTTTGATGTGTGAGGTATCAATGTACTCCATCTTAGATGCCATTATTTTCTTTACACATACATTCTTCATACACACACAGCTCCCACAGCTGCGCGTTTACACTGATGCAGTGCAAAAGCTCAAGGAGAATCTATGGTTTCAGGTAGCCACACACACCCCAGGCTACCTGAAGAGAGGTGTGAGCTTTACATCTCAGTAGTGGGAGAGACTCATCTTCTCTAGGTTTTGCCACAGAAGAATTAGTCATCTAGTCTAATGTGCTCTTCTAGGATCCCACGTGAGCCAATGGAGAGACAAAGTGACAAGGTTCAACTACTTAAAGTTTGAAAAAATCCAGTTCCTAAATCTCCTTAGACCTGGGTGCTGCCATGAGGGACAGAGCCAAAAGCCTCAACTCCTGTATATCATGGGCCATCACATTTCCCTCAGAGACCTATATCAAGCCCAAGAACAACTGTTACTTTTTTTTCTTCAGACCACAGTTTTGAAGGACTACAACATCAAGCTTGAGTTTGTTTTGGTGGTAATTAGTGGCTCTGATATAAATCAGGATTGAACTACTGGTAGGTAAAGTGAGAGACACCCCCAGAGTGTTTAATGCTACTGAAAGACTGACCCTGAACCATATAGACCAGTATGAGCATCACCACTGATTTCAATAGAAACAAGCTCAGGCCTGTGCCTGGCTTGGAACAGCATTAATTTGGCATTTCCATGAGGAGGGAAATCTCACATCACTTTTAAGAGGTTGTCATAGCCTTTATTGACGACTGTCCCATTGACTTCGGTGGGAACTGAATCCTATGGATTTTAGTGGGTGTGAAGTATTTAGTTCTATTTTCCTTTCATAAGTGACATTTGTCCCTTATTTTGCATGCATTAGACTATTTTGCATGCATTAGACTATATTATAAATGTTCTCAAGGAAATGAATACACACACTTATTAGACTGCACTTGGGAGTTACAACAAATAGCGAGGGTGAAATTTTGTTTTAGCTAATATCTAAGGATAAAATTATATACATTTGGTACAATTTAGAAATCAGAGAATATTGCATACAGAAGATGTTAAATTGATATGATAACCAAAATCAAAACGTTTGCAGGCTGATTCTAAAATACATGCTACAGGTTTTGTAATATGATAGTTTTTCTTCTCTTAACAATAGATAGTTTTAATCCTACACTGGACTTTCTGTTCCTTGGCAAATTTGCATTCTGTCAGATAAAAATAATAGACCCTGATTCATCTTGCCGCTCGTTTGCATTTCATAAAGATAAACTATCTAAACCTTCTGTTAACAATGCAAATAGTTTCTTTCTCTTTGTCCTGTTTTTCTCTCATAAAGACACGTGGACATCTTTTTTCCACATTATTTATGCAAAAAAGGAAAACAGTCATCCCACTGGAAAGTCTGCTGCAGAAGCAGTGTCCTGGGCCAGTTTCTCACCAGCAAGTTAGTCTATGCCACCAGTGTCCTGTGCAAAACACAGATGCTGTGAACTGGAGTCAGACGAGAGGGATTAAAGTCCTGCTACAGCCCTCTGTGTCAATCCAAGATTGGAAATGGAGTTAGCTGCTCTTAATGAAGGATAAGAGGACAAGACTAAATAAAAAATATTTCTGTTTTGTTTGGAAATGTTTTCTGCCTCTCAATTTGATCCTAAATAGTTAGGCATGTTCTTAAACTTTAGCCTGTTACTTCACTGAAATTTATTTATGTTCATCAATAGCATTTAGCTGTGGTTTCCAAAAGCACCTGGGTGACAGGGACGTTGAAATCCCACTTTTAAAGTGCCTGGGGAGCCCCATGTGAAACTGGGGAGATTTCAGTGCTTGAACAAGAGCATCACTGTGGAAATGTGGCTGAAGAATACAGCTGCACAATAGCCCGTCTGCAGCTCTGGAGAAAATGCATCATGCAACCCTTCCTCTTCAATATCAGGTATTGTGGAAAGCATTTCCTCTAAGCACATTATTTCTGTCTTTCAGATCAAGCACTTGACTAGATGGGCCTTTTTTTCAGGTTCTAAGTCTTACGTATTGAAAGTCAGTTTGCTTTTTCTTTTTCTTTAATGAAAGAAAGAAAAATTTCCAAAGCATTCAGATAACATTTAGCATGTAACTCTCTTTATTTCCATTACCTTCATCCTCTAGCTCCTATAGCTAGAGACAGACATATTTCCAAACTTCTAAAAAAAATTACTTGTCCAGAAAATAAGTAAACAAGCTCCAGGCTCTTGCCCCGGAAACTCACATCTTGTAATATCACAACAAATATGGCATTGCTGTGATGATGCAAATGTGAATCAAACTGCAGCCAGACCCAGAAAACCCTGACTTCTGTGTGCTCTCATTCCTCTCCTGTTCTGAGACTCAATAGCCACTTACCACAGGCACCTTCATGTTTTAAAGAAAACCTAACCAAAGAGCAGAAATACCTGGCTGGAAAAAAGGCAGTTGACAGCTTAAGGGAGGAGGGAGGAATTTATTGCCTTTTTGTTTGCCAGCAGTGTGGTTTTCTGTCATTTTTACCTCTGAATTGCAGGGCATTTCCCAAGCTTTTTAAGGCAGCTCTGCTGGCTGCAGATAGACATTCCCAGTGATTAGCAAGGAAGGTCACAATCTTAATTATTGCTTTGCTGTTACAAATAAGCATCAGTACCAGACTCTACTATGGTGAATGAGGCTTTATTACCATGGCAGCTTTCTTCGCACATTTTTAATGAGAGCATTTTGTCGTCATTCACCATTATAACCACTTGGAAAGTGTAGAGAAGTCTCTTGCCAACATGATTTTAGTTATTAGTGCAAAGCATCGACATTTCAGACCTTTGTTCAGAAATCCGCCATATTTACCCTCCACTGCCACTGCCTCTTCCACACAGCCATCATTGGTTAATCCCTGTCTCTTGCCGGACTGCAGCCATGTCACCAGCAAGCACCACATCAGAAACAAGGAGCTCTAGGGTGATGCAGCACACACAGAAAGAAGTAAAGTAAAATTTAGCTCTTTATTTCAATTCTAGAGCACATTCACTTCAGTTATATTGCACACAAATGAGTGTAACTGGACTTTTCTCTCATTTAAAGCCATGCGAGGAGGAAACAAACCGTGAAGACTGTGCACATCGGAGGTTTAATCAAAATCAAATAGGGAAGGGCAAACTGTTACATCCAGATCAGAGCCTCAGCTGGTGTAAATCCAAGTCGCTCTGTTGCCTGTGGTAGGGATGTGTCAGCTTTCCCCAGACAGAGACCTAGTCCAGGAGCACATTCATAAGGGTGGTTTGATCTTCTGTGTATTTTAGATGTGTATAGAAAGGATAAAATGCTTTTCACAATAGAAAAGAAAAGATAAAAGTAAGAAATAATAATTGAGAGTGGAATAAAAGGAAGGAAGATCTTGCAGGTTTGTTAGGCAGTCCTCCAGCCTGCCTCTCCCTTTCTCCCCTCTGCAAAGAGAGGCAAATTAACTGTTTAACAAAGGGATCATATTTCCGGATATGACAGGAGGAGACAGATTATGAGCAGATACAAATGAAAAGTCTTGTGCCAAAAATTGAATGCTCTTAAGGAAGACTAAGTATCCTGGGCAGCTACCAGGATTGCTAAAGGAAATGAGGAAAGAAATTAGTGAAGTCTTAACAGATTTTTTCTAATTGTCCCCGTGACAGGTTAGGCTACAGAGCAAGGGAAAGTGAGTAACACAATGTGCAGACTTATTTCAACTATGTTTTTTATTATTAAGGGGTCATGAGATACAGCAGGTAGTTAGAATCCAGTTGTCTCGAAGTTATTTCCTGGGGAAACAGTTTTGTGGGATTTAATGAATTCATGATATAATACTTTGAAAAGACTCATTTAGCTGGAGATAGCCAAAATGGATTAGGCTAAGGGGCAGTCTTGCTTCACAGCTGTTTGAAAGTCCTGGAAGACATTGCTAAACCTGTCTGGGAAATGGTTTTCCCATCTTGCAAAACTTTTTGAGATTTTTAAAATATTTTCCTGCTCTGAATCAGAATGATGAACAAGACTTTGTAACACGTTGTTCTTATTAGGGACACAAAAAAAACAAGAGAGAGAAAAGAGAGAAAGAGGGAAAGATAGGAGAAAGACTGACCCACTCATCTGTGTCAGAGCCAGTAGCACTCCTCTCAGGTAAGGGGAACTCACTTCTTGGGCAGAATCAGGCAGCTGCCTGGCTACCTGCAGTGCAGGCAGTGGTCTCTCCTCATCCATCAGCCTTTATCTGCTTTTCCAGTGCTTTCCAAGAAATTCCACCTCTGCTTTCCTTTGCCTCAAGTTTTGATTTTCTGTTCCAAATCAATATTCTTTTAAGGAAAGTCATAAAGTAAAAAAAAAAAATCTGGGCTAAGTATAGCTACCTGCATTATAAATGAGAAGTGTACTGAGCAGTTAAACTCTTCTCTCTCACAACAAATAGGTACTCTGAGGTCTGTTATATCAGCTAAGGAAAAAAATCAAGTATGTCTTATTGACTGAAATGTGCTTAGAACAGATTACCCAAATACCTCCCAGTCTGAATAGTTTAAGGTTAAATGACACTTCAGAGGCATTTTCTACTTTTAGTTAGGTGGGAAGATAGTCCTACAGCATAAGCAGGTGGAGCATTTCTGATGGAAATATTCTGACTATAAGTACCCAGGAGCTCCAGTCCAAATGTTGCTGTTAAACCTCTGTGTAGCTTTGAGAGGGAGAGCAGGTAAAGAAATTGAGATTGATAAGCTGTCTGCTAAACAATGATGAAAATGATAATGTCTGTCTCACAAATGAGTTGTAGAGACAGATTAGTTAGCATTTATGAATTATTTTGAAAGAATGCATAATATTCTATAATCCGTATGCTGGGTCTTCAAAAAATGAAGGCCTTTCATGGTACTTGTTACCTAGAAAGTGTATTACAGCTTCAGTGTCCTGTAGTGCCACTGATCCAATTTTACATCCAGTGTTAAGTCACCGATTTCAACACCATTAGATCATACATGAACTTTGTTCCTTGTGTCTTCAAACACTTCATTTTACCTACCTTGCTTTCTGATAAAATCATTAGGGTGAGGAGTATTGGGTGTGAAATAAAATAGGAAATTATAATGTGACATGCTGCGGCGATTCAATTTGACAGGCTGACTCTAAGGCAAACATTTCTAATGACAAAAGCACTTTATTAAGTTTGAATGACTTTTAAATAATATTTGAAGACCTGTACTTGTTATTATCAGGCAGTGAATGTAATGATGAGATTAAATCTACTCTTATAACACCATCTGTGACTCAAACAGCCATATTCACTGACATGTCTCTAGACTTAAAAACAGCTTCATGCTTGATTTTCCCAGTTACTGTAACCTGGCGTGTGCCTGCTTCACATTGCCAGAGTGGCAAAGAGCAGCCATAGAGACCTGCGAATGAAATCTGAATTATCAGTCAGACTTTTGAAATGAATCTCAGAAGGGGAGGGCAGAAGGACAACTGTGTTTGCTGTCAGAGCAATCTTATTTGGGAGGGCAGTATGTTAATACAGAATAATAGACAACACTGCTATTTTTCAAATAAACTCTGACACACTGGGCTTGCTGAAGAAGTTTAGCAACGCTGGGTTTTGGTTGTAGCTGGTCAGCAAAAATCTAATAAAATCAGGGCATCTTTCAGCTGAGGTGCAGCTGGAAAGGAGGACTGACAGGAGAAGCAGAGAAACAACACTGGCCAAGGAGTGCACCTTGATCAGCTAGAGGATACAACTTTTAATACAAAACGACATCAAATTTATCAGATGGTCTGATTGTCCTTTTTTTTCTGGTCTTACAGCTGGAGTTTCCTCTCCTAGATCCTCCACAAGTTTATTAGAGTTGGAAAGATATAAGAATGGGATGCTGGACTATAATAGCAAATCCATAAGCAGCACATCTAACAGCTTTATTAACTATACTTCAGTGTCCCAAAATTTGAAAGAAACCATATGCCTGAACTACTGTTATGTCAAAAAAGGTGACTTTCAGGTAATGTATTTCCTGCCAGCTTTTAATATTTCCAGGGAAAGAAGAACAATTTTAAATCAGCATTCTACAAAAGAGTATTCAGCTTGAGTCAGTATAATTGAAAACATATACAAGGCTATGGTTCATCGAACACACAGGCGCTAAGAAAGTGAGATTTGGCTTGTTTTTGCAGTATGTTTAAAGACATGCTAATAGTCATGTCTATATATATGTGATAAATAGAGGCTTTATTCAGAAAGGATATTTGTGGTTAGCTAAGAAGTTCTCAAATCAAAAGACGTGTAGAGAAACACCGACTTCAGTTCTCATTTGGTATTTCTTTCCTCTCATTTTTCCTAAACTTGATGGTGGCAGCAACCTTGCTTTTCGCGCCCTGCAGAAGATTGTTACCACCTTTGTGCCTGGCAGCCTCTGTGTAGAGAAGCAATGTGAGCTTGATTCCTGGCTGGCACAAACACGATGTGGTACTCCCTCGGCTGCCTGAGCACCACAAGACCAGCCACACCTAGCAATTATTTTAATCATGCTTTCATTTTACCTCCTGCCTGTAGCACTCAGCCGAGTTGGAACAGCCCTGGTAATTACAGTAAAATTAGATGAGAAGCAGAGCTAAAGCATGCATCGTCTGGAGGCTGCAAGAAGGGCCGGGGCACCACACACGGCTCTGTACCTTCCCTGCGGGATGACGGCACCTCTCTGCCCCACATTGCTTCAATTTGCTCCACTCACTCACCCAGCTCATATGGAGGACACATACTTGGATAGAGAAGGAGGTAACATTGTGTTTTTCCTGTGCAGAAAGGACATACTCCAAAAAACATCGCCGCATCTTCATTCACTGCACTAGCTGCAAACTCACTTTTTTTGTGGATGAGAGCACAAACCAAAGAGATGAGGAGAGAAAGGAGGGGACAGGGGGATGTCTAAGGAACACTAAAACCATACCCTATTTATGGTAAGCCCCCACAGGTCCCCCTTAGCATCCTGGAGACTTGAGAGGAATGTAGACTAAGCCCCAAAAGGGACACTTAAGTGCTTTCCTTCCCCTTGAGCATCAGACAAGAATGAGAGAGGAAAAGAAGGGGATAGTAGCAATAGACTCAGAGGAACGATGCATAAAGTGCTGGTTACCCTCATGCAGCTGATGGGCTGCAAGGAACAGAGAAGAGAGGAGCACCATCATCTGAGCCCTAGAAGAAGGGAGAAGTACCACTTTCCAGTACCTGTTTTCTTGAACAACAGACGCAAGATAACCGTTTCCTTGAAACAAATGTCTGTACTGTTAAAGCCCAGTCTTGTGAATGTTTACCCATGTATTTAAGCTGAAGACCAAGGGAGAGATTTCAGTTATAAAAAGACAATTTATAGGCATGAGGGGAGAAAAACTGGGACTTGGGATTGAAATGGTGGAAATTTCTTTTCACTTTAATTATCATCAAGATAGCCACGAAAACAAACAAGTCATAACTGAAGGCAAGAATAGAGCAATATAGTATATTCTCCCTCTCATCACTTCAAACTCTTGACAATATTTCACATTTTACAAAGAGAACAGAGAAAAGATGAACTTTTAGACAGGCCAACATGAAGATTTTCAGCCTGCAAATATGCATTCATTTCCCAACTTGACCTCCACAAGTGGAGCCGTGGACATTAGGTTAGCACACATTTCGTGTTTGTAGAGATGGGTGCAAATATGTGAAACATTAATATAAAAATACAGTGATTTTCCTTGCACAGCATGTGAAAAGGAAAGAGCTGCCATGGATTCACAAAACAGTTTCCCATCATTTGATCAGTCTTCTCCCACTGAAGGAAAGGGCTTAAAAGAAAAGCCCAATGAAAAGCTGTATGAAGAAAATGAAAAGTCCTCAAAAAACTCTGGTGTTGAAAAAGCTTCTACTCTCATAACAAATAATCATTAGCAAATTTCGGCCAATTCTAGTTTTGTGCAATCACAGCTGATCCCAGCTGGAGAAAGCTAAGGAGTTTGTTGGGAGCTCAGGGAGAGGTTTTCTCTTTAAATAAAAGAAGATAAAATAGAAGTTCTCTTCTTTCTTTTGTTTTGTGCTATCAGATGTTTCATATGTTTTACTGTGTATCTACTGCTTCTTTACCTACAAGCAGTATATAAGCACTTATGCTATGCACAGCATAGCACAGCCCACTCAAAACCATTCCCCAGATTTTGATATTATTTCGAAGTTATACTTATTTCATCCTTTTCTAAATAATACTAAGAAATCTGAAAAAGGAGTTTCTTGTGCGGTTGCTATTAGATAGAATTGGCATTCTCCCTAGCATGCTACTGCTCCTTTGAATCCAAAATCTTAACCAGTATTTGGGAACATGTGAATTGCTTCCATTAGAAGAAAAGGCATTTCTTCTGTGCAGTTCTGCTAATGTAAAGCAAGCAGGCAAACTGCCTCAGTTCTCTGAACACCAAATGGATCAGACAATACTATACAATTCCCTAAAGCACTGTTCAAGACCCCTCACCAGACAGCAGCTCTACCCCCAAACCTCTCCTCGCTTTCTCTCTAGGCAGCAGAACCAGTGTTTCTCCAGCTGCTCTGCTGTTTTCTGGTTGTTTCTGGGGTGTTTACGAGTGGTATTTCTCTTACTTGTATGTATGAGCCGAGGTATCCAGAAACCTCACCCTATACACCTGCACAGCAACCCCCCCGCCATGGTTGCCTCGAGCCACGGGTCTGCCTTGGCCTGCAGAGACCAGGAGGAGACGTTTTGCCTCCGTTAGGCTCTCTCTCGGGTGCCCATCGATTCCCGGCATGGCACCGAGGCGTGCTGCAGTGGCGCGGTGCTCGGAGCTGTGCCAGCTCCATGCAGGGGGGAGCAGGATGGGCGTGCCACGGAGACTCGCACCCCTTCACCCTCGCCAGTCAGTCCAAGCCTGCTGTAAATGGGCGCATTGCTTTTTAATTGGCATCATTAGCTCATATAATGTTTTCTAATTATATTATTGATTTTTTTTCCCCTGTTCTTTTAATGGATTCCCCTTCCAATTCACCCTCAGTAAAGACACTGGCAAGTCGTGAAGATGGGCCTCCAGGGAACCTCTTCCAACTACATGTATTGCACACAGCATACAGGTGTTTCATTCTGTGTTGGCTTCTTAGCCATAAGCAATATTGTTTGGGGGATGGCAGAGAGAGCAAGAGAGATCTCAGCCCACTAACACAGTGAGGCACAATAATTACTGCTCTATAATAACAGGAAGAATTGTTACTGTGCCCAGACTTCTTTTTTTACTGGTTCACAACTTGAAGGACCTGCCTGTAGAGCTAGGCAGGAAGCAGATCTCATATCCTGCAAAAAATTTTGTTAATTTTAAAAATATTCTCATTGCACATTGGAAAACACCCAAACACTTTCAAATAAAAATCAGCATGAGCATCCCAAATGCAGGGTGGAGTAGCAGATAAGTAGCGAAGGCACTACAACCAGCAAGTCTCTGTGGGTGCAACCGGCAGATGTTAGGGGACTCTGTCCATTGTCTGAGCTGTCAGGACACAGTCCCATAACAACAAAAGCCATGCTAGAGCCCTGTGCTATGTCTGAGCTCGCAACCCTTGCTGAGCATGGATTTGGGGAGGGGAGGAAGGAAGGAACATTGCTTCCTCAGCTGGGCAAACCGACTCAAATGACCTGGTCTCTGCTGTAGGTATGCAGCTTATGCTCACCCAACCGAACAGTAAACCTGCTCTGCCAGAAGGTGGGTCCAAGCTGAAGACATGAACCTTACTCTGCTCCGTAATGGGCAATGCTGTAAGCACAGAGCTACTGCTCTGTGGAAGCTCATTCTGCAGGAGTTAAAGCTTGAGTTACACCTGCTGCCATTACAATGGCATGAATCGCCCCCACACAAACACCATTTTTTTCCAATGTATTTTATGCCCCTTTGGAATCAACTGCGTCAAAAACATATATAAATTAAGAATAATCATATAGCAGAATAATTGTGTGCTCCAGAAATGAGACCAGTATTAGACCAGAATGGAAGTTCCAGGATAACACCAACATGCTGGTTCCCTGTGCAGGGCAGCTCTCAGTGAGCCTGTCCCAGCAGACCCCCTGCTGCAAGAGGAGCAAAATTTCTGAGAAAACTAGAGGGGGGCTTTAAAGATGGAGGGGAACATATGGGTATGAAATGTCGCCTTCCCTATTCCATCTGTCCTGCAGAAAGCTTGGGGGTGAATGGTGGCATGGAAAAAAAACAGTGGGGACCATTGGACTGTGGGGAAGGCGTGCAATAAACCCCAAAGACCCTCTTCCTTCCCCTCCAGATCACTCAAGCTCTTCCCAGCAGAGCTGACTAATCCCACATGCCGGCAGGTACCCATCTAGGGCAGCACGGCCTGGGGCTACACATGCTTCTGCCTTGCGAAGAGAAAAGCAAAAAGGGCCCAAGGGTTTTGGCTCAGGCTCTCCCAAATCTGTAACCTCTGTGGTGACACCAGCAGGGCTGAAAAGAGGATTTGCAGCCAGCTTGAGGGAGTCGCAGAGGACTGCCTTTCTCATTTTTTGTGCTGTTTAGCCTTACATGTGGTTTTAAAAAGCTGAGGAAATGCAAGCTGCTGTTACAAGCCAGCTTCTTAACTGGCACAAACTGCAGCGGTGCCATCAGTGTCAATGAGGCTAGACTGGCCAGCAGCAGGGTCCAACTCCATCCCCACGTACCCGCTGCCCTGTGCCATTGCTTTCCATGCTCCTCCCATGCATTTAATAGGGAGCCAAGCATGCAACTGCTATGGCTGGGGAGCAGGCTGTCAGTGCCGCGACGCCTGCACTGCCCAGATGGTACCATCTGTTGCATACCATTACACTCTTGGCCTTGGCCTATTTTTTCTCAACAGGCTCAATGGAGAAAGGACAATTTATTCTATTCTTCTAATGGTGGTATTGCTTTGCCCAGAACCTAATTAGCAGTATGGTTGTGTAAATCTGCTGTTCCTCAATACCCTTCCCACATGGATGTTCCAGTACAAGCACTGTGTTTGTTGTTATTTCATTATTCATTAAAATTTTGAATCGCATGACTGAATATTTGTGCAAGTAATGCACAGCGTTTTGAGAAGAGTAAACAAAACATGTCTCTTGCTGAGGAAGATGACTTGAGAGAAGAGGGACAGAAAGAGAAAAATAGAAAAATGCAGCCCTAACAAATCCCATTTACAGTTAAATGAAGCAGAAAACCAGAGAGTCTTTTTGACTTTCAGAGGTCCATGACACTATTTCAGCATCCTTTCCCTGCATTGAAGCAAAGGCAAGAATGGATTACCAGGGAGCTGTGGCCATAGGTTTTCACAGCTGCCATTAAACATCACGCTTGTAATATGTCTCGGAAACACGTCCCACAAAATACCAGCCACCTGCATATTCACCGCCAGCCGCTTCTGAGCTGAACAGCCAGACTGACGGTAGCTCTGTGGGGAGGATCAGCTCTGCTGCACTCCAGACTGGGTTCTTTTCCCTCACTCCCCTCTCCACAGCGGCAGGCAAAACACGGGCAGACAGCCTGGCAGTGTGGGGAACTGCACAGGTCTGCCAGTACGTGCGCCAGCTGACCTCCCTCCTGATACTCCAAGCCCATTCTTCTATAACACCCATCGAACAGGATGAAGTGGGATGGATACATGGGACCACAGAACACCTCCGCCTTCATTCAGCTACGGCAGTGGCTCACCCACAGATCTCTCTAACTGCAATGCTGCAGCAAGCAATAAATTACATAGCTGGCAATTCTTTTTCCCATTAATTCTTAAAAATATCCTATGAAATTTGACTTTGTAATATAGAATTAAGCTTATTTTTCCACACACAGTGATAATAGACATTTTGCTGCAAAGTATTAGATACCAGTGTTTGAAATGCAAGTTCCTTGCTTGTGATTGAATACACAGTACATCCAATGTATGCTTTGATGACTGAACATCCAAATTTTATATCAAATAGGCAGGTTTGATGATGTCAGTTGATTTGAAGCATTACATGAAGAGTTAGGAGGTGATAAAGACTAAAGAGTTTTAAATGCTTCATTGATAATTTGTCCAGACAAATAATTCATATTTCATAGGAAATAATACAAATTCCATTGAAATTTCATAGGTGGTGCAAATTTGGATGTAGTGTGATGTAACCTTCTCACATTCCTACAAACTCAGTTTCTCCACAACAAGGTAATTCCCTTTCTACATGTGTGTATTGAGTCTTGTACTTGTTCAAAGGGCCAAAGGTAGGTGCTGCACAGCTCATGTGGAAACACCTTTGGCTAACCAGGGTTAGAAACAGCTTTTCTAACTGAAGTTAGAAAAACCACACTCCTCTGGAGCTGGGAAGTGCTGGATCCACCTTCTAAGTCATCGAGTTTTATGACAGAAAAAAGACCAAAAGTCCACTGGGCCCAGTACAAATGGTGGCGGTATCCAGTAAGGGACACTTAGCCAAAAAAAGAAAAGTAACAGGACAAGACTCATATATTATCCAGCTTGCAGGAGTAAGTAGCTTCAGGCCCCCTGAGATGGAAGGTACACACATTTAGTAGTTATCAGTGAATATATCGCTCTGAGGTCACAAACTGCACGGAGGTGCAGACAAGTGAAGGAAGTGGAATGCAGCATATAAATAGAAAACATTATTATTGTACGCTCCATCATGAATAGAGATAGCTGAGATTTATCTGCTCTGTTGAAATAAACATATTTGCCTAATTATCAATGCATTTATCCAATCCCAAGGAATTAACAAAGTTCAAAGAGATGCGAGGAGGTGCATTCCCAACCATGTTCTCTGTGATAGGGAAGCCACTGAACAACAACGCAGGTGTCAGACCCGCAGGTGGTGTGAATTATCACCCCCCTGCTCCAGCATCAGGCAAAGCCCTGTCCAGAGCTATGTATTGCCTAGGATGGGGGTGGCTATTTGCTGCCAAGATCTAGCCTGGGAGGGAGTTTTTTTATCAGTATCCCCAGGAATGCTCCTTGTTAGGTAGCTCTGCTTGTTAAGAAAACAGCAGGAAATTACAACACCTCTACAGTGAAGAGCAATGGGTGGGCTTTTTCTGCTTTACTGCAACGAACTTAAGGCAGCGGCAGCCATTCAGCAAGGACAGCATTATTATAGTTGTCAGCTGTTTGTATAAATGAGTCTGAGTCTCTGGATGGTGTCGGACCGGTTTTGCCAGTGTCAGATAGGGATGCCAGTGTTCAGGAATTACAGAATCAAATTACTCGAGGTTGGAAAGTCTCCTACTAATTCCATTCCTTCTAAAACTTTAGTTACAGAAAAAATACATCTGATGCCTATAATGGTGTGTTTTATCACTTTTGGGGGTAGGTGGCAAGGAAGAGGTCATTTCTGGTCACACACAACGCCCACAGATAGGAATGTTCTCAGGAGAGATGTTCGCCTGTGACTTCTGAGAACAGAGGGAGGCACCCACAAACTCTGGATTAGAGTGTTATATAGAGCTTTAAAAGTGGCATTTACAAATGGTGGCAGAGAGCGCCTGTCCTTTTCTTCTGCCCTCTTCCTCAGCATATGTAATGTTACTTTTCTTCTAGTAAAAACAAACAAAAAACTCTTTCAGTTTGTTGGGCATTCATAAAAAAAACTTGTGGCTTCAAAGTTATGGAGGAAGTTTTACAGTAACTTTAACTTCTCCAGGCTAACTCATGTGGATGGCTAGTCCTCATTACAGAGCTCTTCATGGGTAATGAGCCACACTCCACCCTCTTAAATGGGTGAGGTGTCACAGATCGCTCCAAACTTGCAATTGCACCAACTCAAAACTAGAGATGACCCATCCTTATACCTATTCAGAATCATATTAGCACCTCATGACTCACTCAGGACCAATGCCTCTGTCTGCAGTAAACAGAGAAACTGAGAAAAGGCCCGTGCCCTTAGGGATTTACAGCCAGACATACAGAGAGCACAGAAATGCCAACAGAGGATTAGAGGGAAGGTAACTGAGGGCATGTGACATTAAGTGGTCTCTATTGAATTAAGCTATACTCCAAACCAGCCTATGTTTTGTACGATTATATCACTTTATATCCTATATTATATTTTGCAACATGTGTCTGTGTGGGCGATTACCCAAAAGCCCCTTCAACAGTTCAGGCACTGCTAATTGTTAATTATGCCTACACTTCCTTCCAGACAGTTTTATGTCCTTAAATCACAGTCGTGGGTGCAATGCCAGGATAGACAGATACCCCATCAGCCCCTTCCAGACCTAGAGCCTGGCCAACTCAGAGCACATGCCACCCTGACCATATGGCAGAAAGGCTTCCCAGTGGGGCTGGTGGCTCCCTTATCCTCCCAGAGCTCCTGGAAAGCTCCGCTTCATTAAACTTAGCACATATATTCACAGGTACCTTGGCTGAAAACACTGCTGGTGTAGGCATGTTCTCAGTTTCAGAAGCTTTTGCATCACTGAGAAGCCGGTCCCACTCAACTACCGTAGTGCTCTGGCAAGGTGATTTCTCTGAAGGCATGGGATGTAAGGCATCCCCACACAGACCCATCAGCATTATGAGCTGAACCCTTGTTCTACCACCCCAAAGAAAATTCCTAGGAAATAAGGGGTCTGTGAGAGCCTAATCAGGCTTGAGGTCAGGTCATTTTATTTTACCAGCTGTTAAAATTTCCCTTTGTGTCAGGAATCTGTTGCTTCAGCACAGGTACCTAGTGCATGGTGGTCTGTCCACCTAGTCTGCCACCAGTCCTTTGAAGCGCCCTGGAGCATTCAAGCCATCCCCTCCAGGATGTTAGATGTGAGCTAGAGAAGTCCTACACTCCTTGGAGAAGCAGCTTGAATCCAGGAGGATACCCTGGGGGACCTGAAGCAGCACCAGACACCAGTGTGTAGGCAGAGTATCTCTCCCTCACTACCTCCAACCTTACAAGCCTGACATGTATCTTACTGGGCAAAGATCTGGCCTCCACACAGCAGCATATGTGATCCCTGAGAACACAGTAATAACTCCTGTTCTTTCCAAATGGAATATTCATGGGAATTCTGAAAAAACAGTCTTAGAAGGAATTCTTTAAAATTATCATCTAGGTTTTTGACAAGTGCAACAAACAAGTAGAAAGTCATGTGCAACATCTGGCCAGATGCTCCTTACAACGTGTGCGGCACTGCAAGAAAGTGAAGCCCACCTTCACCTTTGTGCAATGTAACATAAAGAAGAAACTCTGCTGTCAGGCTGCCGTTTCCACACCAGGAAATTCTGCCTTTTACATGCAACAGGAGCCCTCCTTGTACTCTTTAGTCAGGGATGTTGTAACACCATTTTGCCATTCTTTACTTCAGCTTTATTTTCTTTTGTGCCTTGTGTCCTGAGCCAGGACGGAGGCATTGCAGTCATCAGGGGTGTTCTGGACTCTGTTACAAAGAAATGATGAATTTATGCTTTTATTTAGTCTCAATCAGTGGAAAATAAAAGCAACACTGATGTGTCAAGCAGTGATTTTGGCACAAGTTGCCAGAAAGACAGGATCTGAGAAGGTCTGGGTAACGTTCTATTGGGTTTGTTAATCTACAAACTGTGTCACAGTTGGTAGTGTAAAATTTTACTGGATTTTTTTAGAGAAATAAACTGGCATCTTATTTGCCAAGATGTGCAAACCCTTCACATTGGGATGTAGAAGAAGGTTGCTGAGGAAGTATTCATCTTCTGGTTAAAAATGCTTAACAAGAAAATAGTGTTTAACTCATACTCATTCAATAAAATTTGGCATATATCACTGAAGTTCCTCGATGTATCAACCAATGTACTTTGTTCTTTTAGGCATACACTCTGCCCATGGTATTAACTCTACTAAGCATCTGTGATTATACCATGGCAGCAAAGTGTAATGTAATTGTTTATAAACACCTTACTAAATATTTGCTTTTTTCAGACCTTGGAGCTGGATCAAAAAAAAAGGGGGAGAGATTCACCCTGAAGACCAGCAATAGAGAAACTCATAATTTGGGTGATAAGGCTACGGACAAAGCACATAAAGGTAAAAATTTAAAAAATCACGGCTTTATTCCCTGCTCTTGCAGCCCAGCCTTTGAGGGATCCATAGTCTTGACGTTTCACGTTGCTTAATGAGAGATGCTCTAGAGTAAATACCCATTGGCAGGCACGTCCTTACGGCACGTGCGAGTCAACTTATCCACTTTGTGACCATGCCATAAGATCAGAGCATGGCATGAAGCAGATGAGATGCGGTTAGTGGGTGCTGGAAGTGCTCTGAAGTGCCTGCAGGCCTCTGTCCCCCAATTCCCAACCTCATGGGATCCCCTGCACCACGCTGGGGCTTCAGTACAGGGCTGCTCTGGCATGGGAGAGAAGCTGGTCAAGGGATTGCGGCAGCAGCGAAAGCGGCGGCAGCAGCGAAAGCGGCGGCAGCGACTTGAGGTTAGTGCGGGGGCGAGGGCGACATCGGGCTTAACCGGGCGGTTTTTCGTACTCTGGGCCCCCCCTGAGCCCCCTGCGAGCATCAGCCCCGAGCTGCTTCCCTCTGACCCCGGACCCGGACCCGGAGGTTCCCGGCAACGAATCAGGAGAGGAGGTGGCATAGCCGGAGGCACCGCGGAGGCACCGCGGGCAATTTAAACGCTCCACCCCCTGTTATCGATTGATAAAGAGCCTCCTGGAGGGCAGGGACTAGTCCCTGGCCAGAAGGGAGTGGGAGAGGGAGACTCAGCAGTGCCTGTGTGAATCTGCAGTGACTGGGTGTGTCCCAGGGCAGGAGAGGCTGCAGTTGTTTGCAGCTCGTTGGGGAGGGCACTGACTCCCTCCCAGTGCACGAGGCGAGGAAGGTGCCAAGGAGCTGTGAACCAGGGGTGTCACCAAGAGGTATTTCCCAGTTCAGTGAAAGAACAATGGTATCTACCCGGTGGAAGAAGACCAAAATGGATGTGGGAACCCAGACAGAGCTCCCACGGAAGGAGGCGATGGTGCAGGTTGCTGGCTGCAGGGAATGCTACAGCATCTCTGTGGTGTCAGGGGGCTGTGTGTGCTGTGAGCAAGTAGATGATCTGCTTGGCCGAGCGGCACAGCTGCAAAGCCAGGTTGAAAGGCTTCAAGCTGAAGTAGAAAGGCTTAGGAGCATTCGGGAGGCTGAAATGGAGATAGACTGGTGGAGCCAGGCTCTGCCCTCCCTGCAACAAAAATGGGAGCACCTGCCGGAGAGCTCCCAGGATTGAGGGACCCCTGTACTCTGCCCCTCTCAGGTGGAAAACGATAACCTAGAGGTGAGGAGTGAGTGGAGGCAAGTCTATGGCCGTGGCAAAAGGCGAGTGCCCTCCTTGCCTACCTTGCCTCCACAGGTGCCTCTGAGCAATAGATATGAAGCCCTAGTGGAATACAGCCGGTCCAATGGGGATGTGGTGGAGAGGCAACCTATATCAGAGGTCCCACCACAGTCAGAAAAACCTGACAGGCGTATAGCTACCTCCTCCACAAGGAAGAAGAGAAGAGTTTTAGTGGTTGGAGACTCCTTCCTAAAGGGATCTGAGGGCCCAATATGCAGAGCTGACCCCCATCACAGGGAGGTCTGCAGCCTGCCTGGAGCCCGAATCAGGGATATCACCAGGCAACTCCCCAACCTGGTGAAGGCCACAGACTACTACCCCCTGCTGATCTTCCAGACAGGTGGGGAAGAAGCTGCATCCCATAGTCTGAGCGGGATGAAGAAAGACTACAAGGCCCTAGGGCGGTTGGTGAAAGAGTCTGGAGCACAAGTTGTTTTCTCCTCCCTCCTTCCATTTTCAGGTGATGACGTTGTTTGGAATAGTAGGATTCTCTCTATTAACGCCTGGCTACGAGACTGGTGCTACAGGCAGGGCTTTGGGTTCTTTGATAATGGCTGGTTTTATAAGACAACAGGCATGACGGTAATACATGGGAAAGGTTTATGTCATAGGGGCAAAAGGGTTCTGGGACAGGAATTAGCAGGGCTCATTCGGAGAGCTTTAAACTAGATTCGAAGGGGGATGGGGTGGTAGCTGGGCTCGCACCACTGGGGCAACGCTCTAGTGTTGAGGTAGACCAGGAGGCCCCCCATCCCCCTGGGGTGAAATCAGGGGGTGAATCTGGGATGAAATCGGTGTGCCCAGCTCGCTCCCTGAAATGCCTGTACACCAATGCACGCAGCATGGGGAATAAGCAGGAGGAGTTAGAAATCCGTGTTCGGTTGGGGGGCTGTGATCTAGTGGCAATTACAGAGACTTGGTGGGATGCCTCGCATGACTGGAATGTGGTCATGGATGGCTATGTCCTGTTCAGGAAAGACAGGCCGCTAAGGAGAGGTGGTGGAGTTGCTCTTTATGTGAGTGGGCAGCTAGAATGTATTGAGTTCTGTCCAGGGGCGGATCAGGAGCGAGTTGAGAGTTTGTGGGTGCGAATTAAGGGGCAGGCTGGCAGGGGTGATACTGTTGTGGGTGTCTATTACAGGCCACTGGATCAGGATGAGGAGGGTGATGAGGCCTTCTACAGGCAGCTGAGAGCAGTCTCTCAATTACAGGGCCTGGTTGTCGTGGGGGATTTCAACTACCCTGATATTTGCTGGGAGGCCCACTCAGCCAGCCATCCTCAGTCCAGGAGGTTCCTTCAGTGCATTGATGATAACTTTCTGATGCAAATGGTGGATGAGCCAACTAGGAGAGGAGCGCTGCTGGATCTGATCCTCACTAACAAGGAGGGTCTGGTTGAAGAGGTGAAGGTTGAGGGCAGCCTTGGTTGTAGCGACCATGAGATGGTAGAGTTCAGGATCTCATGTGGCAGGAACAGAAGAGCTAGCAGAATCACAACCCTGGACTTCAGGAGGGCCAACTTTGGCCTTTTCAAGCAATTGCTAGGGGAAATCCCATGGGACGGGGTACTAGAAGGTAAGGGGGCCCAAGATAGTTGGTTAGCATTCAAGGACTGCTTCTTCCGAGCTCAAGATCAGAGCATCCCAGCAGGTAGGAAGTCAAGGAAGGGTACCAGGAGACATGCATGGTTAAACAGGGAACTGCTGGGCAAACTCAAGTGGAAGAAGAGGGTGTACAGATCATGGAAGGAGGGGCTGGCCACTTGGGAGGAATATAAGTCTGTTGTCAGAGGATGTAGGGAGGCAACTAGGAAAGCTAAGGCCTCCTTGGAATTAAACCTTGCAAGAGAGGTCAAGGACAACAGAAAGGGCTTCTTCAAATACATTGCAGGTAAAACCAACACTAGAGGCAATGTAGGCCCACTGATGAATGAGGTGGGGGTCCTGGAGACAGAGGATAAAAAGAAGGCGGAGTTACTGAATGCCTTCTTTGCCTCTGTCTATACTGCTGGAGGCTGTCCTGAGGAGCCCCGGACCCCTGAGGCCCCAGAAGAAGTCAGGATAGAGGAGGAATCTGTCTTGGTTGATGAAGGCTGGGTCAGGGACCAATTAAGCAACCTGGACGTCCATAAATCCATGGGCCCTGATGGGATGCACCCGCGGGTGCTGAGGGAGCTGGCGGAAGTCATTGCTAGGCCACTCTCCATCATCTTTGCTAAGTCGTGGGCAATGGGAGAGGTGCCTGAGGACTGGAGGAAAGTGAATGTCACTCCAGTCTTCAAAAAGGGCAGGAAGGAGGACCCGGGTAACTATAGACCGGTCAGCCTCACCTCCATCCCCGGAAAGGTGATGGAACAACTTGTCCTTGGTGCTGTCTCTAGGCACATCAAGGATAGGGGGATCATTAGGGGCACTCAACATGGCTTCACCAACGGGAAGTCATGCTCAACCAACTTGATAGCCTTTTATGAGGATGTTACCCGGTGGATAGATGATGGTAAAGCTGTGGATGTGGTCTATCTCGATTTCAGTAAAGCGTTTGACACTGTCTCCCACAGCATCCTCGCAGCTAAACTGAGGAAGTGTGGTCTGGATGATCGGGTAGTGAGGTGGATTGTGAAGTGGCTGAAGGAAAGAAGCCAGAGAGTGGTGGTCAATGGGACAGAGTCCAGTTGGTGGCCTGTGTCTAGCGGAGTTCCGCAAGGGTCGGTTCTGGGACCAGTTCTATTCAATATATTCATTAATGACTTGGATGAGGGAATAGAGTGCAAGTTTGCTGAGGACACCAAACTGGGAGGAGTGGCTGATGTGCCGGAAGGCTGCGCAGCCATTCAGAGAGACCTAGACAGGCTGGAGAGTTGGGCAGGGAGAAATTTAATGAAATATAACAAGGGCAAGTGTAGAGTCCTGCATCTGGGCAAGAACAACCCCATGTATGAGTACAAGTTGGGGACAGACCTGTTGGAGAGCAGCGTAGGGGAAAGGAACCTGGGGGTCCTAGTGGACAGCAGGATGACCATGAGCCAGCAGTGTGCCCTTGTGGCCAAGAAGGCCAATGGCATCCTGGGGTGTATTAGAAGGGGTGTGGTTAGCAGGTCAAGAGAGGTTCCCTCCCCCTCTACTCTGCCCTGGTGAGGCCGCATCTGGAGTATTGTGTCCAGTTCTGGGCCCCTCAGTTCAAGAAGGACAGGGAACTGCTAGAGAGAGTCCAGCGCAGAGCCACGAAGATGATTAAGGGAGTGGAACATCTCCCTTCTGAGGAGAGGCTGAGGGAGCTGGGTCTCTTTAGCTTAGAGAAGAGGAGACTGAGGGGTGACCTCATTAATGTTTATAAATATGTAAAGGGCAAGTGTCAAGAGGATGGAGCCAGGCTCTTCTCAGTGACATCCCTTGACAGGACAAGGGGCAATGGGTGCAAGCTGGAACACAGGAGGTTCCACTTAAATTTGAGGAAAAACTTCTTTACGGTGAGGGTGACTGAACACTGGAACAGGCTGCCCAGAGAGGTTGTGGAGTCTCCTTCTCAGGAGACATTCAAAACCCGCCTGGACGCGTTCCTGTGTGATATGGTCTAGGCAATCCTGCTCCGGCAGGGGGATTGGACTAGATGATCTTTCGAGGTCCCTTCCAATCCCTAACATTCTGTGATTCTGTGATTCTGTGATTCTGTGATTCTGTGATTCTGTGATTCTGTGATTCTGTGACTGGGGTCTTGGGGTGGGCTGGAGTAATCTTGGTTGGGCTGTTGGGCAGGTCCAGTGAGAGGAGGTGGGAAAGGCTGCGTGCTCTCCACGGAAAGTGGCCAAGTTAACTTTCGGGGAAGGGGGGGGCGGAATAGAGGCATTGCCTGTATTACTTACATTCAGATTGACAAAGACCAGCCCTGGAAACATCTGCAGGATAGATCATGCTTGTTCACAAGCTGTTTAGTGTAAATGGTGTTTCTTTAAACTATTTTTGCCACAGAAGTCAAACATCACTACTGGTTTTACGTAGACAAAATATGAGGCACAGAACTGAACATCTATTTTCTTTTTACAACTTTGGCAATACAAATGTAATTGATTGAATGCCTGAACTCCAAACCGACAGAGACTTGGCAGCGTGCTCCCTCCTGAGGATGCTGGATTCACCCCAAATTTTAAGAAGCAAGTAACACCTTCTTGATTTGAAAGGGTGCTCTGGAGGATCCTGGGCTTTGCCAACAACTGTCTGCCTCCCATCTTTCCTCTCCCCTTGTCCCTCCCACACTCAGGCACAGACCAGCATTCACAACATCACTCATGCATGACTGCACATTAGATCAGGTCCTTGCTCGCTGTCATGTCTAAAGTCCCTGTTCACTTTGCTCTTTTACAGAAAAAAAAATTATTTAGTCTTTGTGGAGGCAACATTTCCCTTCTCACTTTCCAAGGGTTTGCTGTCTGCATGTTTATTGTTTTCCTCAGTGGTCTGGGAGACCCTATAGCCTGACCTAACTGTAACCCTTGTTTCCTGTTTCAGATAAAATACTGTTAAATGGCTAACAAAGAAAAAAACCACAACCCTCCCCCAAAAAAACCCAACCAGCTGATATTTTTCACTTGTAAACGGTCAGCTTGTGTTGTAACCCTGAGACTTTGCAAATTGCCTTCACTCCATGACATCAGATCCCTGCTAATTTTGAAGACAAATGTTGTCACACATTATACGCGCAGTCATTTTTTTAGAAAAAAAAAACAGGCCATGTTTCTGAGTCACCTGGGCCAAGATAAACACAGGGGAGAGCAGCTATTTTAGGGAAGTAGGACTAGACATCTCCTGTGCTGCAGCAAGTGCTGTGTGTGGGCAGGGGAGGGGTGGCCAGATTCAGGGCACAGCCATGGAGTGCTGCAGGAGGGGATGCTATCATGGGGTGCTGCAGGTGTGGCATCCATGGGGTGCAGGTGCAGACACTGCCTGCTCCCAAGGCAGCCCCAGCAGCTCCCCAGGTGGAAGCGGGAGCAGCCCTGACACCCCGAGGATGGCAGCGGGGCCAAGGACTCAGCTCTCCGCAGCACAGGGAGCAGTGAGGGCACTGGGGTCTGGCACTGGCAGGGAAGGCTCCCCTGAGTGACATCTGAGCTGGTCCCTGTGAGGGGGGGCACAGGAAGGCTGGCCCCCAGGGGAAGCCAGCCTGGGCTTGTCATCGTATTTCATTAATGTAGCCATAGCTTACAACATGGCCCGTAGCAGAGTTTGACTGATGTTTCCTGGTTTAAGATCCTATTTTCTGCTCCTTATCCCACTATCAGCCACAGGTTCCCTCTAAATATTTACATACATATGCATATATAAATATACACCACCCCCCCCCCCCTCCATTCAAACCTTTCCAAGGAGGAAGCCAGGAAAACTTTCCTGTTTCTCCGTAATAAAAAAAGTGTTGTTTTCTGTTGTTTTCCTTGAGAAGTTCCAATTATTTTAAGACAGCTACACTAGCACAACTCTGAGGAAAACATAGTGAGAGTGACCACAATATTTGGACTTAAAGCCAAACTTCCCCCGAGGGGAAGCATGAAAAACCCAAACTTCCATGTTGGCTAATTAGGCAGACAAGCCTCAGGCTTGAAAGCTGGAGGTGGAGTTCATCACCAGTGTTTTGGTACAGGAGCCCATGTTTAATATAATTGCTGTTAATATGAAGTTTCCTCCTCTCCTTCCTTGCTTTTGGGTGCTGGTGGGGATGCACGTCAGAGCTGACCTGGGTTGCGGGGCGTTGTTGCTAGTTTTCTTCCTTGATCAAAACCTGCGTGGGCTGTGTTTCCCTAGAGGGGAGCCAGGCGAGACATTTCTGTCAGCTGCAGTTATAATGAAAAGCTACTCACCCCCAGGTATAAAATGCTGACTTGGAAGAGCTGTGATTATTCTGAGCTGATAACCATGCCTTCCTGTTCTTGGGAGTTTTAATTTGAGTAATTCAAGCACTATGTTTGGAGACTCAATTTTATTTTGAAGCTGTACACTTGTTTACTTTCTTAAAGATATGTAATTTTAATCAGAAGTCATGAAGAAGTTGGTGAATAGGTGCTTTACATTAAACTTTGTACTTCTTTTGGTCAAGTGGAAGCAATAATATAGCTAGAAATGAAAATATTTAGAGTCTTAATTTTTCCATATTATGAAAGAGTTAATGATACACTTCATTATCACTGGATAATTTATTGTTTTCTTTGCTTATGATTTGTGGTACGTTCTGTTTGGACAGAAATTGGCATCCAAATCAACTGCATATGACAGCTTTTCATTTATTAGTTATTATCAGTTAAATATGCTAGATACAAATTGTGAACTTAGGTTTTGCGTTCAACATGGTTTAAGAAAGGATTTAGTATCAGCAGTCAGTGAACTGAACTAGTAATTTCTATGTTTTTAGGTCTAGTAGGTCTTGCCTCATCATGCAGGTTTTATGTGTTTTATGTAGCTTGGGTTAGGAAAACAGAGCTGCTCTTTTTCCAGCATTTCTAGCTGAGCAGTGACGAAGCAAAACTGCCTCCTGTCAGAAGCTGCAGGAAGTTCTGCCTCCAGGTGCTCCACTGATGACTTAGCTGTCCTTGATGCTTCCAGGGCAAATAGACGTTGCTTTCTATTCTTAACTAGTTGTTGAAGTTTACCAGCTAACTCACTGTGTTCAGTGAATAAATGTACAGCTGAACATATGTAATTTTATAAAATGTGTTCAATTACATTTTTAATCCATTTTGTATTTATTTAATTCTTCCTGCTTTGTTCCATCAAGAAATATGACTCCAGATTGACAGTGGCTACTTGACTACTCATGAATTACGTTGGCAATTTTAAAGTGAATGTACCCTAATATTTGATCTACATCCACTGTCAAATGTCAGGGAGAAGCCTGTCACTCTGCAGGGACGGTGCAGCCTGGGCTGCATAGCAGGCAGCAGAGAAGGTCCTTCTCCCTCACCGAAATCCGGAGGTAGGACCTGACAGGATGGCATGGGAGCTGAGGTAGCTCACCACACTTGGTGGCCTCTGTGATAGATGAGGCCAAAGGAGGCAATTGTGCTGGATGTACTGCGACAAATACTATGTCAATATCTGTAATAATTTTCATAGTATTTCTAATTGTTATTGGCTCCTATATAGACCAGCTTCGGACGAAAAAATAAGTTAAGAGATCTTTAAGGAGTTTTTCTTAAAACATCATGCTACCATTTGTCATACTTCCTGAAATCACAGACAATTACAGATCTTCTTTGTGCCAGACACAGCTATGATGGAGGGGCTGATTTAAGCTTGTTAACAGAGAAGAATTCATAACTGTTTATATATAAATAAAATAAATAAACAAACAATTTCATCTGTAAGAAGAGGTAGGCACTATTTTTCCTATTTCATCTTTAATTAAAACCTTTTCTGAAAATAAAATATTTCCTGAAAACCTGTCATTACTGAAAGAAAAGATTATTAGTAATTTAATGAAAAGCTATCATCCTAGACCTGAACTTTTGACCAAAACCAGCAGCCAAAACAGACCAGTATGCATTAATTTCTGATAAAGGCACCTGAAGTGGTATGGACCTGCTTTCTGCAGAGGAGGAGTGGGCTGGAGCAGAGCATGTCCAGACCTTCCATATTTTCATACTGACATCTGAATTCCTATTACATCTGCTCTTCTACTTCCAGAGCTTTTAAAAAATCTTGATGGGCTAAATCAAGAACAAATGTCTCTACGTAAGATTAAAAATATCTATCTAGTAGTAAAAGAGGGGCTGGGTGTCAGAAAAGGTACTACTTTACCTGCATGCCAGGCTCAGATCCAACAAGACCATGCCCATCTTTTAGGAAGGAAAATCTAACAGAAAACATCATGATAAAACATGTGTCAGATGAATTTATTTCTGAAGCGTTGCTCAAGAGACAATTTAGAGTTCAGCAGTTCCCAAGAGCGTGTGAAGAAGCAGCAGCATGATGGATATAAGGGAGGAGAACTGAAGGCAAGATGGCAACAGTTAAATGTGTGGTTTGAGTGAGTTCAGTATTAATTTAGAAGATTGTGGTCATTTCAGACAGAGAGAGAAGAGGATGGGGAGTGCTGCAAAGATCATTCTTCTAAAAGCTAATTTCTATATTAGTATTGGAGAATGGACTTGATTCACCCACACCTCTCACATTTCATAAGGAAAAGTGTATTTTCTGTTTTGAAATGGTTGCTGATTTCTTGAAGCAAGTCACAAATGTCAGTGGCAAAAGCATCTTCAATTTCCAAAGAAAGATGTCTGAACTGATTACTTCATCTGTTTTTCTCAATGTATGGCCTAGCGTAAAAGTCAAGAGATTCATGACTGAGTCTAAAAGATACACTACAGCTCTCCTTGAGGTGCTCTATCAGGGTGAATCTGCAACAAGGTTGGGCATATCTCCTCTTCCATGCAACAGAAGACGATCTTCCCTGAGAGCAGCAAGTTAATTCTTTTCGGTAAGAGAGCAAGTTATAGAGAAACAAAAGAAAAACTATCTTAATTTTGAACTGTTGTAAAAGCTTCTAAGGCTGAAACACAGAAAGATCCATCATGCTGTCAAATAAAACAGAAATGTTTTCTGATTCAGATTTGGCTGCAAACTAGATGAGCATATGGCTATGCTGCTTTAATTTTTAGGGAATGTGGCCTTTTGAAGAGCTATATTTTCTTCTAAAAGAGACACTTTTTAAAGTTTGGCATTCTGCAAAACAACCTGTATGGTAAGCATACTCTGACATTCATATGAATCGTGTTCAAACTAAGTACACAAAAAATCATGGCTAATAGCCATCATGTTTTAATAGCTATAGTTCATGGAAGGAGCATTACCCAGAGTAGAAATCCATTTAAAAGCTTCAGAGGTGCTTTTCTTTACGTGCATGCACAGTATACTGCTGCTGGACAAATAGATAAATGTAACCCGTTGGATCTGCAAATCCATTTCTGTATTGTTAAAGACAAGTGAAAATGAGTCTTTTGCACTATTGACCCGAGACAGGCTGGGCAATGGTAAAGGCAGGTCAGCCTGCTGCTTCCTTTATGGCTAAATGCTGATAACGCCTTTAAATTATCTCTGACTGAAACCTGGCGATTGTGGTAAGGAGGGAATAAGAAACGTGAGGGTTTCCCGTGTTTTCCTGACACACCAGTAGTGACGAAGGCAAGGGGAGTCGAGTTCATGGCAGGGCCCAGCACAGCCATCGCTGCTGAGCTCGGACAAACATGCTCCAGCAGGTTTTGCTGGGGCAGCTGCAGGGGGTTATTGCCCCCCAGTGTCCATTCCTGCCCCCACGAAGATCCCCACCCTGTCTTTGGATAGTTACAACAGAGTGGGTGGTGTGAGCTGGTGAGTCAGCCCCTTTTGACTGTGAGGAAAGTTCAAAAAGTCTGGGGTTGTTTCGACTAGAGAAGACTGGAGGGAGGGATTACTGCCATCTAGCATGAAAAAGGCTGCTGCAAAGGAATAAAACCATTCTCTTCAGTCTTGGATAGCAGAAGTTGAAGGGGGGTGGGCAGTAGTTGTAGAACAGGAGAGTCAGGTTCAGTATAGACAGATGTTTTTGAAAGATGTTCCCCTTGTTTGCTTTTTTGGATTGCTATTAGGTTGTGCTAGTCCTGTCTGTCCATCACAGGTACTTGTTCTTTGTCCTTTGTATGTTCCATGCTGTTATTTCTTAATTTTCTTTAAGGAAACTTAGTTTTCACCTGGACTGAATCACCACACACACAAACTGTCATAAAAGGTATTTAAATAGGTGAAAAGATAATACAGTGACAAAACTGGAAACACTGTTGCTAAGCTGAAAATCTAATGCATATTCTTTTAGTATCCTTCAAGAAATGTGTTTGTCTAGATAATAATTTATGCAGAAAATTAACTCACCCAGAATTATGCTGGACAAATAATATTCTGCTGCTTTATTTTCTATTATAACAGATGCAGTTTTAATTTTTTAGGTCTTTGGAGTGATAAAGTTCCTGAAATACTCAATTTATCTTTATTTAACTCTGAAAGAGGTAAATGGAATGACATGGTTAAGATCGAGTCAGTTGCCCTGACTTTGACTGAGGGCAATACATCACTAAGAGGGCTTATCTGAGCAGGGTGGACCCATCATTTCTGGAGACTTTTAAGAACAGGTTGGAGAAGTATCTGTCAAGAATAACACAGGTCTCCAAGGCAGGTGACGCTCCTAGTCCCCTCCAGTCCTATTTTTCTACCATTCTAGGACTTTGCTGAAACACTTTTTGAAAACTTGACCCTGGGGTTAAGCTTTACAGGTTACATCTCCAGTAAGTACAGCAGGAATGCAATATCCAATGTGCACAGTGTGTATAGTGCTGTTGTAGGTCTGTACAGCAGTAGGTGTTCAGATCTCTCTTTACTATCCATCTGTCCACCACTGAAAACTACTCTCTACAAAGCTTTGAGGTGAAGGGGCAAGCCAGTATGTAATTCTGAGTATGTCACTTCCAGAGAGAGATGAGACATTAACAGCCAAATGAGAAAATCAGCAGAAAAACAGACTGCATCATCCCATCCATAAGTTAAATAACACTTTTCTTCATTTCTACATTGTGCTTTATTCTCCTTCATCTTTATCACTTCAGAATTCGTTTTTTCTTCACTGAACTTAGCACATGAAATCCCAAGTGGCTAAAATCAGATATTACCTTGACTAGCTTTCATGAGTCTAAAAACACCACAAAACTACTCTGGCTGTGCAGGCAGGAAGATGCTTGTACAAATGGCTAATATAGACCATGTCAAAGAGAGAAAAAATATTTAAAAATTAAAAAAAATCCAAACTGCAGCATGCTGTTAATTGGCGCCATCCAAATGCCAATGTACATGTTGTCCTTGTGATGGAGGGCAGGCAATTGGTGTAGTATGTTAAAAGACGTCTGTGTCTTTCTTTGTAAATAACTTGTTTAGAGTTCTCAGATTTCTAGCTAAATGGTTATGAAGTTTATCAGGGCTTGCAGATAGTGTTGGTTCAAAATAGGAACTTGCAATTATCACTCAATTACAGTCCTTCGAAATCAGACAACGAGGCACCATTGGCACAGCCCCAGGAAAACATTCAGTACAGAGATACTAATCAAGATGCTGTTCCTAACAGCTAACAAGAAATTCATTTTAATACATTGTACACTGAGCAGTTTGATGTTGTCAGATCAATTTGCCCCTTTGATTTTGCAGAGTACCTGTGAATAAAGTGTAAGCTAAGGCTCTGATTCATTCCAGCTATTCCATTATTTACTAGCGTGCCAGAAGATTTTGCAACTGATCTTATATGGGCGACTTAAAGCATGTTCTCCAGACAAGGGCGGGAGGGCATTGAGCAAGCTGCTGAAAGGTAGTAACTCAACCCACCAGTCATCCATATCAGCTCCACAGAGCTTTGCCTCAGAGATTTTCCCAGTTCAGAAGATCATGGTTGTGGGTAAAGCTTGGCTGGACTTTTGCATGGAAAATGCAGTCTGTTTTCTAAACAACAGGGACCTCTCCCACTAGCACTGCCTGGGGGTGTTTTACGTCAAGGGGTCTAAGGGAAGACATAGCAATGGAAGTGAAATGGGAGAAATGAGATGACTCACGAGATGGGATAAAAGCATAGCTGCAAAAGTCAGACAAATTCTTCTCTGTTTAGGAGGTCCAGAGGGGCTCATCTCAGACCAGGAAAGTACTTTGGCACATGTAAGAATTTAAGCAAATTGTCATATAAAGTGTGATGATATTGACTATTGCATTAGTTTAAGGCTGTATGTACCAGGCAAACAGAAATATGTGACGTTGCTCCCCTAGAAATATTTCATAGAGGTAAGATGAAATAAGCTTGCCACTAATTTCCTCATAATCTTGCAAATGCAGAGAAGGACATCTTCCATGTGAAGATCAGATTAGTGGAAACTATGAACCAGCAGTGGAAAACTGCTTTCTACAGAACCTGAATCTGAATTTGCTCATCCAGAAACACGATATCATTTCTTGGAAGGACCCAAGACAGTCACAGAAACATGTCACACTCTATACAATACCCAAATTTAAATGCATAATGAAAGAGGTGCTTAGACATGGTTAATTTGTTTCTTTTTATTTTGCCAGGCTTTAGAGATTTGGAGTGCTGAATAGCAAATAATACAATTACAAGATAACAAAACTGGAGCACGAAAATATTTTAAAGTGTTATTACTCAAAAGGTAAACCACTTTGGTTTGAAAAAGTGCTACCCAGATTCTTACCTGATACATCTAAGCTTCTTGTTCTGTGTGAGAATAGAGATTCCAGACATACCAAGAGAGAAATCTATTCAAAATAAGCCATGTTTACCAAACTTTCCTACAATAAGCACTGTCATCATGCTTTCGATGAACTCCAGCAGTAACACTGTCAGCTTGCTCCTAATGCTCTCCTGCATGGCTCTGTGAAGCCCATGGCCCACTGAATTTGGGGAAGTTTGTGCACCACAGTCATCAGCATGCAAATTGCTGAACATTGGACATATAACTGGATGAATCAGCTTATACTGTCGTGGGATACCAGGGTCAGGGCTCCTTCATGATATTTCAGGTGATGAGTTGAGTAGTTAAAGAAAAAATCTTTCTCTATTCTCCAAAAGCCTTTCACCATCCAGCTGGCCCTTCCACCTAGTCCCAACCTCTGATGATGAATGTGAATCACCCCGTGGCACTGCTGTGGTTTCTCGCTCTCAGCTGCAACAAGCATGCAACACCGAGGCGAATGATCCTGCTGCCGTTCGATTTGTAAAAATGGGAGCAAAGCTATGGCAGACAGCAAGGGAATTTCCTCCCTCTCACTGTCTCACAGAAGTCAGTTCCTCATGCCGCTATTTCCTGAGAAAGACGCATTGATGTCTGGGGCTATTTGCAGCTACTTCTGCTCAAAGGCACAGATGTATGTAATGCAAGATGAACAAATGGCATAAAACAAATACCAAGATCTCTGTTCGTGATTTCTTTCCCAAGAGGAAGAAATCATCACACTGTGGCTATCATCTCTCTGTGTGTCCCTCAGCAACAACAGAGGAAGAATGTGGTTTCCTTGCTCTGTGTTGTTGTCTGCACCTCTGTTTCAGCATGGTTGCCACTGGCTCTGCAACTTGGCTCAACTCTGGAGAAGAACTGAGAAAAAAAAATATATTTAGCATAGTCCAAGTTTCTCAGTTTACATATCCTGGCTTGGCCTTCTGGTCAGTTTTAGAAAACTGAGGTGGGGAATAAAGTCTATTTTCCATCAGACTAATTCCCTCATTGCCAGCTGCACTGGCTTCCTTCGCTGACTTCTGTCTCTCCTTTCTTGTAAGTGAGGAAAAAAAAAATCCCCTGGCTCCCTGAAGGGAAATTTTAGCCTCAGTTCAACAGGTTTCTCTGCTGGCCAATTGCTTACATGCATTCCCAGTCTCACTTATTAACAGCTGGAAGAGAAAGAATGGAAGGGGCTGTGAACAAAGAGTGGGATGAGGAAAACGGGTGAACATAGGGGAGGGAATGGCTAGGCTCAGGAATGGACCTTCACTCTGCAGAGGAGACCAGAAACCGTGTTCTGTTTTTTTCTCTCTGGAAGCCGAGAAGAGAAGTGGTGTGACAGGATCTGAGTAAGCCAGAGCTCTGGGCTGGCTATCTTCTTCTTATATAGAGCTCCTCAAAAAAGAATGAAACTACAAAACTAATAAAAAAGGAGGTTATAAGCAAGGATATATATATTTGTAAACAGAGAAAACGTAGTGACCAAGCAGGAAATTAAAAGTGTTTATACCCGCCTCTCCACCTGCCCACAGTGTCTTTGCAGATTGTTTTTTCTTTTAAAAGTCCTGCCATCAACTTGATGACTTTCTGAATTTGCAGCAACCAGTGTACAACCATTTCTGGTTCCTAGGAAATCTTCTTTTGGTCCTTTTTGAGGTCTCACTAGCTCTTTGCTTCTCTCAACAGCCAGTCCATCTCTTTTACTTTGAGCAATTGGCTCACAGCACTTTCCAGTTACTATTTCTCTTACCTGCCACCCCTGCCTTGAGGAACCCTATCTCCCTCTCTTTCCACCTGATCTGAGGAGAGGAAAAGGAAAGACAATAAGAAAGAGGAAGAGAGGAAAAACACCAGCACAGAAGAAAAAATAGACACTTGAGTCAAGCTTGAGCTACACATAAGGTTGCAGGACAAGTGGAGGAAATCAGACTTGACATGACCTCCCGCCTTGATTTATCACTCTACAGTCAGTACAGTGTTAACCGTTGTTCTCCACACATTTTCTCTGGTTATCAAGCAAACCCCCTAGAAAGATGCTGTAGCTTGCCTGATGACATTTAGGTAAGAGGAGGAATGAAAACAAAAGAGGAAAGCACTGTCACAAGTTGACATTTTTCATTACCTGTTGTTTCTAGAGCCCTAACAACACTCCTTTGCATTAAATGCAATTCAGAAAATTTTTGTTGCTATTTTTCAGAAACAATCTGACTGCATTGAATTTATTTTAGCAGTCAGCTGCCCTCCTGGAAAACATCTGTGTTTATCAGGAATCCAGTCTCCCAAAAAGTGTAAGTTAAAAACTTACTCTTTGTTTCCTGAAAGCCAAAAAGGCTTATGTTATGTGAGAAATTTCCACAGGAAAAGAAAAAAGCCTCCTGTTTAGATGGACACAAATTTATAGTCAGATGAATCATAAATGTCACGCTCTGAAGGAACTCTGCCCAGAGAGTTCCTTTTCCTGCTAATGTCGTGCTTCTGACTTTGTGGTTCACTGCTTGCATATGTCCCTGACTGACATCCCCCTAGAAAGTTCAGTGAAATTTCAGAGAAATTTCCCCCCACCCTGTGCATGTCATTTGTGTTTTATTATACTACCAGCTGCATTTTTCACCTTTTGCAAAGAAAAATGCATTGCCTCGATTAGTGTTCTGGGCTGAAATATAAATGTGTGTGTGCATGTATGTGTGTGTATGTACACACATATATATACAGAGAGAGAGAGAGAGGTGTGTGTATAAATATGTCTATATATATATATATATCATGGAGCATTTTTACAGGCCAACAGGGGAAAAGTATCAGGTAGGGTCTTCTGGCAGTGATCAGCAGAATGCACAAATATTTTGTACCTCAAATGGAATATTCTGAGTGGAAGTCACCATCTGGTTTGTGTCCTGTTAATTTGGTGTTGCCAGGGCAGCAAGCTCAACACTAATTTCTCCAAGAAGTGTGAAATCACGCTCAGTGAAGGCCCCTCAGGTCCAGAGGCTGGTGCTTTTGAGGCACGTACTGAGACAGGGACACTCAGTCTTGCCCGCCGCGTCAGTTCAGGTTGAGTGCCCCCTGTCAAGGCTATCCCCCTGTGAGGTACAGTGAGCCATGCTCGGGACCTCAGCCTTGTCATCCTGTCTCCCATTTGGGCTCATTTATTAAGAGACCCGGCAGGAACCAGCCATGGGGAAAGGGGGATCTTGCAGTGACAAACCCAAGGCATAACGAGCCTCTTCGCGGCCGGGCTTTGACAGGACCGCCCTCCCCGACATGTGCTGAAAGCCAGAGCTCCAGCCCTGAGACCAGGCACCTCCTCATGGGGGGTCACTCCTGGGGTGCTCTGTTTTGCCATGGCTGGGGACTGGTTGGGGTTTTCTGGCTTTTGTGGTGGTGTTAATTTGAGGCTGGGCATGGGTTTGGGTTATTTGGGTTAAATGAGTCTCCAGTGGTCAAATACTCACAGCAAAGGCCAGACCACAAAAATCAGCATGATAGTTATTTACCATAACCATATACAAAACCACAAGCAGCAAAGGTTCCCTCAAATACATCAGAGACACTGCTCATCTCTTTATTAAAGCCTGTCTGTTTGTTACACTTCAGTTTGCCTTTAAATCACAAATAAAACAGGAGAAATCTAGGTCAGCAGAAACAAACCAAAGGACAAAAATAATAACAAATGAAGTAAAACAACGTTATGAAAATCCTCCCTCTCCCTCAAATCTTTCTCTGTGCTTTAATTTTGAATTGATTTTACTCTGTTCCAGCACTGGAGATTAGTGGTAGGCAGCTATAAAATTCTTTTATTCACTCATAAATAAAATATCTGCACTGTTTGGGAGTTATCCACTCCCTTTGACAGTAATGAACTTACCACACATTTTAGTAATCCATTATAATCAATCCAAACTCCTTTGGCCAGAGGAAGCAGATACCTGGTTAGAAATCAACTCTCTCTGGCTCTGTCTCAGTGACACTGTTCTGCTCATTCTTTGTATAATTCCTATTTCTATTCAGACACCAAATCTAATCAGACCCACATTGTTTTGAGGTGCTTCTTCTTTTTGAAGGTTTTTATTTTTTTCAGTCTTATAAATCATTTCCATCTTTTTCAATCAAGAAATTAAGTCTGGCTCCTAAACTTTAGTTTTGTACACAAACCAGTAAAAACATTGAAGTCTCCTTTGTTTTCCATTTCCTTTCTTTTCAGCCCTTCTCAGCCACAGCCTCTTTCCTTGACCTCTCCCAATCCTCATACCAGGCCACTGGCCCAAAATGTCTTGTTTCCGATAATATTTCCTTGGAGCACAAGGAGCCATCCCTATGGCGAGCTCTGTCCAGCTGCTGACTCCACGGCTGGTAGCGAGAGGGTTTTCCCTCTCAAAAAGAAAATGAGGTTGAAGCGGATTGGCATTTCCAAATTATGGGAAACTCAGAAATGAACAATTCTTGTAAACGTGAATGGTTTGGCAAAAGGAGCAGCGACCTTTAAAGCTGCCAGAAGGTGGGACACTCTTGGGCGCTTGGGAAGATGTAGAGCAAGGGATGTGAATCCCTCTGTCCATCCTTTCCAGGGCTCCCTTCCCCATCTGAGCTATTTTTTTCTTCCTCTTCACTCAGACATAGATAAAGTGATCTGACCTTCTCTGCAATTATACTGAAGAGGGATTAATGGGTTTATTTACTGCTCGTTCTCAGAAAGTTTTGTCATTATTGATTAGCTCATCAATAACAGGATTTGTAAAAGCACAAATGTGAGTTAGGTGCCCAGCCACCATCTGTGCCTTTGAAAAGCTCTCTTTGTGGGACATGTGGGACATGTATAACTTCATGCTTCAAATTATATGTAGACCTGATGGCAATTTCAGAAAAAAAATCCACATTCTCATGTGATCTAAATTTGTTTGCAAGTTGGGGTCAAACTCAACAAATCATGTCAAACAAATGAAAATGAAGGAAAAATTGTTGCAAATGTGAACTTTGGTATTTTGGAGACTTCAAAGATAACATTCACAAGCATTTTAGACATCAGTCACACCTTCATGGATACGTAGCAAGGGTAACCAAATTTCATGCCCTGCTATGAATCGGGAGAAGGGATATCAGCTCCAGTTTACTGCACCTCACTTCAGCGTCATAACCAAAAGCCTTCTTCTCTTTAAGGAAGACACTGATTTTTTAGGAGTTATATCAACATTTAGCTCCAAACTGTAATTCTATTGGTTTTCTCTAGCTTAGGAACCAAATAAAAAAATTAAGCAATTATTTGCATAGTCTTAATTCTGGAAATGTCCCATTACCTGTATGAAATCCATCAAAGTTGCTTTTAAGAAGTGCAAAAGCAGCAAAAGAAATGATGGCTAGTGATAAGATATATCCAGGGAAGGTACTGAGTCCTCAAGTGAACAATAGAAAAGGATCGTTCAGCCCTTGTCTGTGAGACCCCAGGCAGGTTAACAGACTCATTTTACTAAATCTAAAGACAACAAGCAGACCCAAGTGCCAAAACCTCCAGCTTCTGATGGTCAAGGGAAGGAGAGGAGAGTCAGCTGCTTCTGGGGAGACTGAGCAACAAGCAAGAGGATTAGGAGGGCAACTTGTACCTCCCAACCCAGAAGTGGGGGATATGTCTAGTTTCTGAATTTGCAAGGAACATCCAAAGTTCAAGTAAGATCAGAGATGCATGAACTTCTGTTGTTTTGAACTGTTTCCTCTGGATGAGCGTGTCTTGGGGTGGATGAACAATGCACTGGTTTTGGAAAGCTGTTTTGAGTCACATCAATCACTGATCACAGCCGCCTGGAAGGAAGTCCCTTTCAGGTGCCCTGCACAGTTAAGCTCCTTGGTTTGAGCCAGAATGATAAATGAGGTAAGGGTAGGGCTGTAACACATAAATCCGCTTCTGCTCAGAGAGATGAGAAACACAAAACCCTCAGCAAAGAGCCAGGTAAAATGGCTGTTTAGAGGGTAGCTGTTAAACAATTTTGGAGGGATGATGCACAGAGTTCACATCCACATGTGTGGTTTGGGCTTTTATAACAAATGAGCAGTTTGCGTCCAAAGAGGGAGCTATGCCTAGCACTTCTTAAGCAGGTGCTGAAACAGATCTGATCAGTCAGCAAGGCTGCATTTTTGGTGGCATGCCTTAATGCTATTTAACCTTCAAATTAAGTGGGGTAGACCTCAAACTAGCACTGCTTACATAGCTCATACTAGCACTCGTTGCTTCTTAATTGAGGAGAGACATGCCACGCTGGTTCTCATTTCTTCCTGCAGAAGACCACAGATCTTTGTTTTGAGTTTGCAAGATCCAAGCTTAACTGCTGTCTTCTTTACCCTCCTTCTTCTCCTGGGGCTGGGAATGGGGAATATCTGTGGTCAGCTATCAACCTCTTCTCGTTCTGTATCAGGATGTAGTGTGTGGAGAGCAGGCTTTGCATGGCAAACCTGAGGAGCTGGCTTTCATCCTCGTGGTTCGGTAATGGGCTGGCAAGGCTCACTCCTGCAACATGCGGAGCAGCTCTTGCAAATAGACATCACGTAAAACTGTCCAGTCTCTCCCGAAATGAATGATTTGCAAGATTGACAACCCTTCACCCCACCTGGCATAAGCATCTCTGGTCCAGCCAGGAGGAGCCAGGCAAGCAGCAGGAGGGCACCATTGATTTCAGTCAATCTGCCCCAGCTGAGAATCTGACTCTCCAGTACGCTAGTTAGACTGGAGATGTGCATCAGCCCATGTTCAGACTAGTTCAGATTTCTTCTTAAATCTAATTTTAGACCTCCTCTGCTATTATTTATTCAACAATGTGAATGAGATATAGATCGCCTTCATTGATTGCCTTCTTTCCCTTCTTTGTAATTTGCCTATTCTTTCTTGAATATCTCACAATAAGCATATTACTGAACTGTGTCAAGACTGGAAGACAGAAAGAAACTACATTGAATCAGAATGTTTTAAAAAAACTTATTTTCTAAACCGCATTAATCCTAAATTTCATCATGTTAGTCACAGGCTGGAGTTATAGTTTCCTCTGCATATAACTAGTTGCAACTGTGCTGTTGCAATCCACACCACACTTTTTTAACAAGAATAGAAAAATGTGGCCTGAAACTGATCTTGGATGGTCCTCAGCAAATGCTGACATTCCACTATGTGGCAAGAGCTTGCTTTCATTTTTTTTCTGCCACCTGTAAAATACTTCTGTCCCCTTTTTATTTTAGTTTTTGCAGTATACCATTAACATAGCAGCAAAATATGCTGTGAATACCAAGTGTCCCATAAATTCCAGGCAATTAATTAGAGTAGGGAGTATTAATTGTTTCTTAGCCTTAAAGGCAGGAAGATAACTGACAGCTCTTCTCCTTGACTGAGAGGGCTCTTGTTACAGGATCCTATTCAGAAAAAGGCAAGTCACTGAAGAAAATCTGTGGAGAGAAAGGCTGAAGAGAAAATGAACGTGAAGCACTTTCCCTGTGAGGACTGCCCTCACTAGAAGAGCAGTCTCCATCTAGGATGCCCCATGGACATTTCCTTTCAGTCTCAAATTCATTCCAGTTTGTGACTGTATCTGTGATTTCTGCCCCCAGGTATTTCCCCTTTCCCATCGCTGCCACTTGCGTACGGTCAGTAAACAAGTGAAAAACATGATTATGTTTTTATGTAATATCAGAACAAAAACCAAAGACACCAGGCCCTGCAGAAACCATACATGCTGTGAGAATGAAAGCAGCCCTTGAAAGACTAGGCAGATTAAAATTTTCTCTTCATTTGTTAGAGCCTCACACTCTCGGGGCCTCATTTTGCAACTTGCTGCAAGAACAGCTGCAAGATGAAGGGACAAAGCAGCACACAAGCACTTGGTGCATTTAGTTTGCTTATGGTACATTGAGACATAAAAGATTGATCATCAGCATTGGGTTGGGAGTTGCACTTTTCAGAGGAAAAGTTCTCCTCCATTCTCCTCACAAAACTGCCACCAGATCCAAGGGGTGTATTTCAAAGAATGGGAAGTGGTCTGCAAAAAAAAAAGCAGATGTAATACAAAGCTACTGCTTTGACAATTTCTCAGAAAAGAATGATGTGTTAATGGTGCAGCTGGGGAAATCCAGAACCGGTATGCGACTAGCTACCCTCCAGTTCTGCTGCAGAAAGGTGTATGCATGTGTCACGTACAGCTCTAACATGAACTAATTCTGTCAGTGGGAAATCCTGGGTACTGTACTTCAGCAGAGGCAGCTTGTGTCAGGCCCAGGCATCCAGCCCACCTGGACATATTCCAGCTAGTTCTGACTGAATAAAAAATGGTTAATTGCTTTATTTCAGGTAGGGTGTTTTGATGCAATAGACTCATAGAGTCATAGAATGGTTTGGGTTGGAAGGGACCTTAAAGATCATCTAATTCCAACCCCCACTGCCATGGGCAGGGACACCTTTCCACTAGATCAGGTTGCTCAGAGCCCCATCCGACCCAGCCTTGAACACTGCCAGGGAGGGAGAGCTCCACCTTGGGCTTTTTTTTTCTTTTGGTGAAAGTTAATTTCCTGCTGTGCAGCTACCACTAGGCCTAGAACAGCTTGAATTTTGGACATCATTGCACTCCAAGAAGATGAAATTTCTGTCATATGTGGAAACTATCTATCTGTGCTAGTTTGCCAAACAAAACCAGTAAGAACTAGGATTCTGAGCCTGAGATTTCTCTTTATATAGATTAAACATATTCCTGTCATGGGGTGTCTGTGAGACAGAGAGGATGCTGATGTGGTTTGTAATAATTCGTGGCAGATGAGACAGAGGCATGTTTGCAGGACAGCTTTGGGAGGAGGGATGGAGTCAGTGCCAATGTAGTCTAATCAGAGTGGTTCACTCTTAGAGTGAACCTTTGGAGTAAACCTTTCAGAAATAGCATTCTTCAATTTCTTCTACTTATTATTGATCTTGAATACAGCAATAGAAGTGGACTATGTATTTTCTCATATTCTGGGTCCAAACAGACTTCTACAGAGGATCCATATTCAGGAAAGGCATTGCTTTTCAGAGGTGTGAGTGAATAAACCAGAAGGTGACTCCTTCTGAGTCACAGGTTTCTCCTGCTTGTTATCTACAGATAAGGCACCGCAGGACTGATAGACACTTCTGGTTCCTAAGAGAAAGGAAAGATCTGTCTTCACTGTCAGCATAGGGGAGTCTGTAATGACATGATGTGGGCTGAGAAGGGGTGGGTGGGTAGAACAGTAGCTTTAACATAATAAAGAGAGCGACATCATTGTTCTTCAGTCTGGCTTTGCAAATAAATTCCTCTAGCATCTGGGCTGCTCAAAGTCCACTTACTTTCTGCAAAAGCCAGGAAAAGAGACAGTGTTCTTTCTGTAAGGATGTGGAATAGCTGCTGAGCTTCCTCTAGTTTTCTGGAAAGGGTTGGGAAGCCCAGTAGTGCAGTGCTTCCCAGAGGTGATGTAACTCTATGTGTCATTAACTCAGGGCAGTTCTCAGATGACACAATCCATATGTTTTAGCAAGAAAAACAAGGGTAGTTCATACTGCACCTTGTGCAGCAACTTCATGTTGTTGAAGATACGTAATTGTGGAGGTTACTGAATTTGGTGCTTTTGATTTTGTAATTTAAAATAGCATCACAGTCCTAAGGCCAGTGATTTCCTTAACTTCATTGTCTTTATTTTTTAAAAGAAATAAAATTTTGGAACAAGGTTTAAAACATTTCAATAAGTTGGCAAGACTTGAGAGCCATCATAGTGATGCAGTGTCCGATGAATTATGCCATGCTGTTGACAAGAGGTTAAGAGCTGATAAATTCCAGTACCGTCTGACACAAACCCTTCAGTTAAACACAACTAGGAATTAACATGCATGTCTAAGAGGGTGTACAGATCATGGAAGGAGGGGCTGGCCACTTGGGAGGAATATAAGTCTGTTGTCAGAGGATGTAGGGAGGCAACTAGGAAAGCTAAGGCCTCCTTGGAATTAAACCTTGCAAGAGAGGTCAAGGACAACAGAAAGGGCTTCTTCAAATACATTGCAGGTAAAACCAACACTAGAGGCAATGTAGGCCCACTGATGAATGAGGTGGAGGCCCTGGAGACAGAGGATAAAAAGAAGGCGGAGTTACTGAATGCCTTCTTTGCCTCTGTCTATACTGTTGGAGGCTGTCCTGAGGAGCCCCGGACCCCTGAGGCCCCAGAAGAAGTCAGGATAGAGGAGGAATCTGTCTTGGTTGATGAAGGCTGGGTCAGGGACCAATTAAGCAACCTGGATGTCCATAAATCCATGGGCCCTGATGGGATGCATCCGCAGGTGCTGAGGGAGCTGGCGGAAGTCATTGCTAGGCCACTCTCCATCGTCTTTGCTAAGTCGTGGGCAACGGGAGAGGTGCCTGAGGACTGGAGGAAAGCGAATGTCACTCCAGTCTTCAAAAAGGGCAAGAAGGAGGACCCGCGTAACTATAGACCGGTCAGCCTCACCTCCATCCCCGGAAAGGTGATGGAACAACTTGTCCTTGGTGCTGTCTCTAGGCACATCAAGGATAGGGGGATCATTAGGGGCACTCAACATGGCTTCACCAAGGGGAAGTCATGCTTAACCAACTTTATAGCCTTTTATGAGGACGTAACCCGGTGGATAGATGATGGTAAAGCTGTGGATGTGGTCTATCTCGATTTCAGTAAAGCGTTTGACACTGTCTCCCACAGCATCCTCGCAGCTAAACTGAAGAAGTGTGGACTGGAGGATCGGGTAGTGAGGTGGATTTTGAACTGGCTGAAGGAAAGAAGCCAGAGAGTGGTGGTCAATGGGACAGAGTCCAGTTGGTGGCCTGTGTCTAGCGGAGTCCCTCAAGGGTCGGTACTGGGACCAGTTCTATTCAATATATTCATTAATGACTTGGATGAGGGAATAGAGTGCACTGTCAGCAAGTTCGCTGATGACACAAAACTGGGAGGAGTGGCTGACGCACCGGAAGGCTGCGCAGCCATTCAGAGGGACCTAGACAGGCTGGAGAGTTGGGCGGGGAGAAACTTAATGAAATATAACAAGGGCAAGTGTAGAGTCCTGCATCTGGGCAAGAACAACCCCATGTACCAGTACAAGTTGGGGACAGAGCTGTTGGAGACCAGCGTAGGGGAAAGGGACCTGGGGGTCCTAGTGGACAGCAGGATGTCCATGAGCCAGCAGTGTGCCCCTGTGGCCAAGAAGGCCAATGGCATCCTGGGGTGTATTAGAAGGGGTGTGGTTAGCAGGTCAAGAGAGGTTCCCTCCCCCTCTACTCTGCCCTGGTGAGGCCGCATCTGGAGTATTGTGTCCAGTTCTGGGCCCCTCAGTTCAAGAAGGACAGGGAACTGCTAGAGAGAGTTCAGCGCAGAGCCACGAAGATGATTAAGGGAGTGGAACATCTCCCTTCTGAGGAGAGGCTGAGGGAGCTGGGTCTCTTTAGCTTAGAGAAGAGGAGACTGAGGGGTGACCTCATTAATGTTTATAAATATGTAAAGGGCAAGTGTCATGAGGATGGAGCCAGGCTCTTCTCAGTGACATCCCTTGACAGGACAAGGGGCAATGGGTGCAAGCTGGAACACAGGAGGTTCCACTTAAATATGAGGAAAAACTTCTTTACGGTGAGGGTAACCGAACACTGGAACAGGCTGCCCAGAGAGGTTGTGGAGTCTCCTTCTCTGGAGACATTCAAAACCCGCCTGGACGCGTTCCTGTGTGATATGATCTAGGTAATCCTGCTCTGTCAGGGGGATTGGACTAGATGATCTTTCGAGGTCCCTTCCAATCCCTAACATTCTGTGATTCTGTGATTCTGTGATTTATAATTATGTCAGGTAAAGTGTAAAAAATGCCAGTGCCAATGACTATCCACAGAGCTAGCCTAAATGGAGAAGCCCTTAGACAGCGAAGGATTAACACATCCCTTCACAAACCAGATTTTTTTTGCTTAGGTATATCAGTAGGGGTCATTAACTCAAATGGTGGTTCAGTGGAAGTGTCTACAGTGATGGTGTCCGTGTCAGTGCTGTTTGCACAGACTCCTGTTAGATCCCTGAGAGAAACAGGTTCTTCTAGGACACAACCTGTCTCCTCCTCGTAATAGATCTTTGGATTAGGTGGACTCTTTGCTACAGGGCCTCTTTCTCCCCACTCACTGTAAAGACAGTCCAGACAACAAACTCAGGCGTAGGTTGCCCGACATCTGAGGTCAGATGAGATGCACTCCACCTAGGATATCTAAGGGCATTGCTAAAACCATATTGGGGCAAGCCATGCTGTTGACGAGTCATGCATACCACTGTGGGCAGCAAAGCAGCCCTGCTGTCTGCATTTCCTCTCCCAAAGGCCCTGGGAATTCTTCCTTGGGTGCATAGGGTAGCAGCTTCCTCAGGAGTAAGCTGGCTCACCAGCGCTTAGCATTGCATTATGTCCAGGCTCTGCACTTTTTCTTCCCTTAGCAGAAGCAGCACAGTTTGTTTCTTATTCACTGAATAAAAATAATTACTGCTTCTGTGAAAGGAGTATCTTGATCGTAGACTGGCACATTTAGTGATCCATCATCTCCTTGCTGCATGTTGCTAACCTTTATGAAATGTCCCCACTATTGTGTATCCCTGCTGTGAAAGCAACACAGGGGTGTTGGGTGAGGGGTACTCACATTGTTTCTCTCAGCCTCTTTTCTACCTGGGAAGCAATAAAAATGTATGCTCAGTCTGTGGTGAAGAAGTGCAGCAGTCTGGATCCACTGGCTCTCGGTCTTGCCCCAATTCACATCCTCTTAGCAGAGCAGGGAACAAGTAGGTCCTATTCCTACTCCTCTGCCCCCTTCCCTGTCCTGCCAAACACTGCATGGGAGACATATGCAAGTCAAATCCCATCTAAGTCCTGGAGTCCAGAGGACCTGAACCACATGCCTGAATCAAGGAATTCTCATTCCTCAGTTTGTCATTCAGGAAACCTTGCTCCCCAAAGCTTGAACACAAGACTGAAAAGTTTTGTTGCACCACTCTGTGCCAAAAGCATGTGCGTATAAACAACCCAGCAGCAGCAGTGTGACACCACCCCTAGGACTGCCACAGGAGGATTTAAAGCACCAACTTAACTGATCTCCTAATTATGGGTGTCTTTATCAGAAAAATATGCTGTTGGTGCCACAGTCATCATTATTCAAACTTAAGAGAAAGCTCAGTTTATAAACATATTTCACACTAAAGAGGTGCTCTCCAGAGTTGCTTGAGTCAGCTGGTAACGTGCACATTTATCTATGTAAAATATCAACCCACTGGCAGACATAATTACTGAGTTCGTATAACACAGAGGATAAGTTATATTCCCGTGTGAATCCTGAAATGACAGTTTGTCTTCATTCAGCCTGTGGTTTCCCTTGCTGGACTCACCCTGTGAAGTGGTTACATGTGCAGGATGACAGGCACGGAGGTGCCTCACTTTAGTGGGTGAAGTGGAGGGTACCAGAGTTCTAACCACAGAGATTCGATACGTCTTAGTGGTTACGTTTCTAAGCTCTCTTTGCCCAGTTCCTCAAGGGGAGTACGGCATGCCAGTCCCACCGCTGCCATCAAACCAGTGATGAACAGCTGCTGTGGAGGCTTGCAAGCTCCCTGACACAGCCCTGATTTGAGGCGCACAAAACTGGAGTGCATGTCAGGTCAATATGTTAGACCAATGCCAACTCATGGCCAAACAGGAGAGGTCACCCAGAGAGGTTTATAAACAAGGTGTAATGCAAATGTGCTCAGAGCAATTAAAATACACAGTTCTTCACACTTTAAATATGAGTTTGCTGAGAAATAGCATCTAGATACATCACTGACTATTGAAATGAAATGTGCAGGAGGTTTTCCATCTCTGAAAATTATAACTTGACTGCTGCACCAAGAGGGTACTCATGGGCAATGGTACCACACACATCCTTTTCCTCACACCTGTTCCCTCGGCATGTGCTACCAGCCACTGCTGGAAGCAGAACGCCTGCCTCCTCCAGCTTCCATATGGCCATGCGTCCGTTCTGGTGAAGACTTTTTCTATAAGGCAATGACACCTCCAAAGGTGTTTTGACCTGAGCACTGTACCACCATACTTGCACACTGCCAAAGCATTTATCAGGTAACAGCCTGTCAGAATGGCACACCTAAATGTCTAACTTTTTTCTGCTTGATAAATTGTCTTTTAGCATCATATAGTCCATAAAAAATGGTCTGGTGTTCTGTGGGCCTTCTGTTTTTCTGCATGCAATGTGTAAAACATAATGATATGTGCCTACACAGCTAATTAGACACATAACACTATTTGCAGCATTCATAATGTTATATTGCCTTTATCGAGGATAAGGCAATCGAATAAAGAAGCCGCCTATCATAATACTTGTATCTGGTACGATAGACAAGATACAGGAAGATGCAGTAAGGAAAACATGTCTTCATGATGTCAATTTTTCGGAGCTAAAATGCTGTGAAAGCTTGCTTGTTTGCTCCACTCCCAGCTTAAGGCCAAGTTAATTACAGCATTGCAATAGTACTCTTCAAACTGAATTTCAAAGTAGCATGTCTTTAAAAGTTCAAAAGTTAATGCTGCCTAAATAAACAATTGTTTATGGGGAAAAATAGGAAAGAATACAGGGCTGGTTTATTAAGTCTCTTTCAATTCTCCCAAGTTCTCCATGTACTAATACCAGGGCTCAAAGGAGGGCAACAAGAGAAATTGAATGGCACTGGTTGGAATGGATTACAGATTTGAATGACTCACTCGTGATCTTCACAATTTATGGTCATGTTCACCTCTGCATGCATCATGTTAATTTGAAAACCACACAGTCCCCCACTGCAGATGTAGAACTCTCTGCTACAGAGTGTTGTGGATACTAGAAATACGAATCTGAAAAATTAGAAGGACAAAAACTTCATCAAACAGTATTTCACATCAAGATGAAGATACACATTGTAGCTCAAAAATTTTGGAAGTCACACACTGCTGAAAGCTGGAAGGACATACACTTGGTGGCGGTAACACTCAACGCTTGTTTTCGTTAGCGTCTGCTGTTACTTACTGACAAGGGCCAGGCAACATGGACTTTTGGTCTTACTTATAGTGTCTCAGATTTTATTAACAAAATTTTTACATTTTCTTCAAATTAGCTACAATTTTCTGAAATTTAGAAACAGTTTGGTCGCTTTCCCCTGCTTTTTAATTATATTTTTTCCTACAGGTCAATATTTCTGACCTCCATGAGGACATAGATGTGGGTGTGCCTATAACTCCATGGATGACTCCAGCCTGGCAAAACACTTATTTCAGGCCCACCTGCAGGTTTCTTTGTGTCTTACCAGTTCTAGGATTTTGCCTTGTCTGATAAGTCATGCCTGTGCTGAGGTTCTGTGCTGTTATTTAATTAGTTAGGTAGTTCAGCATATCCCAGCAGAGTAAACTTCACCCCTCAGGATGGGCAGGACCAGCACAGTTACAGCATATCCAGGAACTCCTGCAGTTTCTGTGCCTCCTGTGGTGCTCCGAGCTTTTTTTTCTTAAAACTAAGGGCTGCGTTGTGCTCTGGCTCAGTCTCCAAGCTGCTGTAGTTCAGCACAGGTCCATCAATTTTAATGGTGACAGCAAGACAGGGCTCGTCTGCTCCATTCAACAAAGCAAAGCTTGGGGTCACCTTTATGAATAACCAGTGAGTAGGTCATATACTGAGCAGTTTGCAACCTTCACGGTTTCCTCAACAAACCGTTCAGTATGGCCAAAATTCGTCATCCTTGGTAACTATTTGGCTGTCATCATTGATGCAACTGATTCCTCAGAAAGCTCAAGAACCGCATCTACCTGCCAGGAAGGAAGGGAGGAGAGCGTTTCCCAAGGAGCTGCAGCTGTTCATCCCTCCCATGCAGAAATACGAACCTGGAGGTGTCTGGGGCATAGCTGAGGACATAATTCCCAATAAAGGGCTTGAAGATCTGAGAAAGAGCCAGACCTGGCATTTTAACCCTGGACAGCTGAAAGAGGAGCTTGTTTGCCTTTTTCTTTCTTTAAAAATTACAGATGCTTTCCTGGTACCAGCTGCTCACTTGGGTTCACAGCCAGCCTCCCTTCCACACCATGCTGCCATTACCGGCCCCACTCCTGGGAGAGGACTTTGCCAAAACCCAGAGCCAGAGCCAAGGCTTCTGCATTTTCCTGGCCAGGCTCATTCTGGGAAATCCAGCCAGCGCTGTGTGTCCCGTCCGCGTGGGTGGGAAGAAACTGGAGCTCGGAAACAGCCCACCCTGGCCAAGCGCTGACAGGAACAGCCCCTGCCACCCGCACCCCACCACCGCCCCTGCCACCCCACAGCCCACAGTCAGGTCAAACCTCCAGGATTCGCAAATTCTGCCTGGGTCACTGCTAGTGGGGAGAGACAGCCAAAAGTGGCCAGGAAAGAGAAAAACAGGGAATCAAAAAAGAAGCATAGACCTGGCTGGCAGAAAGGTGCATCTACATGGCTTCGAACAAGGAGTAAAGAGAATTTTTGCACAGAGAATAAGACGGTTCAGCTTTGTTATGAACACATTGCCAAAAACATTAACTTAAATATGCGATAGGGGATCGCAAAACTGGCAACTCCCTGTCCAGACGAAGTGTGTAGTTTTGTGTTACTGGGACAACTGCTGCCCCTTTTAAAACAGGGTCCTCTGAGTCACCGCGCTCACTGGAACAAAGATTTAGTTTGAGGCATTCTGCTGGAAATCATCAGGGTACATGGTCACTCTCACTTTTTCTGAAACACAGTACATGTTTAGGCATTTTCTGCCAAATTGAAGAGCTTCCAGAGAGGAAGCTTTCACCCCAAAGTACCCTACAGCTGAGGCTGGCACATCATCCAAGAGACAAAGCCTGGCCCCAACCAGGCAGAAGAAGGACCAAGACCCAAGTCTCCATGCAAGGCACTACTCATCAGGCTGTTGAGTAGGAACTAACTACCACATGCCTGCATTTTGTGTGAGTACTGATGGGAAGGAGAAGTGTGGCAGAGAACCACATGCTTTATTTACAAGGGTGCGCATGCAGCCGTCCTAGTTGTGATGGCTCCAAGCTAAATCCTTCAGCTGTGTGCAAGACCTTCGGCACCTCAGGAATGTGCTGGCAAACCTCATTTGCTTCCAGATTCAGATGGCAGACAAGAAAGAACTGGGTGTTCTAAATTTGGGGCTTACACAGGTATAATATCACCTAAGCCTCAGTCTCTTTGGGAATGAAGCCGTACATGTCCCTTGGAGCACAGATATGGCTGCCACACACACTAAACATTTTTCTAGACTACTTGTGCATTCAAACATAGTCAACTCTGTACCACTGTCCTCTTAGGCAGTCACACTGCTGTGAAGCAGGCACATTGAGCCAGAGTTGCCCAAACAGAGCTCCAGAGCTGGAGTGACCAGGGTGAAACTCTGCTGCAACTTCTGCTTTCTTCATGGTAATAGCTATGAGTGAAGGAGACAAAGAACCCCCTGTGCTGAGCTATTCAGTACTTTTCCAGCAATGTAGCCACCCGCTTTGCACAATCCAGGGTGTTCAGTGCCAAGGAATCTGGGATCCATCTGGCTCTGGTCAGAGCTTTCCAAAGGTGTAGTTCCCCACATACTCCAACTGTTCCCTGTACTCCCAAAAGTCAGATGATGGTGGTCAAAACATGCACACTCGCTTCAGGAGGCTGTGCAGGGTTTTGCAGAGATGTAGACTCAAGCTGCATCCCCTCCCACAGCAGGGTGCCCCAGGCACCTTCATCCATGCACAGCCCCTTCTTCCTGTCTTAGCCTGGGTAAAGGTACACGCATGGAGTCAGTAGGGTTGTAGCCCCTCCATTATCATTGAAACTAATAAAACTGATACAATGGAGAGAAAGTGTTAACATTTTCCTTGGAGCAGGAGAATGGTCACCACCTGGATGTTTAGCAGAGCAACTTTAGACTGGGCAAAAGGAGGATCCTCTAACCATCCATTATTGTTTTCTTTGGAAAAGCTTGGGGTTTCATTGTCAAGAATGATTTAACATGATAAGTTACAGTGTTAAAAACCATGCACAGGAATGGATGAATAACTCTGTATACTGTCTGCTCAACTGTGCTGAGACTGAAGTCAAATATTTGAGGTTTGCCACAAACCAAGATGAAGCTTATTTACACTAACAAAGGGCATCCAAGGAACAGTGGTGGTCTTAAGTATGCACAATGTGTTTATCAACACCAGATATTTACCTTAACTTTTATATTTGGAGTGCAGCTTCCCACATGCTCAGAGTCATGACCTACATGGTTAGCTTTGTCTTGTCTTGCTTCTGTACAACACATGCTGTGTATTGTAGGAAGAGACCAGGCTCAGGAAAAAACCCATGTGCAGCACAAAATAATACCCCTGAGTATTCGTGGAAACCATCCTCTTCTATTATATCCCAGACCATAAGACTCCAGAGCTTTCTGCCCTTGCTAAGTTCTCACAGATCCTTCCAGCTATTAACTATAAATTAGACTCTTTTTCTCAAGGACATTTTTATTCAGAGAAAAGATGTTTAGTTGCCAACAAAGTGGATTGAGCTTCCCTCATATCATGTCCTCTGGCAGCTCCCACAGGCCCTTGTTAGCATGCTCTGATGGTGATGGGGGAGGGCTTCCTCAGCCCCTGTGCTGGGCCAAGTGTGGCCAGCACTAGAGACTCACACAACAACCCAGGTTCTTGCAGGCTCAGAGCAAGAGTGACTTCCCTCTGCAGAGAGGCCTGGGGAACTAGGTGGGAGGAGGGAAGGGGCAGTATCCACAGAGAAGCTACCAGGGTGGAGAAAAGGACACATTGCTCCTCACCTGGCCCTCCTCCTAGCAGACATGGAGAATGGCTTACTATGGACATGCTCCCCGGGGACAGCATTTATATGGGGAACTTGTTATTTCTCCACCCCACTGAAAAGCCCAATGGAGGCCTTCCATCTTGCCTCGTTTGCTAAATCACTATTTATTCATGTCATCCTTTCCCTAGACTCTCTCCAGCTCCCCTGATTCAACGAGGAGAATGTGAGTGTTGATTTGATGATGCACAAGGATCCAAACCAGACAGCCTGACAAAGGACAGCAAGTATGGAGAGAAGGAGGCTCACCTGGCTATCAGTGAGGAGTTAAAAATCACCTGATTTCCCCAGAACAGGGAAAAACCTGAGGACAGAGAACCTGAGATGTCCTCCGACCTGTCTGGAGACTGTGCCCTGCTCTATAAATCAGTCAGCAAAGGTCTCTGTGGCTGCCTGGGTCAGAGAAAGGTGCTAATGCAGACTGCTAGTTCCCTAAAACCCCATCAGACTAGTTTTTCTGGTCCAATTGTCCATAGACAAGGGTCTATTCTCAGCTATGTTGGGTTCCTGGATCACACTGCACAAAGCAGATTATTGAAACATGATGGAGAGATGATAACTTGTTTCTCATCAGCATTTATGCAGCTTAAGTTCATCTAGTACAAAGCCCTGTACTGAGGCAAGATTAAGTATAACCATGCATCTCTGGCAGAAGATTGTCTAGCTGAGTCTTGAAAACCTTTTGGGAAGGAATTCCACAATTTTCCTAGATAATCTGCTCTACCATTTCACTAGCATGCTTTTTTTTAAAAAAAAATGAAACAAACAACAGGAGATTTTATTGATAAGCAAGGTTTATTACATTTGCCACAGATTGAGTAGATTTCTTTTTGTACTTTCCTAGGTGGACTTGAAGAAAATTGATTGCCATCCTGTAACAGCCTTTAAATATTCAAAGACTTTATATATCCTTCACCAACCTTTGCCTTTGACTAAGCCCCCTACTTCCTTTAATCTTTCCTAACAGACCGTGTTTTTTAAATTTCTTATTGTTCTTGTAGCTCTCCTCTGGCCTCTCCCTAATTTGTCTACCTCCCCAGGCAATGAGAGCGTTTGCATTATCCACTCTGATCTCCTGGACAGCAGTTCCTCCTCCCTTGTAGATTGATCGTTAAAAGCATTTTTCTGCATTATGTTATCTTTGAAACTCAATGTGAAATTTCAAAATGATAATAACAAACGCCGCCAACACGTTTGACTAACGGACTTGCTTGCAGAAAAGTCAAAGCATCCCAAAGCAGTCCTGCCTTGCCTGGGCCCACATCTGCCCCTGGCTGGAAACAAGTCCGGCTCGAATGACAAGGTAGCTCCAAGGTGCAGAAAAAAAAAAATCCACATATAAAACAGAAGCTTGACTGAGACTTTTTCATCCCTCAACATGACTACCTGAGATTTTGGGTACCTCAAATCTTCTGGTTCCTCAGAGATCAGTTACCTGTTTTCACTTGTTTAGGATGAAATACAAATAACAGCACAAGAGAATATGATGTCCATATTGCATCTGAAGTAAGCCAGTAGAAGTGCCCTAAATCAGCTTGGTCTATTTTGTGACTGAGAGGGATCACCAAGGAGAGACTGACACCACCAACAGCTCTGAGCTCCAGCTGAGGAGGTCTGTATGGGAAACCACAGGGCCACCACCGCCACAACTTCAACATCAGTTTCTCTCCTTTTCTCCTGACTGAGTACAACAGAGAGCTGCTGGGTCTTTTCTGCCACCCAGGAAAGAGTGATCTGCTGCTCTGAGTGTTTTTCAGTGCAGAAACCCACAACTCCATGGGGCAAAATCCTTCTCCATAGGGTGAAAGGCATGGGACCTCTCTTCTCTTTATCAGAGGTCCAAGGACGTTTCCCCTCCTCATTCATCCATGAGAAAATGTTTGATATGAAATAATGAATGTGGGTTTTTTTTTAATCTGCAAAATCAGATGCTGTTTATTTTCAAAAGAACTCTTGGATATGAAAAGAGATGGGAATACAAATAGAACGCCAAAATTAATTACATGGAAAGCTCAGCTGTTGAATACTACACAGTTAAACTTCCTGGATAGCCTTAGAGACCTCTAAGCCAAACACAGGACATCATTGCTCCAGACACATTAAACAATCATTAACTTCCCTGTGTGAGGGAAAATGATTAGGTGTTGCTCAGTGCACCGTGTAAGAAATCAATTGTATAAACAGAGGTTAGCTGCAAAAAGCAAAATCCCACAATGTAGAAACAGAGCAGGTTGTACGCTTATGCAGGTAACACAAATGAATGTGTGTAGCACAGCCCACCCTCTCACCCCAGAGTCCCTCCGACCCTAGTCTCCCCAGACCTGCTCCCATTCCTCCAATGCTCAGCATTGCTGCCTGCTGCCACTGGTGTCCCAGCTCTGTTCCTGTGCAGGTCTATGAGCGTACAGGCTATCATCTGGGATGTTCTTTTTGCACGTTATTTTTACAGTAGTGGAGGTTGACCAACGTGGAGATGATGTGCCTGAAACTATAGTATTTCACAAGTGAGCTGTTTTTTTAATCTCAGGGCTGATGTATTGCCTATAAAATATGAGAACTTCCAAACTTGTTGGTGAATTCTGGGTTCCACTGAAGGCAATGGCAGAAGTCCATTAACTTTACTGAAAGTAGGGTGTTGCCCACAGGTTGGGAAGCTGTGCGGGAAAAGAAAGCAAAGTCTTATCCCTGACTGTAGATTGCAGAAGGAAAATGGGTGTTAACTTCAGTTTATCTTGTTTAAAAATTGCATTAACCAACTTCACTGCAGAGCATGAGGAACTCAGGACGCATGACACAAGACAGGCTATGCTTCCTGGCTGCACATTCACAACACATTAAGGTCAACAGGAAAGAAATTATGACTATCACCACAGCCTGGGTTTTGATACTGCTATTGAAAAAAACCTAAAAATTTTCTAAAAGTTGCTACTATTGGACAGATCACCGGTCTCCACTGAAAACCCTTTGTATCACCAGAGTAGAACTGAAGCTCCTTAGACCAATCATTAGAAGCCAGCTGTAATGCTTGGCTAAAGCCAAATTTACTCAGCCCATCATGACCAAGAAAGTGAAGACAAAGCAAAGCGCACCCTGACGATGCAGGCCTTGCCAGCCTACCTGTAATGGGCCATATGGGACTTTCCCAGCTGATAAATAAGCTGGCAGAGCAGGCCTGTGGTTGCTCGAACTTGTAGAAGCAGCTGGTTCAGACCTCAGGATCAGCATCTGAGTCAGTAAGGCAGGATATGGCTGTGCATGGCCAAGGAGTTTCTCACTACTGAAGTTCTGCCAAACATCCTCGTTTCTTTAAAAAGTACTTTACTGTCAGCAGAGTTTGAATGAAGTCTCATCTCATCCTGGAATTGGAGTGCCCTGGAGAAATGGCATGAATATTACATGTTCAAATACATATTACATAACATGTTTATTATTTACCTTGTTTTCAGTTAATCATTTTTTTGCATGGACTAGAAAGTGCTACAGACTTTCAGATACTGACATTGTCTAGCACACTGCATTAAACCCCCAGGGCAGCTGTAATTGGCTTGTGGTTGCAGATATGTTGTAACTGACTTGGCTTGAAGTTTTGCTGGCCACTTCATTTAGATTCATTCTTATTTGCTCCTTTAAAGGAGGAAAAGGCATACAGATTTCTTGGGTGAGGTCAGTGTGAGGTTTCCTTCCAGACACAGGGGCCATTTTCTCCCAAATCCATCAAAATGAATTGAAACACCAAAAGCACTTCAGACCATGAAGCATTAATTCATAGGAGCTTGTTCTCTTGAACTGTCTATTTAAACGGTGAATATCTCTGAGACCAAACCTTACATCTCATCTTGCGGACCTTACACTTCTGGCTGTTGTCAGGATTGCCTTACAGCAGGGCAGTCCAGCCTCCACAGGGAAGGAAACGATAGAAAATAAGTTGTGTTTCTCTATACGCCTTGTCTAAACACAGTTTCTCTACACATACAACTATTTCAGTCGGCAATGCAACCTCCTTCTGCACAGGGCTAAGTCTGTGCTGCCACAGGTGGGAGTGCCACATCAGAGTGTGTGTAAGACATAGACAGTAGCCCTGTGTATGCATCTGCCCCCACATACCAGCGTTTCAGCGTGCTCCTTCTGGCATCCACTTCTGTACGAAATTAGCCCTAATTAGATCAGCATAAGGCTTGGTGGGGATGCAGTTATACTGAAATAAAAATGTCTTGTTGTGGTAAAACACACTCTGCTTTCTCCGTGAGAATAACCTAGATGTGTATAAACATCTTCATAGCTGTGTGATCGCACCCACACCAAGGAGGAGTAAGGGAAACGCAGAGATTGTTTTACTCTAATTATACCAATAAGGCTAGAGCAGTACAGCTTTTCTGTATAGGCAAGGCCTTAAGGTCAGGATATAAATGTCCAATAAGTGGTGACCTCTGAAAGCTGGTAGATGAATTATGGCTTCTGATAACGAAGGGTTTCCCTGGACATAGCAGTCAGGGCATAGCCATGTAGGAATGCGGAAAAATGGCAATGGGAATATAATTTAGCAGAATGACTCAGGAAAGTGCACATAATTGGAAAACCTTATTTTTCCACATCATTCAGGGTGTTCTCGGGAACTGTGGACTGGGAAGGGCATTGTATGTTGGCAAGTTCAGCCCCTCACTACCTCAGGCAACATTTCCTCTAACCTTTCTCGTAACTGACCGAGCTGTATCCTGAAACCGCTTACCTAGGGAGGGGGGAATGGTGCTCTACATTTCGCCTCCTGGGAGGCTGACAGTTACTTGCATTGACATTTCAGTCTGGCAGCACAAAAGCTGAGTAATGTAGCAGAGTACAGCAGTGGTGCCAGGAGTGTAACATGCTCAGATGGAAAGCTAGTAACAAAAAGGCAGGGATTTTCAAAAAAACCTAATAGAGTTTGGCTTCCAGAAAAACAATGTTCCTAATTCTCTTAGGAAAATCCTAGCACTGGCTGTTGCAAAACGTACACGTATGCCTCCAGGGCTGGCACCTTAGTCACTCAGAAAACATTCTGAGTCTCATGCAGGCACTGTGAGAGGTTAAGTGTCACTGGCAGCTAATGAAAGAGCTGAGCCATGGATGATGACCATACTGACCAAGTGTGGGAAACCCAGAGGTTTCCACAGCTTGTGAACATGTAATTGCGTTTCCCAAAATGTTGATTAACACCCACTGTGTAAAGAAATAAATTCCTCTGTCTGGGCTCTCAGTGCACAACCCACCCAGGGACGGAGCAGGGGGAGCAATGATACACCGCCGAAGCTATGCCCACACAGCGAGCCCCGCTCCTGTGAGTCACCCACATGAGAAGCTGCACACAGCAGTCTGCGCACACGTCTAGCTGAGGGCAGCCTGTTCCCCAGCCCCACGGCTTCCCCAGCCGGTCCCCTCTCCAGGGGACCAGGAGCAAGCACCTGGCATCCCCTCTCGCATGTCTCCCCCTCCCGGAACGGAGATGAAATTCAGAGAGACCACTCAGCAGGCACGCTGCTCTTTTTCCCATATAAGCAACAGAAGAGTTGGCATTTGGGGCATTCAAAATACCAGCCGCGCTGAATATCTGAGTTAGATCCTCAGTAAGATGATGGGGGCAGCTCGCATGTCAAGGAACTGATTTTTCAGGTTCTGTGCAGAAGTTTTTCGCAACAATATATAGGGATGTAGACCTTTTCAAATCCAATATGGTTGAGAGCAGCTTGCGAGAGGTGTCAGGGTTAGAGCTAGACCTTGAGCTCTGCCCCTTTCTCTGTCTCTTCAGAGCTACTCTAACCCTGCCATGAGGAAGACCCTCATTGGTAAGAGGGTAAAAAGCTGGCAGAAAGCCCCAGGAAACTTCAGCTCCCTTCTTCTATACCCTGGCACTATCTCCGCCATATTTAAGGACCACAGATGCGGAGTCAACAAAAACAAACACCGCTGGGTGCCTCCACTGCACACGCTTCTCATGGAACGGTTTTGTCAGGTTGGCCCAAGTTTGACCACAAGCCTCTGCTCTATCAGAGTTCAGCAGCTTCCTTTCCCGTGCTCTCCCATCATCACATTGCTCAGAGAAGACCCAGAGAGAGTAATAATCTTTACAGTGACATGGATAATTTATTCAAACTTCCCCTCTTCCAGAGACAGCTAAACTTCCTTGGCTTGAAGCTGAAGATCACAACTATTTCAAGGCTTTCTCTCCTCCTTCCCTCCATCTTGGGCACTAAACATCGTCCTCCTGTGCCAGAGGCAGCTGAGCTGAGGCCTAGCATCCGGAGCCGCTCAGGGCAGTGACAGGAGCTTGTCAGAAGTCAGGTCCCACCATCTGTTCGGAGGTAAATAAATAGTTGGACTTTTTGTCCAGGCTGTCTTCTTGCATATCAGCAGAAGAGCAGCCAATGAATTGCAGGTGGCTGGGCAAGTCCCATGAAGGCCTGGTAGCTGGGGTAAGCAGTACCCTTCTGACTTTCAGGTGAACTCACATGGCTGAAAATCAGACCTGATGGACTTCAGCGGGCTGCACCACCTTGTGGAAACTCGGTTACTCGAACCCTGAACCCAAACAGAGCAGCTGCTCTTATTTTAGTTCAAACCAGTTACTTTCATGATTCAGATGATTGGCAAACCCTGATTTCTCTGCACATGCATTCATCTCCATCTCCTCCTGACCTACCTGACACGTCCAAATAACTGTAGCAGTACAAGCATGAGAGCTGAGGGGTAAGGAAGGGGACTTTTAAGTGGTGATATTTTTTTTTAATTAATCTGAATTCTAGCCTGTCACTTTCTGTCTCAGTCTAAATCCACCTCTGAAATTCAAACCAATCTCATAACTCTGCCCTTTATGACCAGTTAGAGAAGCAGAGTAAGCCCCTTCTGCAAAGATGATTTGGGAAATCATGTTACTCCCTATGGCTGCAGATGAAATGCGTACTGGGGACACCATTGGGGTGTTTGGTTTCATACTCTTGATGGGTCATCAGTTTTAAGACAAAGATTTGAGTGAGATATTAGCATTGTAACAATACCAGAAGTGGATGAATGCCTTTCCCTTCACCTTGGTCCCACATACTCTTCCTACCTGCCAACATAACCCAGCCTATCTCCCCTGAGTCTTTGTCTCCCTATGGTCCAGCCCACCCTTTGGACCTGTTTCTCATCAAGTCCTGTGCTCTTCAGTCCTTCCCTAGACTTGCTTCTGCTGCAGCACAGGGCCATGACCTCTCCCACCCCAGAACCTAGAGCATGCACTGCACAGACCAGGTCCCATTTCTGCCTAGAGCCAGCTCCAACTGAATACTTGAAAACAACTGGCTTTTCTCCATCACTCACACAACACAGTGATCAATGGCAAATATTGGACAAGAAAGGAGCTGAGTGCCATCAGGATAACACTGTTAAATAAAGTACACAATCCTTCTTGGCATCACACTCCTCATCCCCTTCCTTCCTCTGCAAGGGCCAGAAGAGTAGCACAGACATGCCAGAGCAGTTAATGGTGAGCAGGTAATGCTGGCAGGAGATTAAGTGTCTTTTCAAAGCTGATTGAAATCAGTGGAAACACTTTACATTCACTTAAGGTCCTTGGAACAGACCCTGAAATAAGCTGTTATGTGGTGGATATTTATATAGTTTTAAATTAAAGATTATAACAGCTCATAGACAATTTAGTATCCTGGATCTGAAAAGTGTTTTTTTAAATTATCTTAAAAGTGAAATTTTTGGATTAACAATATCTGTTTAGGAGAGTTCATGAATACACATTTAATTGCTAAACCACTGATGTCTCTATAGCTATAAACATAGCTTTTTAATAATGTTTAATAATGTACATTTTAAAAGCTTCCTATCATCAGCATTTATACTGCAGGGTCAATAATTATGTGTAATTCATGCCTCTCATTGCAGGAATTTTTTTCAAAACAAGTACCAGCAAGTTTGTTTTGCTAAATATTTACATATTAAATTCAGCTACAACGATACCTTGGCTAAGGTACACTGGGTAAGATTGCCTAAAAAGATACACATCGGTAAGGCTGGACTAGGCTTAATAGCTTAAAATAGAGACTTAGCCAGTTAGATCAGCTTTAAAAAACCTTTTTTTGTGCATGTTGTTAGGGTAAGAAACTCCTGGCCACGAGAAGTTATTGAGGTCAAGAGCTTAGCATGAAGTATAAAGACATCAGACAGGTTCAGATGAATAACAAGAGCAGGCAGAGTTATAATAGCACTAACTACAGAGAGCATTATCAGAGACACAAGGTACTGGAGTAGAGACCCGTAGGGAATATCCAACTGTCCAAGGAAAGCAAATTTTGAGGGTGGAGAAAACCCTGTCACATTTGCCTGATGTAAAGTTTTCTGGAATTTCACCTGTAAGATCTCTTAGAGACACTTGATTAGCAAGCCTAAGGAGCTGATTAGCTATGGTATGTCCCATTTTTCAGTGCAGAGCACCTGAACACTGCAACTTCTTTTACAAAATCTACTGCACATCTACCCAAACTTTCTTCTCCCTCTGTCCCATGTGTATTTTCTCCCTGTGCCTTTCTGCTCCTTTTCTAGACCTTTTTCCACCAGTGTCACTACCCTTGCATGTAGCACCAGACCAAAATGCCCAGGAACCAAAGTTGCAATCCCATAAACATTTGATCCAACACTTAGGCAACATGATTTCGGTCATGATAGCTCTTGTTTATTCAGGCAAGCAGAAAATGGTTGTGATTCAGTCTGGCTTGGCAGTAAACACTCAACAAACAGTCTTACCATTAATGATAAGAATCAGTGTGTCTCCAAATGAAAGGGAAAAAACCTCCTGCGTAAAGCCTGAGCCTTACAAAGAGGAGTCAGTAAGGGAGGTCGAGGTCTTTTACATTTTCCCTGCATGAATGTCAGGGTTTGCATAAGAAGATCCCCTTGTGGGTTGTTCACCCAACAGGCCCTCGCCTCTCTGGATTGCCTGCGACTTGTAGAGAGGACAACTGGCTTTGGGGCATCCCAGCCCCACAGAAGCACCTCAGCAAGGGGTCTGTCACTTGGCCTGCCACCTCCACACTGCGCCATTTTGGGGTCAGGAGCAGCCACAATCTGGATGACTTGAAATGAAAACCAAAACTCCGGCCCCCTGTGACACCCACCCTTCTGCCAGCTACTAGATTCAATCCAACGAAATTCTTAGGATGGGACACAGTTTTAAACGTGTTAGTAATCCTAGTAAAGTCAGTGTGTCCAGCCATGACACCTAAAGAAATCTGCGTATTCAGTCACTTCACAGGATTAAGCCTTTGTAACTCTCCATCACTGCTAATCTGGATAAGATTTTCCTTGAAACACGTGTGCACAAAAAGGCATAAATCAGAGACTGTGTGTTATGAAGGAATACTTATTTTGTCTCTTATGGCTTTTGTAAGGGTGATTCACAATCTTTACTTTCTTACATAGACTCTTTGCTTGACATATTTAGTCTGGTCCGAGCTTGTGAGAAGACTTTGCTTAGCAAATTCTGGATGTTTCTTCCCGTTATTCATTTAGTAACTGCAACCCTTCCACCATCGATTAGTGTGTTGCAATATAGGGTGTTAATCGACTTTAAACATTTAATTATGGTTTGTTTGAGCACAGCATTTTACAAGCACAGTGGTTCATCACATTGCTGGAACAAGTACAATACAGCATCTTTAAAATTATGCACAAATAATAGATTAGTTTCAGCAATACTTTTTCAGCAGCATTAATAAAATCTCTCAAGCATGCACAGAGCCAATGGCCAGGAGGATTCTCAGGAGGTCTTTCATACAGGATGCACATCTTTGTTACGAAATTCCTCAATGCCTTTTTGCTGTCTCCCTAATGACCAGTTAAATGGGCTCCCATGAGAATGCCTGAGTCAGAGCCAGCTTGAAAACTGCTGAGGAAACATCCTCTCTTACTGGAAATGATTTCCATCAAACTGCCATGTGCCATATTTAGACTAACGGATCAGTAACGCCAAACAGAGGGAGCTAAGTTCACAGGGCTTGGGATTCTGCTCTATGTGAAAAGAGATTGCCTTTGTCTGGCCACAGTTGCTTTAGGGCAGGCGGTCCAAGAGCTCTGTAATGCTCAGAAACAAATTCCAGCAGCGAGCAGTTGCCACCAGGCAGAGTTGGAGCAGGGCAGGCAGCATTCAGGAGCAGCAGCTGGCCTTGTGAAGTCTCATTTGATCTGCAAATGAGATATCAGGCACATCTTCTAATACCTAATTGTGGGAGAGCTAGTCTCATCATTCAGCCTGTACAAACGACATGGTTTAAATCTGAAGCACTGTTTTCCATTCTTGTGTGGTAAATATATAATGGAGAAAACTTATTTTCAACCATGTGCTTGCCTGTCAGTGAATGCATACAACAAACCAGCAATTAACAGAGCATAGGGAGTTCTAAGGTCACTGGAGAAGAGAAAACACCTCTCCTGTGTTATGCAAGAAGTCTAACATAAATCTGCTTTTTTTTATTATGCTTTTCTTGCTTGGCTCAGTGTCCATTAAACAGATAACAGTAGCTGAAAGCAAACCACATGCAGGAAGTTTTCTTTATTTTCATATAATAAAGATATTTGTTGAGTCTGGATCACTTAGGTAGCTGTCTAAAGCATTTTTGTTTTTAGAACTAGTGAAAAATGTTTATCAAGGACTGGAGGGAAAAGCGACTCCCTGGACCACCCTGTGCTTGTTCTTCGTATTCAGAGGACAGGATTTTCAAAAGGCCCCAGGTTTGCCAAGTTGTGTTCCCATGAGTAGCTGCACTAGTTTTGACATTGTCCGGGGCAGATAGATAAGCATCAACTTTGAAAATCCCAGGGTGGAGGGGACAGAGCAGGAGAGGTTGCTGGGGGCAGTGTGTTCAGGGCTCACCAGACCCCACTTCCCTCAAAGGCCTGAAAGCACCTCAGCCACTTCCCTGCTGTTCATAAACATCTATGAATGCCTCAGTGAAGTGTGTTTCTTCTCGTCCTTCCTGGCTGCTGGTCCTGCCAGGGGTTGTTACCTGGTATTGCTAACAGCCACTGCATTAGCCCCAGTGGAGGAGCTCTCTGCACCAGCTCCACACACTTTGGTTCTGCTCTCAAACCACAGAGGAAGCAGTTAGGTCCCAGGTTACAGACATCTTCCTTCTCCCCCTCTCCACCCCCAAAGACTAGGAATTACCCATTTTTATTCTCTCCCGTTCCAGGAATAACATTAATATTGCAAATCAAAACATTCCGAACCTAGGGGCTGCTGTAATTAAGACTCTTTGTCTTTGATTATGTAAGAGATGTCTAGGTCTGAGCAAGAGAGTCTGGGTTTGAAATTGGATTAGAAGTCCAGGTTGCTCAATACCAATAGGTGGGGAGGATGTGTCCCTACCTAGTTCCTTACCTACAGGTCCAAAAAGGAAGACCTAGGTTTGGGTTTAAGTTAGTGTCCAGACAGACCTGGCATATTCATTCTGTGATCTTTTCCACAGCAACTGTGCTTTGCTGAATGAACGGAGACCTGCTCTGGGCAAGAATCAAGACAGCATGGTAAAGTAGCATAAAGTCTGAAGTACATCTGCTTTATTTGCTGCAGAGGTTGGAAAATATGAAGCCAATGAGTAAGGGGACTGGAGGAACAGAAAAGCCTGACTACTGCCTTGGGGGAGCCGAATTCTGCTCTTGCCTCTGCCACAGTGTGCCTGCATGATGTCAGGTCTGAGAATGTATCACAAGAAGTCATGCATTCCTCATTTTCTGCATGCCAAACCTACGGCCTTATGGTCTGACTTGACAAAACGTGTAAACTCATAACTTCAATCAAATCAAAAGGCTTCTGATCTTGGATGTTGGTGTTAGTGTTAAATAGATTGAAAAAAAAAATTCTCGGGCTCTTAGAAATGAAACATCCAAACTACTAGATGTTCTGCAACCATAAAACAAGGGTATTACACCCTCTCCCCTCAGCAGGGCACTAGGAGTTAAAAATCCCTCTTGTTTGTGAAGTCCATGCACAGGCTACTGGTGTCTACCACAGGAAAGGCAATGAGGAAACTGATAGCCATAACTTCAGAGCAGGCTTTGAACATTATGCAATAAGTAAAGCCTGGAATCACACGTTAGGCAGAGGACTTGTCATTATTTGTGTGTAGTCCATCCGGTGCACTGAAGGAAACAGAAGCTTGGTGGAAAAAATAGCATGCAGACAGTGACTGAAAACTGTCATAAGGCAAGCACATAAAGGCTACAAATAAAGGTTGCACAAGCATCCTCATCTCAGGCAACAGTTAATTTCTGAGGGTTTGACTTTGCAACCTTAATAATGTTCTTTTAACTGAAGAGTTTTTTGTTTGTTTGTTTGAGGAAGACAATTGCTTTCAGTCATGCAAGCAGATTACCAACTAATTCTTTGCTGAGTGCATTTAAATGAAGGGGCTGATCTTGTCTGGCTAGGTTCATACTAATAAAAACAGAGACAAGGGCTGCTCTCTGGCCCAGAAGCTAGGTGGAACCATACGCTACATCCATACAGTTAAAGCTCTTCCTCTCCCATGTTCTCTCCACCCAACAAGAGTGGTTACATCTGGACTAGAGACTGTAGCATGTACCATCTCCAAACCTTGCTCTGGGAAAGTGCTAGTTGGCACAGGCCCAAACCTGAGCAGGGAATTTGATAGCAGCTAATAAATAGAAAGAAATCACAGACTAGCCTTTGAACCTGTGCCTGGGTCTGTCTTGTTTGCTAGTATGTATACAGCTGGAGTATGTGTTTATGCTGCTAAATAAGGTTAGGACCACATCTCCAACTAAAACAGTAGCCTTCTGACTTGCTGCACTGCACAGGTATTGGTGTAGCCCTGGGCTCTGTGCTGGAGCTGCCCCACTAGCTCCTAGAAATGACAGCTGAGCATGGTTACAGCTATTTCCAGAAGCTATTATGTATAGATGTTAGGGACCAGATTGATAGGACTGACTTGCTCTGCCCCATGTATGACTCTGCCACCGTCCCAGCGGTCTCTGTATCGCCGCACCCCACATCCTTACCCCACACACCCGGGAACAACACACACCCTCATAGTCTTGTTACCTAAACACCCCTCACAGGAGCTGCAAAGAACCCTTTTATCTGTGGGCCAAATTCATCCTCCCGGCTGTAGAAGACGGAAAAACACACAGAGAGATGCGTGAAGCACATAAGAGGGTTGCAAAGAGACACAGACAGATTCCCCGTGGCCATTCAGGGGGAGGAGACTGGGGGGCAAGAAGCAGAAGACAGGAGAGGTCGCTGGTGGCAGCTTGTCCCAAGATGACCTGGAGGCCTGCCGCTGAGAGCATACCTACAGCAAGCAGTGATGCCAAGGCAAATTTCAGAAACCAAAATCTGATTACAGAGAGGCACATGATGCTGAGAGGCACATGATGCCAAGAGGCATGCTGGCACAGCTTGGCACACCGGAGGGTAATGTAAAAAGCTGCACCACATGTTTGGCTCCGGTGAAGAAGCTGTGCTTTGGCAACCCACAACCGAAAACACCAGGGCTGTGAGCTACTCGGCGGCTAGAAGGACCCTGAGACCCTGTGCTCCCAGGGGAGCACCAGTGGCTGGGACATGTGGGGAGGGGATGGGGAGAGGGGCTGTCCTCCAGCCATCTTCCTTCTCCACACTTGTATCCAGGCCTGGGGGCAGGGGCAACAACACAGGTACACAGCAACAGCACAGGTGCACCACTCCATCATATCTCCTTAATGGTGCTGAGGGAACAAGGACTGGCTCTGAGGGAGAGCTGACCTGTGGTGCTTGACAACTTGCACAGACACAGGAAACAGGCCGCGGGAGCCTCTCAAACTGGCAGCCTCGTGATAAACACAGCAGATAAAGCCACAGCAGCAAGAGATCATTTCCTTATCAGCCGTATCAACACCTCCACTCCTGTCCCTGCCTGCTGGCAGTGCAGCGTGTGATGGCAGCAGACACACCGCAGCACACAGAGCTCATGACTTGTCAGGTGCATGGGCAGGCAGGCACGCACTGTCCTCCTGGAACACCTCTGGGGTGGGACTGAGGATGCTGCACCACATCCAGAAATGCCCCTGCCCACCCCAGCCAGGTGAGAGAGCCCTGCCCTTTCCAGGCACACCAGGGGTGGGCAAGCCCCACCAACATTACAGTGTTTATTGGCCTTTTGCAATGTTACAGAATTACCTGGGTATTTTCTTCAAAGGGTGCTCCTGGGATTGGGGCCCCTCAAAACATGGCAGCAGTTGTTGGTCTTGGAGGGCAGGTAGCCCTGAGAGCCCCAGCTGAGAGGCTGGCAGAAGGAGAGGAGAGCCTGTAAACCACATAGCAATGGGGCTGGGTTGTTCCAATGAGTGTCTAGACTCATACAGATGGTGAGAGGGAGATATTATATGTATTTTGCATGACTGGATATGTGAATATAAGCAGAAATTTCCTGCTTACAGGAAGAAGAGAAGGAAAGAGGAAGGGCTGAGGGAAAGAGGAAAAGCAAAACTACATATGTGCAGAAAGAAGTGATCCTGAATTTTTTTTACAGCTGTTGCAATAAGACTGAAAACCTTGGTGGAACTGATGCTGCAATGTCGTACGTGATGGCTGTGATGCTGTTATCTTCTGCCAGAGAGGCATAGATGAATCCTCACCATTGTCCATCCTTGCTGGTCTCAGGTCCCTAGGCTGAGGCTGGGGACTGACCCGGCTTCATGGTCAGGGAGCCCAGATCCAGCTGCAATGGCTAAGCAACCTCACACCATGCAGGCAAGAATGGTGGTAGCATGAGACACGCAGCCCTGGTAGCATTGCTGTCCCTCCTGTCCCTTTGTTCAGGGCCACCAGCCACAGCCATGGCACCCAGTAGTGGCAGCAGCAAGTATGCATGGGCACATCAGCCTACGTGGAGTCCCAATGCCCCCCTGGGCCAGGACAGGCACACCATCCCTGCTCTAGCAATGGCTCCTGCTCCCATTTCGTAACAGCTGACCTTGCCCTTCCTTCCTGCAGGCTCTGACCCCTGCGGAGATGAGGCAGAGCATCAGTTCAGCTGGCTGACCTCTGTGCTGGGCAAAAGCCACGCAGTTCAAGTATGGCAACATACACCAGCGCAAAAATTGCAGCTGATGATTTTTCAGTCTTCTGCCAGGATCATGCCTGGTGCAGATATGAGGGTCCTGAGCTGGTGCCCCAGCAAGCTGTAAGGGTCAGAGGTGTCTGGTAGCAACATAGGCTCCTAAAAGAATTGCAGGCTGCACATTAGCCAAACTCTGACAGTAGCCCTCAGGGACATGGATTGCTCCCTGTTGCTGTTGGATATAGCGGCATAGGCACAGCCCTAAGTGTGAATGTGAGTGTGAGCACAGGTGGCTGCAAGACAGAAAACATTCTGAGCCCTTCATAGGCACCGAAGAGCCTGCCACAATGATTTATACTCTCTAAAATATACTAGGGGAGAAGCTGCTGGGTGGCTAGGGCAGTTCATTTAGTTGCCTTATTATGGATTTGGGAGCATTCAGTTTTGGTCTGTTAGTAAGAATGAGGGTGAATGTTATTTGATGTCATGTTTAGCCATTTGATAGCTGGACAATTATTATATTTTCTCGTTTTCTGAAATGACCTAATCACCTACTCTACAACAAATTGTCACTTTACATCGTTGTTTTACATGACCCGGTCAAGTTTTCTTTGTACTGCTGTGAATTTGTTTTATCTAATTCAGAGTTTTCATAAATCCACTGACAATTGTCTCTTAAAATGAGAAATCATAGAATCATAGAATGGTTTCAGTTGGAAGGGACCTTAAAGATCATCTAGTTCCAACCCCCCTGCTACAGGCAGGGACACCTTTCCACTAGACCAGGTTGCTCAAAGCCTCATCCAACCTGGCCTTAAACAATGCCAGGGAGGGGGCATCCACAGCTTCTCTGGGCAACCTGTTCCAGTGTCTCACCACCCTCACAGTAAAGAATTTCTTCCTAATATCTAATCTAAATCTACCCTCTTTCAGTTTAAACCCATTCCACCTCATTTTCCCTAGTCTTCCTTTTTTCACTGACATACCTATAGAAACTTTTCTTGTTGTCCTTGATGTCCCTGGCCAGATTTAATTCTATCAGGGTAGCTTTCCTAACCTGCTCCCTGGCTGCTTGGACAATTTCCCTGTATTCTTCCCAGGCTACCTGCCCTTGCTTCCAGCCTCTGTAGGCTTCCTTCTTGTGCCTGAGTTTATCCAGGAGCTCCTTGTTCATCCATGTGGGCCTCCCGGCATTTTTGGCTGCCTTCCTCTTTTTTTGGGATGCATTGCTCCTGAGCCTGGAGGAAGTGGTCCTTGAATACTAACCAGCTTTCTTGAGCCCCTCTTCCCTCCAGGACTTTATCCCAAGGGACCCTCCCAAGCAGGTTCCTGAAGAGGCCAAAATCTGCTCTTCTGAAGTCCAGGGTGGTGAGCTGGCTGCGCATTCTCCTTGCTGCCCTATGGATCTTGAACTCTACCATTTCATGGTCGCTGCAGAAATATAAGCTTGATTCTCTTATCTCTTACAAGCCTGGCCAAATAGATTCTCTTGCTTACACCATGTGCTCTGAAAAAAAGAAATGCCTAATAATGAAAAATAACTGAAATCTGATATACTGGCAAGTATCTTCTCTTCCTATTTATTTCATATTTTAAAAATCTGAATGCTCCCAAATCCATAATAAAGCAACTAAATGAACTGTCCTAGCCACCCAGCAGGTGCTACCTTTTCAAAAGGTGTAACTGACTCAGAGTTCTCACACTTAATCAAGGCTCTTAGCAGAGACAGAGCCCGGTTTGACTGTGTACCCTATACAACAAATTCAAGTCAATATTGCCCCGGGCAGCTAGCGATAGGACAAGAGGACACAGCCACAAGCTTCGCCAGGGGAGGTTCAGGTTGGACATTAGGAAGCTTTTCTTCTCAGAAAGGGTCATTAGACATTGGAACGGGCTGCCCAGGGAGGTGGTGGAGTCACCATTTCTGGATGTGTTTAAGAAAAGACTGGACATGGCACTTAGTGCCATGGTCTAGTTGACAGGGTGGTGTCAGGGCAACGGTTGGACTCGATGATCCCAGAGGTCTCTTCCAACCTGGTTGATTCTGTGATTCTGTGATTCTGTAATATAATAAAGGGAAAAAAATGTTTTTGTTATTTATCTATAAAATGAAACTGCATCTGTAGGATTTTTCAGCTCCTTCTCATATTTGAATTTAACTTCCCCTCTTTCACTTTGTAATTAAAATTATAGATTATTAAAGTGATTTCTTCCAGCAAAACTGGTCTGCTCAGTATGTTCCAAATCCTGTCTCTCTCTCCCCAAAGAGGACCCAATTTGTGTACCACACTCTCCCCTTCTGGAGCCAGAGGTGCACCAAGCTGCTTCAACTGGTTTGGGTTCAGTGACATGGGTCATGACAATAACCAGGTTTTAAAGCAGCTCTTTCATAGCTAGACACAGATGAAGTATCCTCTCTATGCAGGTGTATGAAAAGAGCTGTTCTCTCACACTTGTGCCATTTCACCTCATTTTGGTTGTGAATTAACCCCAGATTCCCAGTTGCGGGGACTGCACACCAGGAGCTAAGCTCCCTGACACAGCACAATGAGGCACCACCTGAGCCGGGGGACCTGCCTCCAGGCTAAGCATGCGAGTGGCCATGGGGTTTCTTTTCCCACCCATGTACTGAGGGGCGATGCCACAGATCTCCAGAAATGGCGTAAGGGCCCCTTTTCTCCACACAATTTGTAGGATTAGAAGCAGGAACATCCCTTGGTACCCGCTCAGCAACTCCCATGACACAGGCAGAGCTGATGGACTGATGTGCACATGTAAGAAGCAGAGCAGGGGCTGGTCATTCTGCACTAGGTTTGTAAATGCTCCTTGGCAGTCCCAGTGGGCTGGAGACTCGGCTTAAAAAGATCAGGTTTTAAAGTAACCGCATCTTTCTCGGTTCCTAGGGATTTGTCAATACAGTGCACGCACGCCCAAGGGGAGCACAAGAAAAGCCTGAGCAAAGATACCAGCGCTAGTTCCAAACAGCTACCAGAAGCGAAACAGCTGCATTAATGAGGACATCGTCATGGGATCCTCAGCTCAACGGAGAAACACAGTAATAGCATGGGCAAATTATAATACTGTTATTTTCTTTCTCCAGTGCCCAGGAAATGTCAGGCTTTGGTCCTAGCACAGTACTTTTTGTGCCGTGTAAAAGTATCCACTGTGTCTACACTTTAATTTGCCCTACCCTGATAGTCACATAAATGTGTATTTCCCTTTCGCTTTAAAGCATCTACCACTCTCCAGGAGCAGATTTTCTTCCTGCTCCATTGTCTTGCCCAAAATTGAGATGTCAAGGTCAATCATTGTTCAGGTGCAGCAAGGAAAACAGATTATCTTACCTGGTAGAACTAGGTTAGCCCCAGGTATAGGCTGGGGTGTTTTTTTTCTCCAGAGCTGGAAATTATCCATTACTGCATACCAAAAAGGAAATTGAAAGCAGTTCACTTTTCCTTTGCTTCTGCTAAAACAGATGAATTGGCCTTTCAGCTCTGTGGAGGAATTCACAGGACCAATCAAAAAGCCAGAGTATAGCTTTTATATAATTAAATTGTAGGCAGTTATATTTTCCAGCAGCAGGTATGTTACTTGAAATGAACCTCCATGCTGTGTATCTGAGCAATTCCAATTAAGAAAGTTCTGCTTTGAGATCTTGCAAGCCAAAACACACAGTATGGCATTGTGCCCTCAGCTATTAAACTGGAAATACAAACCACTTTTTTGTGGTTCAAATAATCTCCAGGAGATAGCTTTACTGGAAGTTTTAAGTCATATTCTTCACATCATATTCGTCTAAATTGATGATTTCCATGACCTTTTCATATAATTACAAGAGTGTTTTGTGTCCATTTTGATTAAATGGTTCCATATGCCATTATGTTGCAGTTGTTGTTAATGTTGTTGAAGTAATTAGGTGCTCTCTTCTAGCTCTTCTCACAGGAGACCGTGGAGGACACACTCGTTTCTTAAAATCGGTCTCTACTTTTTATTGCATTGCATTACCTGATATTTCCACTCAGCTGATGTAATAAATTGGTTCATAAATTTCATGGATGATAAGAAAGAACTGATCATAATCACAGATAGAAATTTATGAGAAGACCATTAAGAACAGTAAGCCATACACTTCTGTACTCGGGCTTCCTTGCCATGTAATATTACAAATGAATGGCATACTTTAACGACTAGCAAATTAAAATTTAATTGACTTTCCATAGCCGCCTACTGTCTGTGCTTTATTTGAACTCAAGGTAGAGAGCCTCTATTTTCATTTAATTTGGCCGCCTTGTTGGATGTTTTCCATTCAGTTAAGTGACCTAGAACATGTATTTGCTGGCATTGCTGATAATGTCATCAATAAAATCAGAAATGCAGATCCTCCAGTTCTTTCCTTATATTTGTTGCTATTGTTATTCTCAGCTACCTTTTTCCCTCCTCTGACAATCCTATCCTTAATTCTTCGAAGTCAATAAAAGTTGTGTCTCTCTGTAGAATGGGGAGACACGTGCTTTAAAACCCCCCAACACAACACAGTGGGTGCTGTGCAAGTGATTAGGTAGGCTTGCAAAGTATTAATAGCAATTGCATTACTAATTTCATTAGCCCTCGCAGTATCATTATGTATTAATTATTATACTTATGCCATTGAGTGCTAATATCTAACACTGACAGTACCAATTCCCTGAATGCATCTTGTGGTTGCTGAATGTGATCACTGCTCAACAGACTGCTACTTTTTGACAGCTACAAGGTAACTAACGCTGTTCTGTGTTTAGCAAGCACCATACACCAGTGAAATCTTTCCTACATAAATTTGGTGTGGAATTTAGAATTTAAAGTGGAGTAAAAGCCAAGCAGTCAAATTACAGCAAGGGGTCTCCATTTGCTGCCAGGACCAGGAACTGAATACAAGGCAGGAATCAAAGGCTAGATGCTCTTTCCTTGTTGGTGGCATAAGGCATACCTCAGAAAAGCACAAATCTCCCTAGAGGACTAACCTCTCCCTCATTGACCACTCTTCACCCTCAGGTGTCTCTGGATGGCCAATCAAGGCAGCAGCAAAGAACATCCCCATTGCCTCTGGCAAGAGAGGGGACAAGGGGACATGGGGATGACAACAGTGTCCTCACCACCAGCCTGGCAAGGAGTGAGGGGGCAGCTTGACCCTCCTGCTACTTGAGCTCCTCCATCCTGAAATCAAAATAGCCCAAAAAACTTATAGGCCTTTTAGGCAAGCAATGCCAGACCCCTTCTACCCACCTGACCAGAACGGCAAGGACAGAGAGGGCAGCTGACTGTCAGGCACTCTGGACCCATTGTGCGCAGCAAGAAAGCTGGCCATCATTGTTGAAAGTATTGGGCAGACCTGAGGTTTCCTCCTTTGGCCTCTCATCCTTCACAACAACTTTGCTTTTCACATTTTTTCACTTTTGCTTGTTATGTCTTGCCTTTGGTTGCATCTACACACATTTCTATGCCAGCTGGAGCTGAAACATCCTGCTTTGCATAGGGCTCAGTAATAGTTCTTCTAGTTGTTTAGAAAACTTAAGCTTGTTTTCAAATTAGATCTATGTAAACCAGGCATTTAGATAAGGTTTACATGTGGTACAAGCTTCTTACATCATGTACCACACGTCTGCATAACAATGGACCACTGGTCCTGGTGGAAGACAGCGAGTTACTACAGGAAAAGTAACATGCTGAGTAATAAATAATCATTTGCATTGAAACTATGTTATTTTTAGTCTGTTCTAACAGTATACTACTATGACATTCTGCTTGCCTTTTATTTTTCGCTTCTGGCCTGAATACAATAAATACGGTCATTCAAAACACAGCAAAAGCACGTAATGTCTGTCAGTCAGCCTGATCTGCAGCATCCATAGAAAGATGTTTTCCAGTCATAAAACAAACAGTAATTCATTCATTCCTTGCAAATTCCAGCAAACACTTCAGAGGCCTCTTTGTAATCCATTCATTGCTTTATTGACCCAGAATCCTCCAGGGAATGCCATAAATCCATATAATGTGTACTACAATTTGTGTCTGGATCCTTGATTTAACTGAAAGATATGTTTAAAAATCACACAGAAGCTGTACAGTTCTCTTTGGGTCACATACATAAAAAGTAGCTCAGATAGATTAATTAATGCTACAAAGGCTGCTCAGTTTTGCCACAATTCAATAAACTGCTCAAATTTAAGCACATGCTTAGATTTCATTGGCATGAATAGGACTTAACCACATATTTAAATTTGAGCACACACCCAACTGCATTGCCTTGCTAGTCAGGAAACCAACCTAATTCAGAGTATTTAAGCATGTATGTCTGTCCACGTGACTTATCGCTGGATAACAGCTCCTGTGCTTCAGCTGCCTCGCAAACACACGTGCTCCATGCAACAAAAGTGAATTTGCTCAATAAGAAGAGACTGAGGTAAGGCCTAAAAGTCAATTTCTATTTAATGGCTTTGATGAATGAAAGGGTCAAAAAACCTTCAAGGCCATGAGCAGGTCAGCAGGATCAGAGCCCTGATCACACAGCCCGGTGCCGCACAGATATACCACAGCTGCTGGCTCAGGTAGCAGAAACTGCATTAGTGCTGCTCTCTGCCAGGGTTGGTACACTGTGAGTCTCCCCAGGGCTACATCAGCCCAGGCAGAAACCCGCATCAGCCTAAATACACACCCTCCAGGACCATAGCCAGCTCGTTTAGGACTACCCTGGACATCTCTCCATGGCATGTCATTGTGTCATGGCAACTTACTGTTAAACATAGCCTTTTGGGCTGAAATCTTATACAGAGAGACCCTACATGATGGTAAACTGCTTAGTCATCTTGTCTCAGACCAAACCATTTTGCTTGGATCTCTGCCCTGACAAGCACAGAGATCACAGAGATTTTGAAACCCACTTTTTTTAAGGATGGCAGAATATCAATGCTTTTCCAGTTAAGAGCAAACACATTTACGAGTCTGGCACATTGTACTGGAGAATTTGGCTTTAACAAAGAAGCTTATACCAAGACAAATCAAACAACAAACCAAAAAGTAAGCCCTCTGTGTGCTACTTTTCTCCTATAGGGAGTAATCAGTTATTTGCAGTGCACTCCTTCAAGGGCTCCCATGCTTTTGGTACGCTGGAGAAATCACACTGTTCTGTCCTTACACAAGCTGAAGAAACCTCCTGTTTGCGGCCCTATTTAATGCCAGATCTCACTCACAAGAACTGCAGCTAAAATTACATTTACTGTTCTTTCTGTATTCTTCCCAGCAGACATTCATTCCTGAAAATGTCTCAACCTCTCCAGTGAGTGAGGTAGCCATCCTCTCCTCCAGCACCTCCTTTCCTGCAGAAAGCATCTTTCCAGCACCTTGAAGAATGAGTCTGCTGATCCCCAGGGGCGTTAGCTGGAACAGTGCTGTGCAAATGTGCAGCCGTGGGGTACTCAAGCCCAAAGTCTGTACCTTCAGCCTTTATGTCTCCAGTTTCCTAGAGTTTCTCACTGATTTGTGTACCTCTGCACTAGAGTGGCTCCTAGGAGCATCAAAATTTCCCCAGAGCACAGCACAGCACCAGCACCTCTGCCTTTGACAGAGTTTGAATGCAAAACTCCCTCAGGTCTCTCAACGTCTGGTCATGGCAACTCACCCTACCAGGGATTAACAACAGTGACAAAGGACAACTCTTTCTCCAGAGCTAGCGAGGGGTTTATTTCATGTATTCTGGATCAAATGGTACATTAACAGTACCACAGGAACTGGCAAGGAACTGGTGAGGAAACGTCCATTAATTTAACATCTGAATGATCACTGCCTAACACTACATAAATGTAATAAATCACTTCACTTAATCTTGAACAGAAGTGACTGTTCTGAAAAGAGCCTTTTGTTCAAGGCCCAGTGGTTTTGAGATGTGAATAAAGGACTAATAAAAAAGGAGGAGGCTGGGAGAAAATTTTCTTTAAATGGGAGTTTTGCTTTGACCCTCTGAGAACGGCACTCTGGTGAAATATCTGAAGTTTTTGTTTTTTATTGAGCAATAAACTACAGTGAGGTTTGGGTCTGTGGTGTCTCAGAGAAATTGTTAAGCCTGGAAATCACATGGCTGAATGACTGGCATGGCAGAAATATTTGGCACTTCAAACAACTCGCTAGAAAAATGAGCAAGAAAGAAGAATTTCTTACACAAGTGTAACCCAATTAATGTCAACAAAAGCTTGTAAAATTTATGGTTCAATTTGTCTCAGGGAAAGTGCAGAACTGACCCTTTCCTGTACCTTCTGGGCAAGTTCATTAGCCAATTCACTGGTGTCTTGTTAATTCTATGGTCCAGTTATATAGTCAGGGGCAGGTTCACAATCCTACATCCCTACAAGTCAAGGTTAGAGGTGGAGTGTCATAAAGCTGTTAAAAACACATAACCTCTTGGATCAAGTGCATGCCTCCAGAGATGCAGGTAAAACATACTGAACGAACTAAAACCAAAAGCTGATCTGGAGAACTAAGAGGGACAAAGACCCTGGTCCAAAGCCTACCGAAGTCCACGGAAAGTATGATTGTCTCAGTAACGTTTGGATCACTGTCTAACTCAGGTGCTTTGTTTTGCATGCAGGCAAGGTGGACAACACAGCAGAACCCCCAAAGAGCACCCAAAAAGACCTCTGCCCTTTTGCTGCCGCACAAACATTTTCCTCTCAAAGTGCCTGCCTGCACCCTTGCCTATTGAGCTGAGCATCCAAGCACCTGCCTACATCCCTGCCAATAGAAAACAATCTGTGCAAGGGCTTCAGTGATATGTCAAGTTGGGGAAAGAGGCAGATCTCATCATCATGACGTCAAACTGAATGCAGTCAATCACGCTAAAAACCACAGAAAGGAAATGCTAGAGCTGTTTTGGACCTTTTAGCAGCTCATCCTCCTTTTGAACCAAACAACTTGCTGTTGTGTACTGCCAGATCTTTTTGGCACATTACTTCATGTCCATTTCTTGGACTGCTTTATTTAAACCAGATGATAGCTTGGTATCTCTTTCAGTGTTTTATGCTGTTGGTATGTCACTTAGGTCACTGTGTAATTTTGGTTACATGTTTGGACAATCTCATCTAAGATACAAAATTAGGTTAATGAACAAAAAATTTGCTGAGTCCACAAGAGGCATATTTGCACACTTTCTCAAGAATGGCTTTCTGACGAAGCTGTGAATTTTTCACTGGAAAAAAAAAAAAGGATTTGTGAAAAGGAATTTAAACACTGCTTAATTCTTCTCTTCATGCAAAGGTTGCTAAGAGTCAAATGGAGAAAATCCCTGAAAAAAAATGAATCTGGGTAAATAACCCAACATTTCCACATCACTTCACCTATTTAACTTTTCATCTCCTGCAAGACTGCTGGAATTGCTGTGCATTATTATTATTGTAACACCCTGGTGGTAGTTTGACTTTTTCACTTTGAGAAGGATAATTGTTTTCTTTAAGTATAATTACTGGCACAGGTTATATTTGATCACTTTTCAAGACTTTCTTCTCTTTACACTTTTGACAAAGTTCCTTGTACAGTTTTATGGACTCTATTTTAATTCTCCTTGCTAGGTTGATTAGGTTGATTCTTTTCTTTCCAGTTTTGCAAGGTTACTTTTTTCTTTTGCCCTTTTTTTTTTTTTTGATGGTGGTGTGCTTGGAGGATATTAGTCTCAGACTTTGATTCTCAAAACTCTGTTTCACACAATTGCACCTATACAATCTTTCTACTTGCTTTTCCACTCAACTAAAATTACATATGCATTATTAACTTCTTCCCAGTTCATTCTTTTCTACGAGGGGTAGTTCATGCCTCAAGCTGTAGTCCTAAAAGCGAGTGCAGCTAGAAGACCTGTGGAGTCAGAGGAGCTCCACTGAGACCCATCTATTCTACACTGAAGGTCTTCAGACACTTTTGCAGCCTTTAGCAAGGTTATTCAAGATGACCTCTAAAATACAGCTGATTTGAATGACTACATTGGAAGCCATTCTAAATGAATACATTTAGAAAACAATGAAGTAAATGAAATACCAGGTGTGAGCAATCACAGGAGATTCCCAGTTTAAGGTGTAGAGTTTGGATCCTTCACTACCTTAACTCTGGGTCACTCTGCCAATATGCATTAGTCTTCAGTGGGATGGATTACCTGAAGAGATAAGGGCCCAATCAAAAATCCACTAAAGGCAATGAAGAATCTTACCAAAATATCTGTAATAACACCCTGACATCCTTGTTCAGAAAAGCATAAACTTTTTATAAAGCTCTCAGAGTACATCTGTAACCCAATGGGGGCAGGTGCTTTGGGAAGCGCTCAATTTCACCCCACCATCCTCCCTCTCCAGGAGGAGGTACCACAGAGGAACCAACAGTGAAGTAGGTTTAAGGACATATGCTTTTGCTGACGAATGGTTCATGAAAGAGCAGCTTGCTTCACCAGAAGACGAGAGCCAAAGAAATGCTTATTTCTCACCAGATTTAGCAATTGCTTCCTCTGAATTATGCTACTTCGAGGTCAGGGATGGATAGCAGTCACAAGGACATGACAGTTTTAAGATCCAGTTTATTATTCTTGCCACTTTATTAAAGCTGGAATAAGGGAGCTGTGTATTATTAGTAAGGGGAATATTTCTATATATCTGATTGCCAGAGTACTCGCTTAAAGACCCGTCAAGTTGCAAGGTGTCAGGCTATGAAAATCTATTATATGCAAGTTTAGCAGTTATTTTTAGAACTTTCTTAAAATTTATGCAAGATTTATGTTTCCTGTTTCTCTTTCAGACCTGTAGTGTTGGCTCAAACTAGTGCCCTGAGTCAGAAAGCAGATGCATACTCTCAGTCATGTGAACCACCCTGCGGAAGTCACTGGTACGACTGGGAGGGCTGCTGGGTTACAACCTAAATCATCTGGCTTCACAAACAGATTGATGTGAGGCCGCACTTTTGAAAAACATGTGCCCTCCTACAAGACTCAGATTCTGCATATCCAGCAACGCTGTGTTAAAAAGACTGGTCTGATGACTCTTTTGGGACAACCTGTACCCCATCCTTTTGGCCTTACCTCTGTGAGCGATGATACCACCTCAGACTCATGTTGTAAAATCCTTATGCATACCATGATGGATTCACTGTGTGTCTGGTTCAACACTTATTAAATACTAGTAGAAGGACTCAGACAGACTTACATGGCAACCAAGTTGGGCTTCTAGTTAGAACATAAGGGAGAACTTTCATAAACACCAGCAAGTTTCTGCATGGCAGATGGTTTACATCATGATACCAACAGAGGTTTATGGTAAATCCTGCACTTTGTTTCATATAAGCTATTTCATGTGACAGAAGAAAAAAAAGGATCATTTAACTTCTTTTTCACCCCGAGTTAGAGTTAAGCCCTTGCAGGAGAAGAACAGTAACACACTGTGGACTGAACGACTGCAGTTCTATAGTTGTTAAAACCAAACTGCAGTTCCCCCGAATACACTTCAGACAGAAGTCATAAAATACTGCATGATGTTATTTGTTTATTGTAAAACACCAGGAAAAATAGGTTCACCTTTGGGCATTTTTAAAGGTAAAGAACCATAAGGTGTGAAAGCATGCTGTCAGAAGTCTCATTAAGACATTATTTACTAGTTCAAAATGAATTTACATTGATCTTTTGAAACTATTGCTAACCACAAATGCATTAAAACTAAACAGTCTTCATTTGCTGAGAAATAAATGTGTCAGCATAACCTTGACTTTTGTCCAATGTTGTTCCGGCTTTTAATTCACAGGAGCTCAGTGTTAAGCAGTTTATAGCTTGTTGTGCTAAAACACGCTAATTTAATTGCTAATATATTTCCTTCCTGCAATCATTTTTAAAATCGTTATCTTGAGAAAATATGTATTTTTAAAGAATCTCCTTCAAAATTATAGCAGTGCTGGGACGTATTCACTGAAATTATTTTCTGCTACATATCAGGTATTGCTTAAAACAGCTTTAACAGAAGAGGCAGGTAAAACATATTGAAAGAAATCTCACTGTGTTCATCTAGATTGCAAGACGTTTTGGAGTTTTGTAAAATATGTATGCACTCTTTAGCATTTAAATTAGAAATTTAATGTTTACATTGAAGAAAATGACAACTTTGTTAATGGTTCCACCATTAACATCTAAAAAAAAATAAGTTATTTTTATTTGTTTGATAACTTATAACATGCACTTAAAATATCACTATGCAAACCTGATTCAAAGCCAAACAGAGCTTACAGGTTCACTTCACAGTGGTGTTTGGACTAAGTTTCTGTTGCAACAAGAAATCCAAGCCAAGAGGGTGAAGAGGAATTCCACATTTGGTTCCTGCCAGTACCCAGTATGGATTTTTCATCAAGGATGGTGAATGAGGAAAAATAGCAAATTCAAGTACAGCTTTTCCTTTCCTAGCTCACTGCTGGCAAGCACTCAGAGAAAGCACCAAGTTCTCTATTTTTAATCAAGAACTTCAACAGTCTCATCCTTCTACTTTGCTGTCCTACGGTAAAAATAATCCGTTTTGAGCTCCTGCTCTATCCTTCTTTTCACTGTTGAGTCTGATTTGTTCCTTTTTATTATGTTTCATTCCTATTTATTGTTACAGGAAATCTGTGAGCTAGATTTGCCCCTCTTGCACAGTGCAGAGAAAATCCACATCACTGGGGATCTGCCTGGCAGGAAGAGCTGCTCCATGGGATCAGCCTGGAGCTGGAGCTCCCTCTTCGCAGACCAACCTGATCCCGTGCCATTACTGGACTGAAGTGGGTTATTTGGAGCTGCACCTGCCAACTGGGTGCTCTCAAAATCACAAACAGACCTACTCACTGTGCTTTGGAAAGTCACTCCTTCAATCCCTACCCTCTATGCAGGCTTAAAGAAGCCTTTATACGAGGAAGGGTAAGGACACCAGCCTAGCACAAGCTAGGGTGGCACTTGTACAGCTGAAGAACCAAGATTTGCACAGTGACTGATTTGAGTCCCAGCACCTGAGACTCTTGAAACTAACTCTTCATATTAAGCTGTGAGTGACAAAAGCTCAGCACCTGAGAGTGAAACCATGAAAACACCCTATATCATCTAGTCCCCACAGGTAGGCACAGTGTATTTAGTTCATATATGAATAAAGGAATACAGCACTTGGCAGACTTCCTGCATTAGCATTGTTCTACTGCAAAAAAGGTAAACTTATATTGGGACATACAGTGGAGTCTGCAAGACAATGAAGTAGTTTTTCTGCTCAGTCTCAGCTGAAATGGAAGAGCCATGCTGGGGCACGACACATAGAAATGTCCGCAGCAGAGCTCAGAGAAGAGTAACATTGAGAAGAGATCTCATGTTGAGAATTATCATCTCAAGGTTGTGGGGAAAAAATAAAAGAGTGAACTGGTTATCCTAGAGGAGACAGCTGTTGGAAGACACAATAATTGTCTTTATGTCCATAACAAGGCTGTTGCAAAAAAGCCAATACTCTCTTATGCTTTTTGTCACAGCACACAGAAAAATAAGCACAAAAGGAAAGATGCCTGTTAGACACTATTAGACAGAAGCAGGAGATCGGGCTGGCAGGAGAAGCTGGGAAGCCTTGTTGAGACTATCCCTCAGGAAATGACCTTGTCAGAGTTGCTCCTCCTCCAGCCTGGATGGTGGGTGAGGTGTCTTCCTAAGGGCCCTTCCAACCACATCTTCCTGTCGCCACTATCTTCATTTCATGAAAGGGAAGGTTTGACCTTATGGCCAAACTCCTCCACCGAGCAGCCTGTTTTCTCTTAATCTTTGCATTTAGTGCTTGTCGTAAAATCACTACAACCATTTCATTTTTCTTGCCTAAGTGATTAGTTAATGAGCCCACTCCCTGTAGCTGGCTGGAGAGGTACGCCTGAGAGGGGCTGTCGCCCAAGAGCTTTCACTTGCTGTGGTTCCTGCCCGGAGAAGGCATGGCCTCAGTGCAGCCAGCATCTGGTGGGGCCGGACCTGGCAGCAGAAAAGGTGACCCCGCGGAGGCAGAGGGGCATTCGGGCGCTGGCGCAGCCAGCTCCTCTGGGCTGAGCTCTCCATGTGCAGAAACAAGCTCTGCTCCACTGGACTAGAGCAGACAGGTTATTTAAATGTCTTAAACTCCTACGACTCCTCATCTGCTACTGCATACTGCATTTAACTTAATTTACAAGTTGTTTTCTAGATCTGACTGATGTTAGACACATTCTTAAGGTATCAAAGCATTGTTTTATCAAGATATAGCTATTTTTACAATTAATACATGTAACCAAAACTTCTATGGAAAATATTCAGTCATAGTGCCTCAGACTGTATTCAAACTTATATTATTTGTTCTTTCCTCTTGATACTGATGCTATGACTCCCTCTCCAAAACCAGAAATTATATATTTGCTTATTGTTAATGTTAATATATACTCCAGCATTCCCAAAGTCCCTCAGAAGCTTGTGAATGCAGGTGTGAATACAAACTTTGTATTATGTGGAGTCATGAAGCACACAAGGATAATCCTAACTGGAAATTACATTTTGCCCAATTAAGAGATCATCATGGGTTATGGGCCCCAGGATTCTTGCATGCTTGGAAGTAGAGAAGAAAACACCTGTGAAAATTGCCAAGGGAATTATTATGCAAATTCTTGAAACCTGAGAATTAATAAAGTGCTAGGTGATGGCTACAAGTTATCTTATTTATTCCAATGCTGACCCTTCATTTCTACTGGACAAAAGCATAAGGTATATTCTCTTAACTTCGGTATCTTACCAAGTTCAAGAGTGAGGAGGTTTCCAGTGAGCAGAAATAGTCTATATTAGTCTGTTATAATTCCCTGCTCTGGTTAGGACAGCCTTACATCATTGGACATGTCCAGACTGTTACATGTCCTGCAAACAGATCTGTGTCCAGAAAGCCAGTCCAGCAATGACAGGCTGTTCTGTGCAGGTCTCCAGACACCTGGGACCCCAAATACTTTAATTATGTGAGGGGTTGGCTTGCGGAGTCTAGGTCTTCTTTTGAATTACCCCTGATTACTGTGTATTATAGGTCCTATTAAGGTTCACAGTACAGGGAAGAGACCAGTAAGAAGAAGAACTCAGCATATCCTGCAAATGTAATTATAGAACTACAAAAAAACAATTAAAAAATACAAAATTCATGTTCTGTATTACAGATCTGCAAGATGGCTCCTCCTTTTAACAAGAGGTGGCCCTTTAGTTGATCTGCCTGGGTACTACATAATAATAAAACAGCAATATTCACCCTTGCCTAGCCCTTGTGTCAGTTAACTATGCCTTTCCCTCCACTCTCACCCCGCTTCTCTTTCCATTTTCCATCTCAGCTGTACCTGGCAGCATTGTTTTTATAACTCTAAGTCACAGAAAAATACTTTGCAGCTGTCAGAATAGTGCTAAGAATCTTCACTTGTTAGCATACGATCATTCAATTAAGAGAATAAATAGTGACCCAGAGGTTGATTGGAACTGGCTTGCTTCCCACATTTCCCCAGTTTAAGATGGAAGTAAAAGAGGAAATGTTGTGTGGAGAATGCTCACATATTCCCTGCTAATTGTGGAAATGCTTAAATATCATCTGCACAGAGCTAATATAAACCAAGTGGTTCATCACCACCATTTTGTGATTTATGACTCACATTATGACTTTATTTTGAAATGGTTTCATTAAAAATTAATGTGTGGTGAAGGAAGAATGCACAACAAGTTACAGCGATCAGGTTCTATCAGGGGCAAGGCCACTCAGTGATTTATTCCTTGTAATCCACTGAAAAAGGCATTTCTATGCTGCATCTATTCGGATGTTGCAAGATGCAGCATATCATGCTAGAACTTCCCAGGTGAGGCAGTTGTGCTGTCATGTCCAGCTGCCAGTGCTGCACACCATGAGGGCTTGGGGTTTGGGTCTTTTTAAGATCTGAGTACTTTATAACAAAACCTGAATAATTTATAACCAATGTTCTCAGCATTGATTAACGTTCTTTTGTAACAGAATGTCTTTTTCATAATGCTTCATTCCTTTAATGTCTTGTGAAAACTCTTCGTAGAGTAGTTCGTAGCTTAATGGAAAAATCAGCTTCCATTTTTATCAGGTATGTATTGGAGGATAAGTATCAATATTTTTTTCCTCTCTCAGGTATACACAACATTAACACAGAGACAAAAGAGGACCAGTCAGGAGACAAGTTAACACTCCTAAGGAACCATTTTCCCTGCCAGGCTCTGGGAAGATGCTCTCCCTGAGCACTGCCTTGCCAGGATCACTCACTGGGACAAGGTCCCCCCAGTCCACCAGCAGAAGTATCCCCTGTGCCCCATTCTGACCTCCTCCCCAGAGAAATCATACTTGGCTACTTCCATGGCACTCTTCCCGTCATCAGCATCGTTAAGTGACTCACCATCACTTCATAAATTAATAGGCCCACATGGGAAAATGGAGGGAAAGAGAAGTTGTTGAGAGCAATAAAGAGTGTCAACAGTTTGGAGAAGAGAATTGAACCCAGGAGGCCTGGCGTCCGCACATATCGTCCCTTTTCAGGGGCTGCAACCTGATCCAGCTTTGCCAAGTTATACCTTCCGAGATGTTCAATCTACTCTAAGCCATATACACACATAGAGTTTTAAAAGCAGGTGTTTTAATAATATGCAAGTGATAGAAATATAACAGTTCCTCTTCATTTCTGAATTTTGTTTATGTAGATTGACACAAGAATATGTTTGTGAAAGGAGAATATTTTTCTTTTGGTGACATAGATGACATCTATTTCAAATGTCTTTATAAAGACTTTTTTGTAGTAAAAATGCCTTATTTGAAGAAAAGGTAGAATCTAGGTTTAAAGCAGAGGAAATCATTATCAGCTCTGGATTTGAATGTAAAAATTTTCAGAGAATTAAGCATCAGACTTCTTTGTTGTAATTTCTGTTTGATTTCGAGTTCATTATTAAGTGCTGCCAGGGTCCTGTGCAATATCCAGAGCTTCAGCCAGAGGCAGACTCCAGACACCTTTTTATTTCAGGAGCGTGTTCGCCTAATTTAAACACATTCAGAACTTCTCTTTCTTGGTTTGGATTATAAAGCAGAAAAAGTTCCACTGAACTAAGGCCATTATGCTCCTAGTAAGACTATGCCCTTTGGGATTTAATGTGTATTCTTTATGTAGACTGACTTCAACCCCGAAGGTAATTCATCTTAACTTCCCTAGTTGTCCTTTCTTATTCAGTTGGATACTCCAATAAACACAGCGTTCAGAATAATGACACCATTTTCTTCGTAGATAACTTATTCTTCTCTGACTGAAGGGACTTATTTCTAGAGGTTGTTTTGAAATTATCACACGAGTATAGAAAATTTCCTTCCAAAATCCACATCTTTCAAACAAACTCTCTCCTTTATTGATACCCAAATAATCAGTCTGGTTATCACATATAGGCAAATGCTTTGCAACTAGAGGAGGTGAGGTAAAAGAGAGGGCGGGGTGAGGGGGGGGGATATTTCCTCTGTTACATTTTAAAACTCAGATTTTGATAAAGGAAACCATAAGAGACCTTCTGGTGAGCGCTTTGCAACTGGCACCTCCCACTGACAGGTTCAAGGAGTGCCAAGGAAAAATGGCACTTAAGTGGAACAGTTTATCAGACTTCATCTTTTGGGAAACAAAGTACTTTATGTTTTGTCTGTGCACATGCTTACCTTGATGGGGCACCAGCATACCATAATGTTGTTATCAGTATTAATAATACATCCATGCAAAGCTATGTAGGAAAGCTCTGCCTTCCCAGGCAGGTTGCACAGGACTCAGAGCCTTGGATTTTACCCCACTCTCTGCAGCCACCTAGGAGAGCTACAAGGGATGGCCAGCCCCCACGAGCAGGCTCCCCCCGAGCAATCCCACCCTGCCTGTGGTGGGGCTGAGTCAGGTCCTGCATCCGGGTGCCTCCAAGGAGCTGACTTGACTGCTTGACTTCCCTTGGCTCCTCCAAGCCAAGGAACCCAGGTCTGGGCAATGTGCTTCCCAACTCCAGGGGCAGAAAGGCTCTTTAATAGCCCTGCCTCACCGTGCGGGCCGAGCCAGAAATCTCCACTAGAGCTAGAGGCAGATGGTTGTTTGTTTATCACCATCCAGCACCCTCCCACCAAGCAGGCAGTGGTGGGCGGTTGGCACCACATTTCCAGGTCTAATTCCAGAGTACTTTAGTGCTCATAGGAAATTCTTTGTAACATTCCCTTTGCTCTAATATTCAATTAGCTTTCAAACGAGTGAAGAGCATGGATGAGCTGAGATGGCCATTTTACCAAGTACTGTACCATCACAAAGAGTTCACAGACAGCTGTTTCAAAGTAATTGAAGTCATAATGTGCAGAAAAATGACCTTTCTAATGGTTGCCTTGAAGATTTAGTTTTTTTTAATGTAATTAAAAAGTAGATTTAGAAATATGCTCAGCAACCCAAATGATTAAATATTAATATGGTGCATAATTAATAAATGATACATCTCTTGATTACTAATGGGTTATTGACTCTAAAAGCCTAACATTATGGAATATTAAGGCAAACAAAGGCTTTGGGGGAATATCTCTAAGTTTCCAGGATGAAGCTGCATCTTTATCTTTCTAAAAAGTTGTACACCTCTTTCAACAACCTCCAAATTGCTGAAAAATAGCATTAGACTTAGAGGTATGATTATTATAACCCCTTTTGAAAACTGTGTTACCATTTATTCTACACTGGAGCCTCAGCCTGCAGGTTCTTCTGTTAGTGAACATTCTGCCTAAAAAGGTATTTTGTCTTAGAATATAAATTTATCACATTGCCAGTGTTGTTATCACCTTATTCCTTTCAAAAATATTACAACACTTTGCTAAAGTCAGGTATCAGCACTAGTGTCTATGCTAAATGTACCTTTGTAATAAAGTGAAATTGAGAAGACTGTGAAATATTAATCACAATTAACAATTTTGAAAGATAATACTTTTTTTTTTTTTGCAAGAAATTACGGTAGAATAATAGCAGCATTAACAATTCTGTATTGTAAAATTGCAGAGTGGAAAGAATACAGTATGTGAATTTAATTATATTGGTAGATCCTTTTGCCTACTCTGTTTCAAACACCAAACTTGCAACAAGACAGTCCCTAGTTCAGATGTTGCTGCCAGCTGGTCTTCATTGTACCCCTAAGTCTGAGGAGGTACAAATTAGACAGGAAAATTTCACTTTGTCATGGAAGAGTCTGAGAATTAATGCAGATATAAGCAAGTGTTTTAACCCAGGCATTTTATCCCCTTTGTACCCAGAAACGGGTCCAGCTGAAGCTAATGCTGCCTTCCAGCTCAGCAGCATGTTTCATTTAAAAGGACAAACAGCTGTATTTCATAACCATTAAAATATCAGCATCCATATCCCAAAATGCCAAAGCAGTGATTTGTCTGCTCTCTGAAGACAGCTCTCTGCCTCCAAGGAGGCATCTCAGACCTGAGAAGCAGCTTGCAGCCCACGCGCTGCCGCAGGTTTTCTGCGCATCCTTGGTCAAAAGGACAAAATCCAGGGTGGTTTTGTGGGAGGCTGACAGCTCCCGTGACAGACCTGTGGGACCCTACCTCAGCGTTCTCCCACTGGGCACAAGGCAAGGCTGGAGCAGAGTCACCCCTGTGTTCATTTTATGATTGCCATCAGCCACCCAGGTGCTTCTTGGCCATACTGCTGCCCTGTCAGTCATTCACGTCTTGCACTTGTGCAAAAAATTGCTTCTTTTGTTTTATTGTATTTGCCCCTGTCCTTAGCAAATAAAATCCTATTTTTTTTCTTCAGATTATTTATATTATTTATCAACATCATGTTCAATTTTAATCCTGACTTCTAAGTGTGCTTGCAGCCTCTCCCAGCTCATCAGCTGCAGATTTAATCCCTGTTAGGGATGATTACATACTCGTACCTATTTACGGTCCATTAGCTTTAATTAAGTTAAGAACCCTTTTATTCAGGGGCATTTTTCACTATGTCTTTGTTTAGCCCACACCTGGGGCTAAACAATAGCAGTTTTTCTCTCACCCAACATCCCTTTCCCAACCAAGGAAGGAAATTGGGAAAAATAGGGAGACTCATGGGTTAAAGTTAAACAGATTTAATAAAATAAAGAAACCAATATAAATGCTAACACAAAACACACAAAAGTATACTTAGTTACAGAGTTGCAGCAGGTTGTCCAGGAATAGCAATCATCAGCAATGAGGAAAAGGAGAGGCCAGAAAAGAAGAGAGCAAAAACAGCCCCACCTATCCCCAGCACGCCCTCCCTTTTATAGTGAACTTGATTGTTAATAATATAGAATACACCTGTGAGCCAGCCTGGGTCAGCTGCTCTGGATTTAGGTGCTAATGGCCCTGATCACCATGGCTGGCCACAAACTGAAACAAAATCCCAATGAAACCAGGACACACTATTACATCTTACCTGGCTCAGGTTTAAAGACAAAAAAAAAGATAAAATTGTTTTTTGATAATCCACAGGGCTTTTGAGATGGATTTTCAAACACTATTAGGGTACAATCCATATAATAATGCATGCATAAATAAAACAAATTTTAATTTAATCAAGTGCCTAAATACAAAAAGGGAGGGAAAAAAGCTTAAAAAGAAATTCTCCTTCACAATGAACAAGTACAATCCATGGTATTCCTAGATGGAGAGGCTTTTAGGAAAAAGTCCTGACCATATTGATAAGCTATTAATACTCACTTTAACCCACAACTAAAACATTCATTGTCCTTTAAATGTTTGATATGTACAGTGGTATCATCACTTCAAGAAGCAGCATTCAGAAAATGTGCCCTTTCAGTCCGTTCTCACCTGTGATAGGCTCAGATCTTTCATTCAAAGCTCTAGGACTCCTCTTACAGTCTGTGCTGCTTACAAACAGAAAAAACACCTTTTGGAGGTCAGAATAGGTGACATCAATAAAAAAAGATGGTTTTCAGAGGAGGTGCTTTACAGGTGAATTTTTCGTGTTTACACATTAAAGGATCATTCCTGAGAGGACATACTGCCTACCTACCAGCTAAGTATATGATGGAATAAGTACCACCATGATAATTAATAACTGATAGCAAGTACCTAGATCCAGCTTACACCAGAGCACAGACACAGTCTTAGTTGGCTTTTTAAATTACCATGTCTTGACAAAGTATCAGAAATGAAGGTGATCATGAACTAGTTGGTGTATTCTTTTCTTTTTTTTTAAAAAAAAAGCAAATTTAAACTATTCCTATATAGATGTAACAGGTCTAATGAAACATACCAGAACAGAGGCTTCACACATTAGGTTGCATCAATTTTATGCTTCAAAGGTTCTGTAGAATCTAAATGAAAAATGTTTGTACTCTTGTGTTAGGAACACACAGAGCTAAACCTGTTTCTGTGGACTGTATGACATGATTTGCTTTCAAAATCGTGTTGATTAAAAGAAGACTGCTTCTAGAAGTGTTTGTTATATTACATCAAAATTCTACTATGTACACCAATGTACAGTGTACAGCAAGAATATTTATTTTTGAGTATGTGAAACATCTCATGTACATATTTACAGAGAGACTTCATATGAACTGAATCTTACTTCAGGTAATATTGTTTGGCTTTCATAATATTCCCTTGCAGGATACAGAACAACTAAAGCACCACATTTTTGTAACTCTTTACTTTTATACTTAGTCCTCAAATCAATGTTTTAACATTGTCTAGTTGACATTAAAGCCAAATCCTGTTTATGAACCACACTGAGACCACCAGCATAAAGCCAAAATGACTGTACTAGGGATCTCTTTCAGATTTTTCTGCGTGAAATAGATATCTTGCTTAACAGGGGATGCTACAAGACATATCACAAGCAATTTTGAGCACCTTTTGGGGAAAAAAACCAGCTTTCACTCCTTGGTTCATTTAGCTTATCTCTCTGGTTTTTAGTCTTAGGATGGCAAACCCACTTTCTCATTGCAACAGATACAGACTGATCACAGCTATCAGGCAAGATACACCTTTAACTTTACTGCACAAATTCACCACGAGTTTTGCTGTTGTATCCTCCTTTTTTTTTCTTTAGGATTGTTTTTTTAATTCTGATTTATTTCCTCTGTTTTTGAGCCAAGATGTTCTTTATCCCTAAAGAAAATGGCAGGGATGAGGAATTCCAATGTCTGCCCCAACAGTGTTTGGTCTATTAAGTTACAGAAAATGCAGTATATTATTAAACCATTAGACTGAACAGCGGCATTTTATCCTGAAGAAGAGTTTTGAGGGAGCTGCGTTTGGAACGGCTTCTGCTATTCTACCATGGGTGGAAATCTCAGAGCAAAGAATTGGCTTTAGCTCCCAAGCTGGCAGAAGAAGAGTACTTCCTATCTCAAGGGAGGGGTCTGGCCATTCTTCTTTTTTATCGTTCCCTCGGCACCCTAGCCACAAGATGGTACAGCCTGTCGCTGCTCCAGTAGGACCACTGTCCTCTAGCCCTTCAACAAGGTAACACCACCTCAAGAGCAGATCAGTCAAAGAGCAAACAGTGTGAGCAGAGAAGGGCAGGTTAGGTGGAAAAATGTTGCAAATGTAATAATAAGGTAATAATCCCTTGGAACTCTTAGGGTATATAACAATAAAACAAAACAAGCATGGGCTGGAAATTAAATCTCCCAGCTGTATTGATTGCTAATGGCCTTTTTTAAATTTCAACCTTATTTACTACGTAGAGATAAGAGCTGACTCTGAGCACTTTGTCTGATTCAGAACCTCATATAAGAAATCTAAAGATCACTCAAATTAAGAGGAGATGGCTAACTACTCCCCTGGGTTATACAGAAGAATATTTTATTTACCCCCATTAGAGCAAAAGAATAGCACAGAACAGATTCAGTTCAATCAGAGATACCATTCAACAAAAAGTGGCAGCTGCTTTTGTTTTTCTTAAGGAGCGTGGAAAAATACGTCTGTTTCCGTTAGCACTACGCTTTCCTCTGTTGTTTTTTCTGATGCTTTACTGTTGTCATTCTGCAAAATCTAGAGCTATGCAGCAAAAATCTCTTTAAAGTTAAAATAGCCTTCTCCATGTTACCTGTTCTAAAAAACAGCAATGCATTCACATTTGAACAAAGCAAGTTTCTGGCAGAATAAGAAGGTCCTGAATTGTAAGGTACAAAACAATATACTGAGCAAAAGAATACAAAATACCTACTCTCTTTCTAAACAGGTTACATATTTTCTATAAGATCAACAGCACTAAAATCACAGTAGAACACACTGACAGAACATTTGAGCAACCAGCACTGATTGAAGGCTCTTATTAACTATATTTTAGTTTTATATTCCCCATGTGACTTGGCATCACAAATATAGCTGTCATAGACAGCAACAGAGCAAGAAGTGGCTGTTCTTTCATTATTTTGAACTTTCCCAGCAGGATTCACCACTCTGGCTTTTTTGAGCAACTTGTGGTTTGGAGCATGCAGGCAGTATGCATTATGTACTAGCTTGCATATTTCTACCTTAAATAGGTGGTGTAACTCTAAGAGACTGAGTAGACCTGTTTGCAAAATATGAGTCACTCCAAACCTCAGCATGAAACCTCAAACCAAACTGTATACTTCAAGATTAGAATTGGTTCAGAAAAGTACTTCTGTCTTCTACCTCTGTAGAGAACAGGGTTTATGGATAGAAGCCAGTACAGGATAAAAAAAAACCAACACATTTTTTTCTTCCTGCAGTCTGACAGAACATCACTTAAAAGCAGACTGAAAAAGAAACAAAAAAAACACTGTTCCAGAAGACACTAGTTGTCAGCATGTTATCATCATGGAGGGGTCGGGAGGGCTGCAGGAAACACCTCAAAACCAAAAGATAAATATATCAAAAAAATTTTGTCTAATGAGAGAGCTGTCAAGCTCTCTATCCTGATTCACCTGCATTTTCTAGAGCTGGAGAGGCAAAAAGACTTGGGCAGAGGAGGAGTGGCTGATGCGCCGGAAGGCTGCGCAGCCATTCAGAGAGACCTGGACAGGCTGGAGAGTTGGGCGGGGAGAAATTTAATGAAATATAACAAGGGCAAGTGTAGAGTCCTGCATCTGGGCAAGAACAACCCCATGTACCAGTACAAGCTGGGGACAGAGCTGTTGGAGAGCAGCGTAGGGGAAAGGGACCTGGGGGTCCTAGTGGACAGCAGGATGACCATGAGCCAGCAGTGTGCCCTTGTGGCCAAGAAGGCCAATGGCATCCTGGGGTGTATTAGAAGGGGTGTGGTTAGCAGGTCGAGAGAGGTTCTCTTCCCCCTCTACTCTGCCCTGGTGAGGCCGCATCTGGAATATTGTGTCCAGTTCTGGGCCCCTCAGTTCAAGAAGGACAGGGAACTGCTAGAGAGAGTTCAGCGCAGAGCCACGAAGATGATTAAGGGAGTGGAACATCTCCCTTCTGAGGAGAGGCTGAGGGAGCTGGGTCTCTTTAGCTTAGAGAAGAGGAGACTGAGGGGTGACCTCATTAATGTTTATAAATATGTAAAGGGCAAGTGTCACGAGCATGGAGCCAGGGTCTTCTCAGTGACATCCCTTGACAGGACAAGGGGCAATGGGTGCAAGCTGGAACACAGGAGGTTCCACATAAATATGAGGAAAAACTTCTTTACGGTGAGGGTGACCGAACACTGGAACAGGCTGCCCAGAGAGGTTGTGGAGTCTCCTTCTCAGGAGACATTCAAAACCCACCTGGACGTGTTCCTGTGTGATATGGTCTAGGCAATCCTGCTCCGGCAGGGGGATTGGACTAGATGATCTTTCGAGGTCCCTTCCAATCCCTAACATTCTGTGATTCTGTGATTCTGTGAGAGCAAGGCCATGCCACACCTCTCTTTTCCCTCTGCCACATCTCTCCTTCCCAAAGCACATCCATGGTCTTGTCCAGGCAACAGCGACAGGGACACCCACTGCAGCACCTCATAGGGTCTCAGCAAAGGCAAGCAATCTCTGCAGGACTGGTATGGGCATGGAGAAGAGTCCACAGTTCCAGCCACTGACAAATCTGGTGCAGGGTGAAGGTACCAGCCAAGATGATTAAAAGCAATTCAAAACCTTTGGAAGTCAATGAGAGCCTTGTCATTGCCTTAAATGGGCTGGGGAGATCAGGCTTGCTCCGTTTTACGCATGTGCTAAAATCCAGTGGTTTTCAAACCTCACTGCTGTTATTATGAAGTAAGGAAAGACTGGCTGACTCCCATGTCTGGAAATAGTTTCAGGTATGTTCTGGAGCAGATCGAGACCTTCTTGTATTGGTGGTGTCTCTGCTCAGGCTCTGCATTTGGGTAATGAAATGCTTTGCAATCAGAATCAACACTCTTGTTTTTCAGCATCCTCATTATTGCAGAGGAAGTGCCAGTATCAAATCTTCCCAGTGCACCAGAAAATTCTCCCTATTTTTTCTAAAAAGAATCTCATAACTAAGTATTTTCCGCCATGTTGAGGGTTTCAAGAAAAGAAGAATATAACACAGCAGGGTAGTGAAATAAAGGCAGCAAAAATGCAAATTTTTTCAAGTTCCTTAAAGTTTTTTTTTTCATTTTATTTTTTTAGTATTTTTATTCTGATATGTTGCAGTATGTAGTGCCTGGTATTCAACTGTATCAATTTACTTCCTATTCCTAGAGACAGACTTATTCACAAGGGGAGGAGGGAAAAAGAAGGAAGAAAGGAATAATTTTTATAATATTTCCAAATTTTCTAGAAACATTTAATGAAAGTATGAAGGAAAATGAAGATCCTTCTGGAGTTATTTAATACACATATTTAAGCAGAGCCCTTGCCAATGGCTATAAATATCTGTTTGTACTCAAAGAAAGCAAAACTACTTTTTGAAGAGAGCTCATTAGAAAAAGAAAAAACACTTTTTTATTCTCTACCACAAATGTAATGCTTTTGTCCATGCCTTTAGCTGGTAGAGCAGGTTTCAGGAAGATGGCAAACTAAATTGTCTTCTGCAGGATAGCGCCATAGAAATTATTCCTTTCAAAGTGCCTGGCAGGATTGCATTATCATTTCTCTAGTGCCTCTCAATTTTGTAGATCCTGAAACAGCTATTAGATGTTTCAGCCTAACAGACTCAAAGTGTTGTGTAATTTCTCTGCAGGCGCGAAGTAGAATTTGGTCTGAGTTTGCAAGACTGGCCAGTCAGGTCTATCCATGCGACCATGACACACCTGCTCATTGCATGCACTTTATTCATTTAAACCATTTAAAGGAATCTTAAAAAAAAAAAAATCCTTCAATCAAGGAGGTAAAATCCTGCAAAACTTTAGTTTGAAGCAGGAGTGGCATCACAGCCCATGTCAGTAAAGCCATAAAGAAACCGAGGAAGCCTTGTATGGCCAAGCCACAATTACCCCCAGACACAGGGGAATGCATCACAGCAGACACATTTCTTTAACAGCTTGTGACTGCCAGCAACTCTCTGTTGCCTCCCTGGGCAAGCAGAGGGACGGTAAAGTTCCTTCTGTAAAATAGCATGAGTAGCCACCCTGCATGAAAGAAGACAGGGCTCAGTTTTCCGATCAGACAGGAAGCTTTTACAGAGAGTATCCAGGACTTGCAATCTCTACTGTTCAAAGATGCAGAAGCTATGGAAACATGCTGCCATCCATACTAGCAAATATCTTGAAGTATTTATTAAATGAATATAGATTTTGCCTGTGATAGATCGGATGCAGCTCTCCTTTAAACCTGAACTACCACCCCAAACACACACACACGCACCCTGCTCTGAGTGCTGGAATATTTTCTTTTAGTTCATAGGAAATGGTCCATTTGTCTTTTTTTTTTTTTAATTGCTAGGAAAACTTCCTGTCAACTTGTTTCTTTGCCCCCCCAGACCAATCAGCAAACTAAAAAAAAAAATCTCTCGCCGCTACAGCTCTACCATGTTATTCGTTCCCTTGTGTGCTTAGCCCTGTTGTGTGCATCTTCCCTCCACAAGACGCAGGAATGTGTACCAGGGCACTGCCTTTCTGGGGTCCCAGTGACACAGAGAATGATGTTTTCCTGATTGCAGATTTGTATTACGATACAGCCCCACAGCAGCTGATCACACAGTACCTTCCCAGGCCCATCTCATCTCTTAGACTTCAGTTTTAGAGTTCTCCTCTTTAACAGCAGTATGTTGAACGGGCACTCTTGTACTTTTTTTCCTGTCAAGGTTTCAATGATACCGCTGCAGCCCAGCCCTGCACTTCCAGGCAACATTTGTGCCCTCCTCCCCTCACCCAGGCTGCACCGAGTGGCCCTCTATGCCACCGTGTCTGGCCAACACGGTCCTCAGAGATGCTCTCCAGGGCATGGGCTGAGCCAAGGCAGGGCCAGACAAGGGTCTCCTCAACTTTTTGCCCCATTTCATTTACAGCTGAGCATCACTGACCTAAATATGAAGCCACCTTATTGGCTGACAGTGATGGGCACACCTATCTCAGTGAAACTTAGTAGGAACTGGGCCTGATATATAGGCTTAACTCTGTCCTTAAGTCTTATGAGATTAGTCATGCTCGATGCCTTTTCAGCAGGTATCATCATTTGCTACCAACTCTGCCTTGCTCTGAAAGGAAGAGGGCAGAAGCAATTAGGAGGCTCTTCGCTCTCCTTGTTAATCACAGAACGACACCGAAAGGCCAAGAGAAGAAATGCAGGCAGGGAATGTTGTGGTAAGCTCCTTTGGATAGGCAGCATCCAGCCAGAGAACTGCTTCGGTGTGGCTCTGCTGCCTCGGTGCACATCACCCTGCATCGCTTTGCCCACCACAGAAGAGGAAAATGCACGGGTCCGTGTGCAGGGGTGGGGATGGTGAAGCCTTCCTCAGCCACTCCTTAAAGTTTGAGTCAAAGCACCTCGAGTTTCAGAGAATTTCTAGTTCTAGAAGTTTCAAATGTATAAGCCTGTAGAACAGAACGAAACAGAGCTGGCTCGGCAAAGTGAAAACGGGTGTGACAGCAGCAAAGAGGAGGAGAGAGACAAAATATTGTGGAAGGCATAAACTCCCCTTCAGAAAACCAGAGGAACTCCTCAATTCCCTTTTTCAACATACTATTAAAAAACCCCACACATTTATAGAGGAAAAAATTTAAAAGTGCACATGGTTGGTAGAAACTGACAATCAAAATAGTTTGTAGGCTCCACAAACAAGATGCTAAGCTATTTCAGACTCCATAGCCTGAAAAAAACTCAAATTCCTCAAAACCTGCTCATCCCAGGAAACTGATCCTGGCAGCTACTGCCCTGAGGTGTTTGGGCTGAATTTGGGCCCTTGCAGGCTCCACAGATCTGAAGAAAGGAGCTATAAGGGGGACACGTCTGTGACCAGACTGAGCCAATCTAATCTGGAGGTGTCATGCTGTTGGGGCATAGAAGTGCAGCACAACACCACGGATGAGCAAAGAAGGCCCAGTCACCCACAGAGTCCCCTCGATTAACTCCTCTCACTCACCAGGAAACCATCCCAGAACCAAGCTAGCCAGCCCTGGGGGACAAGTCCAACAGAGCATTTGGGATTCTGCTAACAAAATGCTAACATAGACTAGCCCACTCAACAAGACTCATAACTAGGCTTCCTGCACGTCTACAAGTTACTGCACACTCAGTAACTTGTATTAACCCTCACAGTTTCTATCACATTATTTAAAGCAACCTGTTTGTAACCTAGAACACTGAGGTTTCACCAAGACCTCTTCTGCTGCAAGTTAAAAACCATGTCAAACCTAACAGCTAAATACTCTTCCCTATTATAGGGCAGAAATTCTCCTCAGAACCTTGTCTCGAATCACTCATTCTAATTTTTTCTGAGACCGATGAAACCCTTAAATCACAGAATGTGAAAGGGAGTAAGTGCTGTTTGTTAGCACAGATGTTGGCATGTGGCAGCTCAGTTGCTTTAAAGGGCTGGTCTCTTGCCTGAGCCCTGCCTTTAGCAGGTGTGTGTTTTCCTGAGATAATGCCTTAGATGCAAGCAAGCAAGCAAGCCAAATTTTTTTACTGGTGTAATATAGGTTATGATATTTAGAGGTTCTATTTAGAAAGAAAGGAACATAAAAAGTCAGCAGGGTATGGCATAGATGACAGGTTAGGCAGTCAGCTCCACAGAGAGTTTTTTAAAAGAAAAGTTAGGAAAGGCAAGGTGTGGAAAATAGTAGAATATTAAGCAAGATGCAACTAGGCTATGTATTCTTTTCATTCCTGCAGCATAAGTTAAATCCTTCATCTTTTAGTGATTTCTGAAGTCGGTAGTTTCTCAGTTCCTCAACTCACAGCAGTGGCATCTTTGATCACCCTGGGATGCTGCTGCAAGCTTGAGGTATCTCAGCTGGAGCATAGCTGTATCAGAGGAGAGTAAACCTGTTGCAAATGCAAGGCCCTGATGTTGTGCCTAGTTTCTCTGGTAGCACCACTGTGAAACATCCCGAAAGAGCAGCACCACGACTCCTCTGTCTCAGACAATGCAGTCACTGCTCTGCGTAGTGCAAGGTTTTGCCCGGAGCAGTGCCAGAGCATTTGGACAAAACAAACCGTATTTAACTGTAGCTAGAAAGCTGCCTACTCTGCCTGTCGTGGTGGTGGTATTTGAAAGCTACCCAATTAACAAAGGTAGCTCAGATCAGTATAGGGAGTAGGTTGCTATTCCACAATACTAAAGAGCAACGATGAAGTGAGGAGGGGGAAGAAATGGAGGGGAATTAACAGCAGTTTAAACACTGTCTAGATGAGGCAGCTTTAAATGCAAAAGGGACTAAAGGTTAAGGTCTTTGCTTGATTCACTGTTACTTGATACCTACAGGAAATTAAACCACTGAAGCTCAGGTCAAAAAAGCATTAATAAAAGCAAGGAAATTCAGAAGTTTGGAAAAAATTTTTTGATACTTTAATGTCATTTTCCGTGTTTCAGGGTGTTCAGGCAAGTGTATCACACTGTGTACCACACTGTATAGGCTGCAATACATAACGTGAACTGTGTATTTCAGTGCTGTCACTGAATTTTCCCAGTCTGGCTGATTCCAAGTCATAGTGGAATATTACTCATGTACAATCCTCATGCAGTTTAATCCAAACAATACAGTGTATAGACATTCCACCATCTGTTAGGAATTATGGCAACTCTGTAAGGCAGTGCTGATAATGTTTGAAGTAGAGATCCTTTGGTTTGGGCAAGGAGCTGTGGTGAGCAGCTTGCTGCCTTTGGTGGAAAATAAATGCTAAGTTGCTGCAACAAAGGAGAGAATGTTTTTCCTTGTATAGCCATTTTAGTTAACAGCTTTGCATTGACCAAAAACATGTTGCATGGTCTAAGTCACAGCAGAAACTTTATTAATTAGATAATTGTTCTGAAATGGCACAAACTAGGTTATTCATCTTAAAAATGCCTCTTTTTGCAGTCAAGAAAGTTTTAATCCATGCTTTTTCATTGAGGATAAGTGGAGCAAGATGGCCCCCTTTTACTTGTAGTGCTCTTTGCAGTCATAAGGGAAGCCCTTGATCTTGTTCTTCTCTGGGTCTGCTCTATGGCTGGTTTTTGGATGTGCAAAAGTGCATGGGTATCATTCTTCATAGTAAGCCCTATTGCCCCTTTCCCACCACTTAAAATAAAGCTAAAAGTCTATACCATCATAAAGGCATGCCCTTAATGGAAATCTTTGACACGAACAGTGCAGTGGAAACACTCAAACTGCTGGATATGGCCAAGAGAGAAAGAAAAACCAAAAAACTCATCAAGAACAAAACTGAAGTCTACTATACAACAGTGAATCATAAGCTTGATTTGGTTATAAAGTGCATCCAGCAAAAAGCTACTTTAGACACAGTATATATTCCCCGTACACAATAATAAATCAAGATCACTTACTTGAGGTGCTTTGTTATAAAGCAGTCCTACTTCTTTCTTGAATTAATGACTTTAAAAATCCTGCTAAAGATTAAATAGCTGACTTTAATTTCATTAAGGGAAAAAAGGCATCATTTCCCACATCCAGTCTTTTTTCAGCTTTGTACAAGCCCCCACTCTGTACTTGGTTATTGGGTCAAAGGCTGATGAGGTAAAGTCTTAGAAGTACTTCTGTATCAGGGAATGCTATTCCCCAAAGTGTTTAAAGACTTGGTCTATTTCTCTATTCCCACGTCAGTACAGAGCCCACTGACTTCCCAAGAGTTTTGGGACTCAGCTGTGCAGATCTTCATCAATGGTCACAGTCTAAAAGTTAAATTAATGGGCATCATCTCCCCACGTCCTTATCTGTGCATGTGACAAAGACCAAACTCTCAGGCCTCTGTTGCTTTAGTTTTGGACCTTTATTTGAACTGAGCCTCCTGGACATCCACTGTTATCTGGACTTCCCCCACAAAAAAAGAAAAAATGAAAAGCTTCCCAGGAGACACAGCTGCTGCCTGCATTGCACAGACACCTTGGATTCACAGTGCAATTGCCATAGCCAAAGTCCTGCCATGAGAAGTATGTCCTCGCAGAGCATAGTGGGTGAGCAGCTTGCTCTGGCCCTGGCCGTGCTGTGCTACAGCTCTGCAAAGGTTCACAGCCCACAGTACGAATCCAGAACTGGCAAAAAAAATATGTCTACATTGGTCATAGACGTCTTAATCATCTGACATGTATTGCTTACCCCTTTTCCAGGATTTGAAGGATTCAGCTACCCAGTAAAGCAAATGTTGAGACAGAGTATACATCTATTCACATCCTCCTGCTGCACAGCAAGAACTAGATAATATGTTTAAAAGTTAAAAACAAAAAGAGCTTTCCACATGTAAATTTAGAATTAATTCACAAAGCATTCTCTGTTTTCTCAAGGTATAGGAGAAATGGTTATGCACTCAGCTATCCTGAAATAATTAAAAGGTCATCAATTTGCTGTCTCTGTACTGATATGGTTTAATTACATTCTAAAAATATATTGAACAAGCTATCAAAGGAAGATTATATTGCTGAGATGTGTTATTATTTTAACAAAAAACCAATGTCTGTTGAGTAGGAGGAATGCATGAAAATACGATCTGAGCATAGTTTTAAATGAGCACAGCTGATACAAATCTAAATCTGCTATACTGCAGCATTATCTGAACTTTCCAATCAGAGAAATGTGGTCAAAAATTAAGAACAAAAGAAATCACACCTGGAAAGCCATTGTTTCCACATAGTCCATCTCTGGATCTCTGGCAATGTTAGTATAGCCATAGCAACGCTGTCAGTTAATCACAAGTTCTTTCCTAATGACTAAACATTAAATTTTAAAATATCTTTTTGAAGACAGAAAAAGGGGTACAGGGAGAAAAACCTAGCAGCCAGTTAATATACATGGGTTTGGAGTCACAGCATTATTATCTGTTAGCAAAATAGCCCTGTGTTCCATGAACCTATGTAAATTTATACTAGCAATGGATCTTGCACATCAAGAATATCCATGAAACAGCACGTGGCTAAGTATTTCTATATAAGAACTGCTAATCACATCCCATGATATTTTTTTTCTTCTAATTTTTAATAACCCTCTGCAAATTTGAAAATTTAGTAGTTCTTCCACTATTAACCAAGGAGACCTCCTTTACCGGCTGACTACTTACCTGTGCTGTGATCTAGCCAGCTTTATAGGTAGACAGTTGTCCTGGTGTATGAAGGATGATAGAACTACATAAGTAGTTATTTCAATAGCATTTATGGTACTAACAGCAGACAGCTCAATTGCGCTCCAATGGATGAAGCTGTAAACTCAGTTGTCAGTGGTTCTGATGCACAAGCATGAAAGCATCTGTGAACATAAGCAAAGCATCTTTCTTAAGTGTCTGTACACATGAATACACACACAAATTCAGACTGAACAGATAACTTAAAAATTCATTGAAATATTTATTAAAAATATTTTGTAACATTCCCCAGCTAAGTTCTTTGTTGCTATGTACACCTCTCAGGCTATTTTTGAACCATGTGAATGTCACTGCACATACTTCAGAGGTACACTGATTCCATGGTAAAAGAGAACTCCCCTTCCCAAAAACTGAAGTTACGTATCCATACTCAAGCCAATGTTATCCAGCTGATTTGCTTTCTGGCACACTCAGACAGAGTATCTGCAGTTGAAATCTTAGGAGGAAGCTCAAAAAAGAAATTAATTTTACTTTATCCTATCAAAGGTAAAAGTGTTCATCCTCCTGTCAAAGCAGGATGTCATGGAAAGGTTCCCTCAAGTGGAATGAGGATAAGGAATAAAGCTGAGTTCAGCAAAAAGAACTAAATACAAGAGATTTAAAAGATTACCTGAAGGACCTATTTATTTGAAGTTAGTCTGCTATTTCTGTTGAAAGGGCAATTTTCCCTTTGCTCCTCACCATGGCAAAGGAGGATGGAGAAACAACAGAAAAAGAGAAAATCTGCCAGGCCTAAAACTCTGTCCCTCAACTTGGCTGCAGCACTGAGACTAGAGTCTGCCTCATAAATTTTGCAGGACTAAGCAGAGACACAATAAAAAGGCAGTTTCAGAAGAAAGGAATGAGTCAAAGGTCCATGACACCCTAGGGAATTTGGATGCCATTCTCAAGAGGAGTCCAAATTGTTCCCACCATCCTTCAGAAAATGTCCTATTAAAATCATCTAGATAGGATGCAAGACATCTAAAATATCTGAGTCTGCCAAAAAAAGACTGGTGTTATCAAGCCACAAAGATGCTGAAGGGGTGAATGACCTCCATGTCACAAGTCTGGAGTCAGTGATATAGCCTGAGGTCTCTTGCAGAACCAGTGAACACAGTGGAGAGAGGTGCAGCCCAAGCAGGAGCAGTACTCTGTAGTGCACCGAAAGCCAACTGCAGCAGACAAAATGCTACCAATGGCACCATCTTCTCTTACCATTGGTGGTGCCATGCCTATTGGAGCAGAGACTCCAAGACCTGTTTGGGCTTGTGGCTTTGTCAAGAGCTCATTTCCTCACCTGTTCCTTGGAGAGCTGTCAGGAGAGAAGCATTATGAATTGTGTTTTCCCTCCTTATTACAAGGTGGGGGGCACTTTGTGCCACCCAGCTCCAGATCTCCTGCATCCTGGGGGCCTGAGGGTGGAAACTGCAGACAAGGCTCAGACCATCATCCTGTCCCACTTCCAAACCAAAGCAAAGATAAGCCATCTGGTCTGGTGCTGTCTTCACCGCATTCCTTGTTTGAATAGATGGTATCGTCCCAGTAACATCAACCAGCATTTCCCAAGAGACATGCTGATAGCTGAAAATGCTGTGGACAGAGCCTGTTCTTCACCTTGATGGATTGCCACAGGTCCACAATGACAGCAGGGGTGTGACAGCTGCAGTTCAATGCTTGAACAGGTGTCTTGCACACAAGTAGCACAGCCAGTGCACGTGCACCTCATAAACCAGTCCTTACAAGGAAGGTGACACTTGAAACCTGCAAGACAAGTGGTAGGATTGGATAACAAATTCCTTCAAAAATAAGCTGTATCTAGTAGGGTTGGTGAGCAGATCAGAGCAGAAATATGAAAATTGGCATTTAGGAGGCAGAAAAAGTCATTCCATGGCAGAGAAAGTTAATCTCAGCAGTGAAAGAAAGTTAATCTCACTAGAGGAAATGAGTGTATGGGGCATGGAATGTCCCACGTAACACAAGCTGTGCAAAGCATTGCCATAAACTTTGCACACATTGATGAGACAAAACGCTTCTCCGGGTTTGAGCACTTGGGCATAGGTATGCTCACAATTTGAACACATGCGAAAATAAATACTTGGAGTCCTTTTCTCCTTCCCAACAGAACCTCAAAACACACTTTGAACAGCCACTGTGAGCATGTTTTATGAATCAGTCTTCCCTATCGAGGTTTATGTGTAGTGTTTCCAAGACTGGAGTCGTCTGTCCTGAACATAGTCATACAGGCAGTCAGGCAAAGTAGATTTAGGACTAGGTTTAGCAGCTAATGAAAAATGTTGTCACACAGAATATACAATAGTGTTTAACTTCTTGATCATTTGTCATGCACCATTCTGGCCTGTGAGCTGCAATCTGAAGAATGAGGGGTCTCTTGAGGCAGGAAGAAGGGATGAAAAAAGTGTGTGAGAAGTGCCTAAAAAGGTAGGACAGGGGTGTGGTTTGCCCCAGATGTTTATATAAATACCATTTTTATCTATCTGGGATGCATTTATTTGGGCATTATGTTGTTCTCTGTGCAAGGCCAAGAAGCAGTTTTTAAATTGTTGTTCCTTCTTCTTGCTATTCTATCACTCTGTGTTACCTGACTAAAATGAAGGGAACAACTCCAAGGTACTTCATCTCCCTTCCCTTTAAATAAAAAGCCTATAGACATTGAGAATTAGAAGCCCTCCTTCTCTTTCCTCATTACTTTGTGCTTACAGCTCATTGTGGGATGGTGGGCATTTTTTCTTCTGAGATAATCCTATTAATTGCCACAAGCTTCTCCCACTAGCAAGGATGGTTTTCACAGCAGAATTTCGTTGGAAAAGCACCACAGCAAAACCTGGGACACTGTCGTTGCCCATGGGAAACGGTTTTGCTTCAGGCTGAGCACAGACAGCTGCATAAGGAACCAGAGAGCCGCACAGATTTGTTGCACAAGACAAGTGTCACCCCTGAGCACGCGAAACCTCAGTCGCTACCACCTCCTCTTTGCTGGAGCGGTTGTGGTTGGGAGCCGTTTACATATATTAAGTTTGCAATCAGCCCTATGTAAAATACCACCAGATTGTGGTCAGCGGTTGTATGCGGACTTTGTCATTTTGCTTACTGACCACATGTTCCCATTGATCAATTCTAAATTGGATTATTGTTAGGTTTAAAAGCGCCTCAACAGCAGAAAGTGGCGGTGGCGGCTGGCAAAGCAGAGATGGATAGCAGAATAAACAAGGAAAGTGACAAGATTTCAGACTGAATTGATCACTGTCAGCGAGTTAGTGGTCAGCTGTCTGACCTTTGGTGCCCAAACCAAACATCAGAATAATGTTTAGACAAACACATTTGATTTTTGAAGTAATGGGTATGTCAACTAAATGACAAACCTTAGAAAGGTCAAAGGGATATCCATTTTTCAGACTTTTTTCAAGCATTAATCGTTCATTTGGGGAACAGTGTCTTTCTAAGCTGGAGAGAGAGAGAACTTCACTTTCGGAAGGGAGTGGGGGGGTGCTCATAAGCACTGCAAATTGTTTAGCCACAGCCACCAGACTCAACTAACCCAGCCTGTCACTAACTCCTGCTGTTCACAGCCGCGTTTTGCTGCACACAGAACTACCCTAAGTGCAGTGGAGTCGGGATTTCGGGCTGTGAAGGAGGCCCAGCAGAGCTTTAACCCTCCCACTGTTTCCCGTAGCAAGTGTGGGGAAGGCAGCTGTGTTGACCGCTGGGGTGAGGCCCGCACCTTCCTCACTGGCACTGGGAGATGCCTATGGCACTCAGCCCCCAAACCGGGCTTCCCCAGTGCCTGCTGCACCAGCCCCTCCAGGCTGGTAGGCTCTTGTAGCACATGTTGTCTGTACAGCAAGGAATAGTAAATGAAAATACTTTGATATGTTTAGAAGAGGTTAATGAATAAGGAAGCCTAAAGGGACTGGCATGTCCTTGTGGTTTCACAGTCCAGGATCTGGTCTCTGCTGCTGCAGAAGGGACAGTGCAGGGACAGACACAGGAATGCTGATGATAAACTAGGAAAAATGAAAAAAAAATGCTAATGCAAACAACAAAAAAAAGCCTTTGGGATTTATCATTACTGACTCTGTCTCTCAGACTGCTGTTTAAACAGTCTCTACTTACCTTGGTCTTCTTTTCATCTAGATTATTTTTCTTGACAAGGTGTGAAAGCAGCGCGACATGTTCTTACAGAAAACACCAGCAGGGTCTTTTTCATGGTGTATATCAGAATCAGTTGCAAAACAAACTGTTTTTTCTTCTTCTTAACTAATTTCCTCACACAAACCCTCTACCCCCAAAAAACATTTGCAATACCAATGCCGTACTAAGGAAGGAAGAAGTGCTCAAGGACTGGGAAAAAGAAGCAGGAAAGGGGAAGCAACTATGAATAAAGATCAGGAGAAAGTTTTCCTAACCCTGCCATGAATCCTCTCTCTGCTGTTCTCTCTTCACCTTCCATTCGTGCATGAAAACAGCATTATCTGTTACGCACTACAGAAGGATCGGTAGCAGCTACCCCCTTACTTTCAGCTCTGTGCCCGGTTCCACTCTTTAACTCCCCCTTCTCAAGATTCACTCAGTGGTACAGCAAAATGTGAGACGGTTCCCAAAACCACAAATTCACCCTTTTAAAGTTCAACTCCACCTATTTGGATGACAGTTCATGATGATGCAGGCAATGCTCTTCACATCAGAGTTGCTGTGCTATGCACAGAAGTTTACAGTATAATGTGTCTAATACCACTCTTCCAACAGGTAGGATAGCTAAAAGCAAATTTTATGTAAAAAACAAGGGAACATGTGGCATATCCTAACAATATCCAAAATAACTATTTATCTTCAGACATATAATTTACGCCTTCAAATGAGAAGGAATAATTTTCATTTCATATTATCTATGCCTTGACATTTAGATCTCTGTCCTAGCTGCTGTAGCTAACAAAGTTTCATAGTAGAATTGATCAGAAGTCAGAAATTTTGTTTGCAAGAAGACTTTCATCCAAAACAGAAGCATTACAAGACAGAAATATTCTTTTCTCAGAAAACTGAAACTGTAAAATGCAGTAGTTTTAAAGACCATACAAGATAATTTCTCACAATCTTGACATAATTATTGTCATCATTATGAAAATTTCACCTTCTTTAAAGCATCATTCTCTGAAGAAAATCTGTTTTGGCAAAACTTTCATATCAGTATTTTGCACACACTAATAACTGGAAATGAAAACAGTGTGGAGAACAAGGAGTTTCCTTGTTATTACTCCTACAGTCAATTCTCATTGCATTCCTGGGACTTCTCTAAGTTTCAGCATAGGAATATTTTACCATGGCCAAGCGTTAGCTGAATTTAGCTCAGACTAAGAGGGAAAGGAGATAGAAACACTCAACATGAGATTCAGGGATAGGCTGCAATTTTTATTTATATCATATACACCTGTATGTACAATCAGGTGTAAGCAGTGTCCACTGCAAGGGTATATGGAGCCCCCATGATAACCCACAATGGACATTACAAAGTAGTTTTTGTCTATTAAGGTACTATGTTGGTAGAAGTGATAGGAAGACAGCTTACTGGATCTGAAGTTTTCCAACCGCTTTTCCAAAGCTCAGTTTCCGGCAAAACCAGGTGGACCCTGGAGTTGGAATTGCAAATGGGCACCAAATTCAGATGATAATATGGCCTGTGGCCACGCCTCCAGGCCCACCTCTTCTCCACCCTGGTTAAGCACTGAAGTGAGAGCTGCACTTTTTGCTGGCAATTTGGACACAGTGAGGAACGAGTTCCCCCACCCGCCGTGCTGTCTCCAGGACTTCATGGGTGCCTGCTGGTCCCTGAGCTTTCCATCATGCAGCCTTGATCACTGAGCTGCCTGGCCTGGTAACCGCAGGCATCCTCCCTTGCTTAATTCTGGATCTGCTCTTGACCACAAATGCTAGAATGTCTGTCTAGAAAAAAAAATATTCCATAAATATTCCAATATGGTTTCTCAAAACCTGCCTAGGCAGATTACCCAAATCTTTCAGTTTTTCGACTAGATGTCATAAGTGGATGACTTTCAGAAAACATCACAGTGAATACAGACCCTCCATACTCCTCATGGATCCTAAAGGCTACAGATAGATAAGAAACATTGAAAGCCCTATGATGATGCCACAAATTTTAAAGTGGTGAGGTATGATAAAGCATGAAACCCAAGTGTGGGACTCCTTTTTAGTTATCCAACATGCACGCAATCACAAGGTCTGTGATAGCAATATGCCAGGCCCTTGAGTTTCTTCATGGCAGGGGCCATGAAATGTCTTGATTCACTGGCCTCCCTGTGGGGTGGTAATATATTGCAATTAAGAAAAGGATCCCTATTTGACATTTCCCGACAGCCTACAGTGGTAATTAATGTCCCTGGGCTGCATACACTTGCTGGTAAGTGAAATATTGAGGGGTTTAACAGATGTAAATAAACAGTGTGTGAAACTTGCCAAACTAAAACACAGGAGGCTCAGTCTGAACATCAGGAAACACTTTTTACTGTGAGGGTGACTGAGTACTGGCACAGGTTGACCAGGGAGGTTATGGAGTCTCCCTCCTCAGAGATACTCAAAAGCTGTGTGGACACAGTCCTGGGAAACTGGCTGTAGGTAGCCCTACTTGAGCAGAGGGGTTGGACCAGATGACCTTCAGACGTCCCTTCCAACCTCAGTCTTTCTGTGATTCTGTATCCAGAATACCAGTGAACTCTACTCAAGGCTGGAAATCACGCCAAACTTCCTACCAATTCAATTGCAGGATTTAACAAGGGTCTACAGGCTGGCCTCTGCTGCACAGTGTTGTTATGGAAACAATTGACTCCACCACAGCCAAGAGTGTCACTTCCATCATCACACATTAGTCGTCATCAGGACTACAAGAAGTCTAACCATTAGTACCCCAAAAGCCCACTGGATCTGGAGCCCCCAACAGAAGTTTGCTGTAATGTGAGATTAAGCTGGCACTCTGACTTTTCAGACCAGGTTTGGCTAATCCTTGTCTATTACACCAGCCTTTGAAAAGGTTCTTGCAAATACACGGGCTCTGTATCGATTATCATACTTGTAGAGTGGCTGATATGTAGCAAAGTATAGTGTAATATGAGAAAAAATATTGATTTCAAGAAAGTTAATATTATTAAAAGGTAGTTGTATTAATCTCTTTCTTGAATTTTAGCTGGGGGTTTTCCTCTTAGAAAATCAATGCAACTAATAGTCTTGTTACAGCAGGAGCACTTGTTAGACTATTTTTTCACTCCTACGCTTTTAAGTTGTGTTAAGAGCAGAAGAGCTGAAAGGCTATAAACTTATTGACTGGCACTCAGAGGACTTGGATGACTGAAGGCGTTATGTTCATTGTCTTTTTGTCACCTTATCTGGGGGAGAAAGATTTTAATCAAATAAAATTTGAATTGTTTCTGTTTTCTGTTTGCACCAACAAAAAAACCTATAGCATTTCAGGCAAGAACTCATCACCTCAATTTACTTCAATGATTTGTGTAAGGATTTATTTGTGTAAATAAGTCAGATTTGTGTAAGGACTCCAGTATCCTTCAAAAAGAGTCAACCTTACACAAATGTACTTCTGCAAATACCTGGCACATAGGAATAACTGATAAGCAAATGTCTAATACTTCACTTCATAAATCCAGTTTTCTATCTATCTCAACAATTGCTCAGATTTTTTCCATAGTTCTTGTTGTGTATATAGAACAGCTCATTTTACCTTCTTACTGATGCATCCCTGCACGCTGACAAGACCAAAGCCAGGTACAGTTTCGACTGAAAATCAAAATCTCCAAGTTTAGCAGTAAGCCAAGTAACCCTAAGGTGTTGTCAGAAGAAGCTCATAATGGCCAATTCCTGTCTTAACTCCAACACAGAACCTGCCTCCATAGCCAAAAACTTCTTTGCTCATCTTTGCATCTAGGTTTTCCTGTACCTAGTTTTAGCCAAAACACTTATATAGACAATAGATAAAATGTGTGCTAAAAGCCACTTTCACCTGAAATTTTGTACAAATAGAGGCAACTGTGGGTTCGGCCAGTCTCATCTCATGAGACAAGTGCCACAAATGCCACCATTTTCTGTCACCTTTTCCCCCAGAGTTCCTGAATACTCACATGTAGAAATTAACAGCAAAAAGGGCTAGCACAGCTATGATTTTTCTGATTGGCCATCTTTTGTCACGGGAAGATATTATGGCCTCTAGGCAGAATATTATAAAGCTAATTGTCAAAATAGCTTGGTGATGGAAGCTACGTATTGTGATCTTCACTGTGGTTGAAGTGTGAACTAATACAAATCACGGGGAGGCTTGCCAAAGGCATAAATGGATGTTAGCTGCCTAGGCCCAGTGAAAGGCTGTCTCCCTGTGGCTTCTGCTTGTCAGTGAAACCACAGTCTCCTCCTCCTTTTTCCTTCATAGCACTCTGGCTCTTAACTCTGCCTGATCTCTCTAAACCTGTCAGTGCAATTATCTGCCATCAGCTATATACCATCAACAGGAAATAAGTGTGCTCCATCTGACAAGAGGAGCACTACAATAACATAATTTGGAGCCAGATGAGGCTTGACAAGAGTGTATCTATCATCTCCCCTACTTCTGAAAATCAAAGGTGTAATTGGCAGAACCACTTCCCTCATACCGATTTCTTAGCCAAGTAAATGGTGTATCCATGTGTATGTGCACTCATAGGCACCACACGCACCCTTACACTGAAAACTGGTCAGTTATTTTTGTAAAATAAGAAGGTGATAAATGGCTCCTGATCTGAATCATCAATAATTAATTAAAAAAACCTTAAAAAACCTGCTTCCTGCAGTGGAATTGAAACTGTTTCAAGATACAGTAATTGCCTACAAATTAACTTATAGAGAAGATGAAGAGGGAAATATCCTACTGTTCTTGTAGCGTGCTGGTTTCTTACAGCAACCTAATAAGAATATCTTGCAATGAACTTGGTACATAAACTCATGGTGATCAAAGCTGTGCACAGCAACTATATTCTACACCCACACTGCTTTTCCTGAGGATTTGTTGGCACAGGAGATGTTGTAATCAGGGCCAGTGTGTGACAACCTGGGAGAGAATTGTAGAGCTTTTTCAGTACTGATTGGTCTGCAGGGCCAGTAAAGCTGATGCTGTTACACCAGAAAGGAAAGGAAGGCCACAGACAACTCTTGTTTTTTCTCTTATTTCCCCTACATAGTGGACCAAAAAGTTAAACTGAATGGGATGATTGATACGCGCAGTCTAACTTCTGTGCCCAACAGCATCTTGGAGGGAGCCGAGTCCATTGCACAGTGTTGCCAAAAGCTCCAGTGTTTCCAAGAGAGTGAGCATCTCCTGGTGCACTCATGCTCCCATGACCATCCCATCCCATCCCAAGGAGCTCCAGAAAGCACTGACGCAAAAGCAAAGAGATGGGGCTCCTTGTGTCCAGAGATTTCACAGTTATGCAACTTATTTGGTTGCTGTGCAGTTAACCATTGCCAGAGTGGTGGCAGGATCAGGCCAGTGGCAGGCTGCCGCAGCCCTGCTGCCCATGTGCCCATCCCGGGACCCTCAATTTTCATCTGGGATGGGAACTCCTAGTCAGCTGAGTGGGTGTGCTTCTTTTTTTTTAAGTAAATACATCAAAAACAAGAAGTATGATTTGTGACTTGTCTGTGGGCAGCTTTGTTACTATCCCATGCCTGGGTCCAATAAACCACACTACTAACCCCCTCACCCTCTCAGCATCTTCCCCCGGCCAAGTAATTAATTCCTTATGTCCAGTGATCATCAAGAGACACAGTGGCCTTTGAAAAGAAAGCTTTAACAATATTAATAATGCTCAGTTGCCCAATCTCACAGACTGCAGCTAGAGCTGGCTGGAATATTTTCAACAAAATGTCATTTCATTAAAATATGTTGTTTATCAAAGCTGAAATGTTCTGCGGAGACATATTGGTTTTGATGAAGATTTCTGAAACCCAGAGTTTCTTACTAGAAACATAGGGAGGCCTGTACCAAAACCTGGAGCTTTTCAATCTGAAAATAGTAATTTTTGACACAATTCCAAGTCACAAACATGTTCTAAAAGTTTTGTTTTCATTCCAGTGTGGAATAAAAACATTTCTGGAACCGTAAAAGTTTCATGACACTGAATTATTACTCTCTGGCCAGCTGCGGCAAAATTTCTCTTCATGTGAGCTGATTCTGAATGAAACATCTTTATTTCATAGGTGTTGATGCTCTTCTGTATGTGTGCATGTGTGTATGAAGTCAGTTTATATTATTTATACTTTTGTTTGTTTGGGCAGCTGGTTTTTGTGGCCATTTATTATGGTCTTGCTGTGGATCAGCTGCAAAAGAAAGAACGATGGAAGAGCAATATGTCTCCCAGAAGTGGGTAAGAAAGAGAGGTCACTTAAGGCTTCTCCCCTCCCACTTCTCCCCTGTCCTGTCCCCAATTGCTGTACTTAGGATTAATACTTCACATGAGTTTGGGTCTCCCAATAGGCCGTATGAGGTCTCTTGCTACCTATGACATGATCACCATCTGAGTTAGGGGTTTTTTTATTATCTTTCTCAAAATGTTATGATAGCTGAATTGAGACGGAAGAAACTGGGCACAGAATGTGTCATTGTCTTTTTAAGTTTTACCATTAGATGATATATGGTGATGGGTAATCAATTGTAACTGTTTCTCCATTATGATCTGCTGCTTCCATTGTTTGCAAAGTACAATGCACTTGACAACAACAGAAAAACTGTTCTGCAATATGTGTGGTATCTATGTAGTGCCTACAAAAGAAAAGCACATAGCTCAGAAAGGATAGAAAGGATCATGGTTTAGGAAAGTCCATAAACCCTGTTGTTCCAATCAAGTCCTGCTGAATTCAAAGCTTAAATATTTTGCCTGGACCAGGACCATATTACATTTTGTAAAATGGATAATACACAGATATCAGATATTTTTAAATTTGCCATCTCTGGAAAGTATTTTAATACAGTGATGGAAGTTAACATTCTCATAACAAACGGATGCCATCAACTGGGGAAAAAAATCAGTAAGAGAAAAGAAAGTATTTAAAAATGTTTCAGGAACTTCCCTTGCTCCTGGATGCCTTTGACCTTTACTTGCCATTTAACAATCAGAATTGTTTTACATGTGTCCTTCCACCGTGCTGCTCTTGAAAGACTCTTGCAAACCAAAGAGGAAACAGACTAATATATCGTGAAAAGATGACCATGAAGCACATTATTCACAATGCACTGCCCAATACACAGTCTAAACAATAGATGTATTAAAGTATGTATTCCAAAAATTCTTCCTTTTTTTGTCAATCATAATAATAAATAGAAATTGAACTGGTAGAGGATTGATTTTTAAAATTATGATATCTCTTTCAAATGATCTCTGTTATGTTTTACTGTAATATGTACTTTGCCCCTTAACTTGAAGAGTTACCTGTAACAGCAGTGGTACAGCACTGTAAGGTATTTCAGTAGCACCATTCTTTTTAATCCTAACAAAAGTTACTAGTGTATTCATCTGGAGTGTTTGTTCCTGTAACTGGCAGAGCAGAACTGTTTCCAGTGCATCCCAGAAGCCCTTGGGCAAAATGTCGGCATTAAATACCAAAGACATTGACCCTGTAAAAAGGCCCATTTCATCAGTACCAACAACTCATCCTCACACTAACTCTATAATCACGTGTACAGTATCACACCAGCACGACAACTCAGAAGCACATTAGCAGTGGTAAGCACAGAGCAGGTCGGAATTGTTTCCACTTGCCGGGAACTGGTTCCCACCGGCCCTCTGCCCAGTGCAGAGGTTTCAGAGGGCTGGATAGAGGTCAGGGACTCCTCCAATACACCTGCCCCCTTCTCACTCCAAACCCAGGTTCCTACGTCAGTTTCAGACCACTGATCTTTGGAGGGTGACTCACTAAATACACAAAGACATACCTCCACCAGTTTTCTGAGATGTTAGAGGTGGGCTTGAATTGTAACCCAGCTGTGGACACTAGCCCTGAGCTGTGGGAAGCCTCTGGGTCTCACCTTGGCACATCAAGTTGGACACTCGCAAAAATCATATCAAGCTCTGAAACAAGGTTACATGCTTCTTTCCTCCTTTTTCCTTTTCCTTTGTGCCTTAAGGATTTTGTTGACTTGGCCGTTCTGCCAAAGAAGTATTTGCTGCTTTTTTGTAGATCTGGGAAAAGAAAATTTACCCTTGAAATTTTTCGGTCCTTACAAGATCATAAGGTTCTCATATTTCTTGTCTCCAGAAAAAAAAAAAAAAAAAAAGAAAAGTAGTCCCTGAATGCAAATCATTCAGTAGTTCCAAATCAGGTTGGCTCTTAACAAGTCAAAGAAGAGCTAACTGGGTGCAGATAAGCTGGAACTGAGAAGAGGGAGGAATAATTTAATACAACATTGCTGAATCTGTTTATCCTCCTCAGCACAGAAATTTTCTTCAAAAATCAGGTACTCAAGACACTTCAAAAACCTTTTTCTTTCCATTTAACAATAATGAAAATGAAGAATAATTATGCTCACTGTCTTTCCCAGTGATACAACAACAAAGGCCTCAAGAGCCTCATGTCCAGTTCAGAGGACCTGCAATGGGCCAAGAGAGGGTTAGATCCATGGATTGTCCTCAAGAGATTTGCTCTGAGGAGAGAATCTCAGGAGTACTTACTCCTACAACCACTTTACGCAATGAGCATATCAGTGAGAAGAGATTATGTCCAACTCATCCATTTTCCTGGGCACTAGTCACTGGCTTGCAAAAGAGCTACGTGTCTAGCTCCCAGCTTGGGTGGCTTCTGGAAACAGATGAGGCCTAAGATTAAAAGATTTGGAAACTCCTTTGTATACTGTGCTGTAAGAAAGAGAAGACATTGTCTGTGCAAACTCTCCAGGACTCCACAAGCTGCACATCTGTGGAGTTGTGATCTGTACAAAGCAAATAGCCTGTAGATCTCATCTTTATTATACCAGGTTTAATGGTGATCTCTTTTTGCCTTATTGTACCCTGAGACAACACTGTTGGGAAGAAATCCTTTAAAGCTTTATTGGTTTTGTGTTTCCATTGTTTCCTTGTCATGGGTCTGCTAGACAAAACTTTTTTTTGACAGTGGCTGCTGCTTCCTAAAAGCTTATGATTCCTTGTTTCTGGACCAGCAGGCTCCATCACAGCATTTCTCTCTTGTAACTGCCTTGGGCCAATTTCTTCTAAAAGAATTAAAAATACAAATCTAATATCATAATTGTGTAATATGATAAGCTTGGCAGCTCAATCAATACTATCCCCCCCGTCAATAATACAGCTCTGATGCACGTTTGTCAGACCTGACCAATCTCACTTTATCGCTGGCACTGTGGTCCTTCCACATCTATAAGATATGACATTTTATTAGTAGGTTCCTATCAATCAGATCTAATTTTTGCATCATAGAAATTCATTTTGTCGTCTTGCTGCCTGGCAGCATTGGAGTTGCTCTTTGAGCCAGGCGTCAGAGGCTTGCAGACTTAGGCTTCCCCAGGCTCCCATGTTACAATCTGGCTGAGGACTGGGACTGACAATAGCACACTTGGGTGTCTTCATTTTCTAGCCACAAATGACATGGGGTTAGCAGCAAAGGACATGGCTGGTAACCACTGTGGAAAGAGAAATCTGTGGATCAATAAGAGAATGCCCACTGGTGCTTGTACTGCTGGGTGTATCTCTAAATTAAGGAAGATTTAATGTGTGATAACTTTTCACCCCCTGCTGAGTCTACAAAACCAATTCCAGACAGTACTCTGTTACTCAATAATGCTTCTAGAGTGTTTCTGAATATGTCAAAAGGGCTGCTGATCCAAAATGGAGGCAAAGCAGAAGACACAGTAATTGTATTAACACAGACATTGTTTCTTCCCACCCAGCCACAACCACAATAACTGAAAGCAAAAGGACAATTTGCATTCTTCTAAAGTCCATACCCAGCCTCAATAAACCTACCTCTTTCTGCTTGGACTTGCTTGAAAATGCTACATCTAGGAAAAGTCCTTTTAAAAAAAGTAGGTTTTAAAAAGGCTTCTTTAAAATGTTGCATTCTACAGTTCTTGGATTTGCTCTCATGGTAATCCTTTAATGTCCCTCCAACTCTGCTGACCTCTGTAGAATTATCCTTGATCTGTCCTGAGAAGGAAAAACGGGTCTGCTGGGCTTCAGCCTGGACTACACTGATAGAAAAGTTACCACCCCTGGGGAAAAAAAAAATAAAATATTAACACACAGTGAAAATGGAGTCTAACTCCTTAATTCTTCCTCTAGGGTCTGAAACTCAAGATTGACTTGGACAGCTTGCTGTCCCAGTATTATATGTATGTATACTATTACCTTAGTAACCCACCTGAAATAACATATTCACACAATTTTAAGCAAAGAAACCAGTGTCAGCACTTGAGTAAGAAATTTATGCAGTGAACATGCTTGTAAGGTTTATGCTTTGTTTTTGGAAAAGAGTTGTTTTCTGTTGCTTCATTATAAACCTGGCAGATGTGACTTAACATCATATAAGCAGGGTGAGCAATAACAGGGTGGAGACATCCGACCACCCTCCCTTCTTCTGAGAGCAAGGGGATTGCACATAAAATTGTAAGCAAAAAGCCCAACTCAGGGCCTACATGTTTAACTGCACAAGAACAGCCCCAGGGCAAGGAAGGAAAAAAGAGACTGAAGCACAGACAGCTGCATCCTGGAGGTCAGGAAGCATAGGGATGAAGAGAAAGCTGCCAAAATCCAAGTTTAGTTAAACTTTGTGAAGGAAAGGAGAACAGTAAAACCTTCTTCAGTTATAGAAATAAAAGAAGAGTGAAGGGTGGTGAGGAGAGAAGCAGGGCCAATTGCAATGTTGCAGATGGATTAAGGATTAAAAGTAATGCAGATAAACAGAAAAAATATTAAAAGAATATTTTGCCTCACATTCAGTAAGGATCAATGAATACAGAAAATTGGAAAACAAAGGATAGTTAATGAGAATGAATGTACAGGAAAAGAAATGGCCACTTTTTGAGATCAACGCAAGGTATAAAGATCTTGACATCCTCCAAATGGAGACATTGCAATGTCCACCCCAGAATGCAGCAGGAAAAGGCAGATGAAATTGCATACAGGTGGACATTGTTATGAAGGATTTTTAATAAACCTGTCAAATCGGTGATCATAGCAAATCTTCAGAGAACAACAAATGGGTCACTTAAGGAGTTCCCTCCCTTCTAACTTAGGTAACTCTGGGCTTATTAGTCTGACTTAAGTAGTATGTAGAGCTTTAAAAAAAATTTTAAAGGAAATAAAAATTAAAATCTTGGAAGAAAATAGACAATGTTATTAAATCAACAAGGTATTTGAAAAGATAATCATTCCAGACTAATCTAATATCTTTCACATAATGTGATGACTGATTTATTCAGTTTTAAGTCAATGGAGCCTGCTGCATCTATTCATATTTCAGTAAAACATTTGCTTTGTTGCTGTATGGGAAGTTATTAGGTAATAGAAGCAGATAAAGATTATTAGAGAGCCATAAGAAACTAGGTAAAGAGAGATGATAATGAACTCTGCAGAAAGAAGAATGTTTGGATTGTTGGGAGTTTACTAGGGCTGTAACAAGGACGCAGTTTGGGATGATCTTCTCTGCTATTCATTAATGACTGGTGTAAAATATAGCATGTGTGCTAGTAATGTAAAGGTAGGAGGGTTAGAACATCCTCCAGGGAGAACTGGATTATCTTGATAGTAACTGTGTTAGGATGAAATTTAGTGATCAGATTTGTGAACCAAATTAAAATGAAAATTAATAAGGACCAACAACAATAAATTCTGATAAGAATTAGCAGTTTATCAATTAGAAAAGAAGCAAGGTGAGAGATCTTGATATATTAGCTATTTAACTTCAAATCACCGAGCTGACATGCCTGTGGAAAGATAGGTGTGATCCAAGTATGTGTGAGGAGAAACACTACCAGGAAAGATCTAAAACATTTGTGGCAAAATTTTGGACTTTCACCAAGTTTTAATCTCGAATATCCTTCCTGTTCTGGCCCTTGTCTTCAGGGCAGATTAAGTCAGTCCGGGAAATTGAAGGTGATTAAGGGAAGAGGAGTTGGTTTGAAGGACTTCTGCTTCTGCCCTGTGTGTATAGTCCATTGTTGTTTTCTTTATGGCACTCGTGTCAGGTGATGCTCTTGTAGCCACCTTCTTGGCTAAACTCATCGCACAAAACAAAGCAAATCCAGGCAGAGCTCAGTCCTTGTGATCCTCCCCTGTCCCTCATCAGGCATGGCCAGGCACTCGTCATTACCTGGACTGTGTGGATCCACCTCAGTGCCCAGTCACCATAATTTTTCTTTTCTTTTGTTTACCTGAGGCTCAAAAAATAGTAAGAGTGGTCCTTCTATAGCAAGAAACCAAGATTTTTTTGGACATTGGATGAGGGCATTAGCGGGAGGGACATGAGGAGATGAACAGGCCTGTTGGGAGGCTGTTGAGGACCATACCAGAAAGCCAGTGCAGAAGAGGCACAGTCTCATCTCCACTAGGAGGTAGGAGCATTGCCCTTCCCATGCTAACCCTGAGCTGTGGCTGGGAATTGCCTGGAAAACAGCTAATGCACTGGATTGAGATGATACCAGCAATCAGGCTCAGAATTTGTTGGTGTGGATAATTGTATTTCAGTGTCCAGGAACGAACTAGCATGCTTCAGTTTACCAGTGCAGGCATTCTTTTAACTTCTCATGAGTGAATGAGGCCCAAACACTGTAGTCATTACACATTCCAGAACAGATGAGACACAAGGCACAATTTTCTTGACATAGCCTTTTTTTTATTTGCCTTAATCCTGCAACTCTCCATCATTCAGTGAATTGTGTTCTGCAGTCCCCATCTTTAGGCTCAGCAATAGCATTGCACTTCTCCCTTGTTTACTGCCTAACACAGAATAAGCATACAGAGGTAGACAAGGGCTGATTTTATTTTTCTGTGCTTCTACAAGTGGAAACATAGTGTAACAAAGGCAAAAATCATCAAGACCATCATATCTTTCTACAAGGATACAAATAGGTCATATTATTAATGTACACATGTTAAAAATGGCTTTTCCCAGGGGAAAAGCACCACATGGCCATTAATATACTTATGGTATCCGTTCTCTAGCAGACCACAGTCATGGCCAGTTAGCTGCAGATGAGCCTTGAAGTTTCCAGGCTAAACAGAAAAGTTATGAGCTGAGAAGGAAACTAAGAGAATGAAACACAGTAAATGAAGCAAAGCAAAGAAAGAACCAAACTTATTTACTGTCTTTTACCTTTTTACTTTACTTTGACTGAGATCTGGGTTGATATTAGCCCTATGATGATATTGCTGCAACAGCCACATCAGCACAACTGTTCTAAACATCACAGCCATGACAGCAAAGAGAAATAGTGCTCATGGCCACTGGCAGGCCGTGAGAGGGATATGCACCTTTTAGACCTGTGACAATAAGCTGTCTTTCTTTCTGACCAGCAAGGAAAAGGACAGTGCTGTTCATCTGGGGAAATTAGGGTGCAAGTTCAGAAAAACCCTTATCACAGAGTAAGATTTTCAAATTCTTCTGCTTGCCATGGGCTTTGCTTCACATTACAATCCCTAAGAAACAGTGAATGTGAGGAAGAAATTCTCATACTTTTGTTGTTTGGAACAGCACAAGTATGGACCGCAAGGTAGCCCCAAATGAAGTTAAGTGCATGCATACTATCTCTGATGGTCACGACTGGTTATAGGGTCAAGTTTAGATGAACTCTAACATAAAAATAATCAGAAACCCATAAAATGTAATTTCTCAAACTAGGAATAATTTTCAGTTAAGAAAACCTTACTTCTATTCTAGTGGAATGGACAAATATACAATATACTCCTAAGAAGGCAGCACTATTTGTGTTCTCTATTTAGGTTAAGGAAGCCTAGTTATTTGTCCTTCAGAAATCAGTTAGCAGAAGTCTCGACAATTTGTAAACTGTCCCTTTTTAGCAGCTTTTTGAACATTACAGAGAAATAATATCAAAACCAGGAAAAAAGTCAACTCCAAGGAACTGCAGTGACCCCAGGATAGTTACTGGAGAAATATTACCAAACAATAATTTCTCACAGCTTCTGGGTTACCATCAGAGATTGGCTTTCAGTCTCTTTGAAAGCAAGAAGTGGATGATTCCTCAAGCTCATCTTTGGTTACTGGGAAGAATTCACAGAATTCAGGATCTGGAGATAAGACTGCCACAGATGCAAGTTATCACCTCTCTGAGGACTTGCAACAATTCAGAATAAGCTGTTTAAGAAATGTATCTAAGTAGCTAGAGCACCTGCTGTTGTACAGTTCTTTGCTTTCTAGGCTCTGTACTTCTGCAGCACTCTTTTTTAACGTCATGCTAGATCTCCTACAGTGATCTCCTCTTTCAGCCAAAACATGTGAAAAGATACTCCTTCAGTTCCAGGCTCACTCAAGCTGTAAGATGATCTGCGCTCAGAAACAAATTATTTCCTCTCTTCACAATATGCTCGTGCCAGAGGTCAAGAAAACATAACAGATATCTTTGCTTTGGACTGGTGGAACAGGGTTTGGGATCAGCCCATCACACCATGCCAGTGCTCCTTCTAAACAAACTAAAACATCCTGTTGTTACTGAAGTCCATCTTGCATGGTAGATATGAGAGGAGCACGTTAAAGCAGAGAGCGTTGTGGAGAGAAGATCATCATCAAAGACATACCTGGTGCTGTAAGAAAGCCAGCCTGAAGAGAGGTACAGATTTAGGGATCCTTGGGTACCTCACCCATTTTCCAAGACACGGCAATGTTTCACAGTGAACTTTTACATTGTATGGGCATGTGCTTGTCAGTACAACAAGTTTTGAACATCTATAGCAAGGATGTTTTTCTCCTAGTAAATGTCAATATGGATCTGAACAGTTCCTTTTCCAGAGAAGTCTACATGCCACAAGTTACTGGAAATGTTTAACTGCTTTTCTTGTGTTTTCCCTTGTGTTTTGCAATGGCTCTACTTTGCTCTACTGGTTAGAAAACCAAAGTCCTGAATTTTCAAAGTCACACGTAAAATAGTTTTCACATCTTCAAACAAAAATACAAGACTTTTCGAACAGCTTTTGTTATTTCCCTGAATGTTTGCCTTCAATCTCCTTCACTTGTATCTCTTCTATAGGAGAGCATTACCAGCCCTGACAGCATTGATTTTCAAATGTATGATTGCTAGTGAAATATTAAACCCCATTGATTTTAAATTCAGGATCAGACGCCTGTTAGATACTCTGCATATTTTGGAGATGGACAGTTTCATTTATCAGCTCTTCCAATTGCAGAATAATTAGAACTCCATCATGTTCTTCTTTTGAGATGTAGAGGTTCCCATCAGATTAGAGCATCTGCAATCTTTAAAAGTGTTCTATGCATTATGTTTACTAATTGGTCAATTTATCCTCCCTATGAAGCTTTTTCATTCATTTCTCAGGAAATACATTGGAATAAGAACATCCATCTTTTCATCCACTGAAATTTCACATTGTTCTTTCTTCTTAACCCATGGAAGAAGTAATAGGAGCATAATGGATATTTCCACAATTAAAATAAAATCAATGAAATGATCACAAGCATTTGAAAAAGAACTGAGGTAGCTGGGAAGTGCCTTTTAAGTTAGGTCAGAATTTATGTTTAGAGATGGTGTCTTCATCTAGCCCTCACCCAGGGCTAAACAATAGAAGTTTCTCTCTCACCCAATGTCCCTTCCCCAAAAGACGAAGGGAATTGGGAAAAAGAGAGGGAGACTCACAGGATGAAGTTAACCAGATTTAATGAAATGAAGAAATCAATATAAATGACAACACAAAACATACAAAAATACACTCATCCACAAATCACTGGCAAGTTGCTCCAGGAATCACAACAACAAACAGAGAGAGGAAGCAAAAAGAGGAGAAAACCCACACACACACCTCTTCCCAGCAAACCCTCTCTTTTATAGTGAGCTTGATGTCAATGATATAGAATATACCCGTGGGCCAGCCAGGGTCAGCTGCCCTGGATTTAACTTCTAAGGGCGTTGATCACCATGGCTGGCCACAAACTGAAACCAAACCGCAGTGAAACCAGGACAGATGGTGAGTGAATTTGAGTGAAATTTGTCACAAAACTGCTCTGTGAAAATGACATGGCCATAGAAAACACTGCAAAGACACATACTGTGCAGGACTGAAGCAGATTGTCCTTTGGAAACTCAGAAATACACAGAAACATTGAAAAAAATAAGCATGGCTCATGGCTTCCACGTTAAGAAAAACATGTTGGCATTCACCTGTCTCTGTCTCTGAGGCTTAATACTCAAGGAAGGGAGACCCTGACCCACTCAGATCAAGTGAAGTTTTGCTGATTATTTTCATGGGGACAGGGATTAATCTTTATAAATTAATACAGGAATATTGAAGACTTTACCCACATAATTTATTAACTCCACCTTGTGAAAATATACAATAAATTAGATGTTGTGATTTTGCCTCACAACAGTCATGGAAGATTTGTGATGAAAGACTCTGTCCATGAAAACGTAAAACCTTAAACAGTTTTTTGGGTCCTAGGAACTGATAGTCCAAGGCAAAACTATAAAGCATTGCAAGTCATTTGGAAGGGATGGGTATAAGTCCCATATCTTAACTTCTCCCAGGCCTCCTAGCTCTGACCATATTAGGCACAGCGTTTGTTTTTCTAAAGATAACATTTTAACAGAGTGCTTCCTCCTGGGCCCTGAAGCAAATGTGCTGACACTTTTGGAAGTCAGCACATCAGTTGGTAAGTAATGTTTGCTCTACCGAACCTGGAAGTTGTGGACACAGAGACTGGGCAAGATGGGGAGGGATGGAGGAGGTGAGAAGAACCTGTGGTAGACAGTGGTAATAAACACGGGGGAAAAGAATAAAACCAGAGGAGGCAGTCTGCAAAGAAACAGAAATTCAATATAGATTACATTCCTATGAAGGAAGCTATTTTCAACTTTGGATGGGGTTTTCAGTGTGAGTAAGAATGTTTATTTTGTCAACACACAGTATCATGCCTCAGCAAGTCCTGTTTAAGAGTAACTACAGGATCCACAGGTTTTAGCAATATTTTAACTGGAAATTCGTTATTCTTTCGTCTCTTCAAACAAAAATTAGTTTTCTTTTTTGATTTGTATTTTTTGGAAAGAAGCTGGATCCAGATTAAATTTGTGCAGTCCAAGTAGATAGGGATTTCCAGACCACAGATGATTCTGATCCAAACCTCTGAACTCTGTGGAACTTTCTTCTAGTCAAAGACAAGAGCAATTCACCAAGAATTAAAATCCTTAGCTAGCGTGCTTCCAGCTTCACAGTGGCTATGCAAAAATTTTAGACAACAAAAAATTGCATCTAGGAACCAGCTGCAATGCAAGCTGTTGTCATTGAAACATACATATCTGCAGATATCTAACACGTTCCCAAAGAAGGTTTTTTTTTTCTTTTGTGTGTTATTCATGCACACAGAGAATACCTATGAAAAGGGAGTTAATTATAACAATGAGATGCCAGTTTACTCTCCTTCTTACTTATGCACACTTCCAGTAAGGGCATAAAAGTGGTTTAGGATAAATTTTCCCAACAGATAGGACCAGACTTCATAAGCATCTTACAAGAATTAATTAACAAATGAGCCCATAATTTCAAATTTAGACTTTGATTTTCCTGGAGTCTAAGGCTAAGCGCCCACTCCATTAGTTCCTTCTCCACATTGAATCTCCACCTGGTGCTGACATTTCTATTGCTTTGATGATTTATGCCACTTTTTTTTTTTTTAACTTATTTCACTAGGAAAACAACCGGACTCAATTCAGCTCATTTGTATCCATTCACAATATTTTGGTTTTCCCCTAATAGAAAAATCCTGGCATCATTTTTCACAAAAAAAAACTTACTTCCCTTCTTACTCTATTTCACATGTTTGCCTGTGGTATTACTGACAAGATGTAACTTTTAGTGCTATGAAGTGCTCATTGCCTCTCCACAACTAAGGTGACAAAGAAATGTGCATTATATCCACATTTTTCTTCCATAGTCTCTCTCTCCCCAGCAAATATTGTCAGAGCAGTGGTCCTGATCACCAAGCACCTAAGATCTAGCTGGTCCGTCTGAGTGTCAAACATGCATTTTCAGTCTTAAGTGGCATCTAATAACTATTTCCATAACACACGTCCTGAAAGCTGAGTAATTAAGACCATGAATATATATTTTATCACAAAAAACTCAATTTTTACATAGACAAGTACCAACAGACAATCAGAAAGCTTTTAACTCCTGTGTAGAAGATGAACCCTTTAAGGGATCCTAGGTTGAGTAACAGATCACTTTTTAAAATTGAGACCAAAATGATAACTTTTTACACTGAACAGTGCAGAGGTTCCACACACGGTGCAAGGCATGCTGGGGATGCACCTTGTGTGGAGCCAGGGGAGGAGGTCCTGCAGGAACTGGGGTGGAATCACACCCATACACACCTCCACTCTAGTGGATAACAGGGTAGGGTAGACTCTTCTCCACAAGGTCTCTGTGCTGTCAAACATGTGTTCTCAAAAAAATGCCTTGGTTTTCAGCCATCGACTGTTGTATTGAATTAGTATAATTCAAATTCTGTGAAATATTTATCTTATCTTAATTCCTGCCCATCTATATCTCATTAAACAAGCAAATGTAGCAGTGTCTGGTTTCTAAATCTGCCAGCAACGATGTCATTACCACTTCAGGAATTTAAAGCCAATATTTTCACCCTGTAAAAATGCTATATATTCAAAGTCTAGACTTATAAATAAGAAAGTAACCCTTATATTACTCTGACAGAAGAGATGCTTGCCTACTAGACAACTCTTTAAAAAGAAAATTTAGGAATACATGCCTAAATTTGTGCCTTCAGATACATATATTTGATGTTAAATCATTCCTCTCACTGACATTTTCCACCATAGAAGACTTCATGGTGAACACATGCGGAAAAACCCTCTAATCTGAGCATTAAGTGCTTTCACCTTTCCAGGGAGTTAGATTCCTCATGAACATAACTAGGTACCTAAGGATACAAAAGTATGTGGAGTCCCATTTATGACTAGGAATCTAGATTTATAGGGTTATAGAAGTCACTGTGCAAGTGAAGGGGAGTTGAGTAATATAGGGATTGCCTAATGTGCAGCAACAGTGCAGGGACCCTGGGATTGCAGCCTCCACACTAGTAACACCAGTTACAGGCCAGCTCAGATCCAGCGGGGCTGGGCTTCCATGGTGTGAGGAACAAGCTGGGTGCTGTTTGCTGGCACAGTTGCTGTCATCAATGACATCCATATGCAAGTTTCTGAATGAAAATTTACTGTTCTATGTAGGGGGTCTAATTCGAAACATCACAGCTTTACCAAAGAAAACAATTTCTGTTCTCTAGAGGCAGGGCTGATACACACCTCCGAGAGGTTCAAAGCCTAGGCAGAGAAACATTGGCTCCCAGGCAGCCAGAGTGAAGAAAACCAGTGGACGACCCAGCTACCAGTTCTAGGGGGAAGAAGTCTCATCACAGAAGCACTGCTGGGATCTGAGGGAGCTTTCCTTTAACTGAACCTCAGCAAGAAACCTCCTGATTGCTTTGTCTTAATGTAGAGGCAGCGGAGACAATACATCATTTGTTATGTCGTTTTGGTGTTTGGCTTTTTAAAATATTAATGAACAGTCTAGGCCTTCCTTTTGCTGACCACTGAAAACAGCCCCATTCCCCTGAGTAAACCAAGGCTGACTCTTTAAGCCTGTGATCGAAATTCAGTCAAACCTCTGGGTGAACGGAAATCATTTGTTGTTTGACAGTGACATGCAGCAGCTCCTTTTTGTTTGCAAGAGAGCTCATGGATTCTGTGTCTATTTAGTCATCAGCTGAGGACTCAGTATTGATGGTTACCCAAAACTCTGTGGCTTTGGAGAGGGGAGGCTGTACCGCAACTGCAGATTTGGCAGAGACAGCACCTCAGCCTGAACAAGCAGCACTTTGTTGGTTTCTGTTCAGCAAACTCTGTGTAGAACAAGGTAACCCCAGCAGGTTGGTCTGGAATGGGGGAGGCATAGTCAGGATGATCCCAGATGATGGCAGGATAGATATGCCAGGGAAGCATTACAGTCTCTATCCACTCCCTCTGATATCCTTCCGTAAGTGTTTGCTACTGGTCACTCTCAAAGACAAAACAACAAGCTAAGATGAGCCGTTGCTCTAACTCATTATGATGGTGATGGTGTTCTGGGGAGAAAAGTCAGGTTTAGAGATAGGGAGGTGGGAAATTATCTGCCTGAAAGAAACTGCTATGTAGAACAGAGAGCAACTTTTTTTCATGGTCCTTTTCACCCATCACTGTCTAGCCAGCACAGTATGAAAAGTCAAGAGGATGGTGCTAGGGAGAAGATCAGCTAGGAGTAAAGGCACTTTGCAGACATCTGTTTCAGTTTGTAGGCTGTCTTTCAGATGATCTCTTTGTTTCTTGCCTCCTCTGTTACCACGTTTGACATACACAGTGACATGCCCTCCAAAAAATCTGCAGATCAGGTTTACTTTTTAAGGCCCCCTGAATGGGCAATTTATTTTCTTCATGGAACTGCTTTACCCCTGCTGCACATACACTCACCTTGTTACTTCAGAGTTGCTCACTCAGCTTTCTGTTCCAGCAGCCTTAGCAGACCCTACCTAGGCAGGCTGTACCAAGCACAGTGAAGCCACATGGAGATAAAAAGCAATTCCTGACTCAATTAATTCAAAACATTAGCCTGTCATGAGAGAGAAAGGTAGGCAAAGTAAACAGGGCAAAGAAGAAAAAGCGAAATGTTGGTGAAACAAGTAGTAGAGTAGCACCGTATGTTGCAATCTTAACATAACACCAATGGTCTTCTCTAAAAACAATTGTTTCATTTCCTGCAAAGGTGATGTAAAACCTCAGACAGATGCCAAAATGATGAGATTTCCTGGGAAAGACTTGATTGCAGTACAACTTTTCCTCATTTAACAGTAATTCCCTTGCAGGATCTTTCTGCGGAAAAAAAAGATTTCCTGCTGGAAAGCCCAATGAGACTTTTGCCAGGATTGAGTGTGTTAAGAAATCCCACGTTGTCTTTTTCTCTTGCCTAAGTGTCTTGTCCAAGTTAAAAAATGTAAATAAATAAATAATGCAAGCTCCTCATTTACAGCTGAGGCTGAGTGTTTGTGACCTTGAGTCCCATAGAGGTTAACCTACTCTGATTAACTTTCCCATGTTATTCCATTAAATAAAAACAGTTTTGACACCCAGAGACTAAGGCATCCTAGACATAATACAATAACCTTATGCAATCATTCCAAATTGAATTGCAATAATTCATTTAGGTGACCATACATATTTGTTATGTGTAATATGAAGCATTGCAAAATGAAATCAATAGAAATGTTCCTTGTTAATGAAGATATACTGTGCTGTTGTGTGTGGGGTTTGGACTCCATATCACAGAAATCTTATTTGTATTCTGAATTCCAGGGTATCATACTAGTTAAAAATGATGAAAACATTATTTTAGAACTATATGGCTGGACAGATGGAAAATTATATCATGCATTTTTTTCCATGACTTGTTCATTAAAAATGGAAGTCCAGACCACCTAACATCACTGGGAGTTTTGCTGTTTTCTTCAACAGGCTTCTCCCTAAGATTTTTAGGGATTATTATTGGATTCCCAATGAAATTCATACAACTGACATGAGCATTCTGGTTTTGACAGTTACAATAGAAGGTTACCCATTCTAAATGAGAGATTTAAAAAAATAAACTTTACATATATCTGTGATGCAGATTAGTTCCTATGAAAGACCAATACAGCATTATGTGTATGAATCCCTTCCTTCTCCTCCACAGGCTGCTTTTCAAAACTTTCATGGAGCAAAATCAGACCAAAAAGGTCTCTGATCCTCTCTCACTAAATGGTGTCTAGTGTTCCTGGTTCTTATAAAAGCCATACAAAGAGATGAAACCCGCTCCTTCTACCGTGAACTCTCACTGCCTGTTTGACTGCACACACAAGCTTACCTTGATGTACAAAAAAGGCCTTCGTGACTTTGCATTTAGCTTCAAAGGATGGGAGTCAAATTACTGTTGGTGTATAGGCAGTGCAGAGTAAATTGAAGACTCCGAAGACACCAGCTTCAGGCTCAGCCATGCTGATGCAGAGCTGTGCCCAGAGTTGTTAAATTCATCATGAACTACATCTGAGCTTATTACCCAGCAAGCTCCCCTTGAAAAGTTGCCTGCATTACCACGTCTTGGCTATATGCCGGACAGGCCAGAGTGAAATGCAGCTAGATTTCTTTTAGAGCCCAAGTTACTTCATTTCAATCTACTTGGAAGATCACTATGTTGCAGTATGGACATATCCAGTGTCTTTGGCACAGCCTATTTCTGCTCATTTGGTCTTTGCTTCAGAGTGTCTTTGAGCCAAAAAAACCCCAGAAGATTAGCAGAGCTGCATAAAGGAGATCTCTGGAAAGAGTGGGGGAACAAAAAGAGAAAACCCCCAAACAACTGTGGACACAGCAGAATATTTAACAGCATGTATTGCAAGCTGTCATCCGTTTTCCTATTAGAAGCGTGGGATGCCTTCATAGTCATTGCAAATATTTAGACAGCATCAAATTTACCATAAATTGGCTGAAGAAGGCTCCTTAAAGCCCTAAGCAGAAACTTGTAATAAGTCCAGCCAAGATAACACTGGAGGGAAACCTGAGGCAAAGATTGTAACTTAACAGTAAGCAGTTTAAACTGCACAGAAGAGCTATTTGAATGTAATGGAGAGCTATGGACACAGTGACTAAAGGAGGTTGAACTCTTTGACCTAGAAAATCAAGTTGGTGACAACTCAGTATGTTAAATTACATTAAAATTTATGACATTGAAGAAGAGGATCAATATGTATGTGTGTATGTATGTGTGCGTAAATTCTGAATTAAGAGATCTCTGGAGCAGGGAAAGCAATCACCTGCAGGATTTTCAAACATCTGAAGAAGCAAAGGTTCCACATCCATTTACTGACCCCAGAACAACGCGAAAGTCTCTTTGAAAGGAAGAGGGAAATAGACACAATGCCTTGAAAAAGAAAACTGTAAATGGTCATTAGAAGAAAATATCTGAAGAAGTTTCACAAAGTAGCCATAATAGTTGTTCTGACTCGGGCAAACGACCCTGTGACAGCAGTAACCTCTGCCTAGGGAACAGGGCTCTGTAAACTCAAACACCTTTGCCACAGTCCAAGTGTCAAGCAAGGGTTTGTGCAGTGCAAAACAAACTTACTGTAGAGCTAAAAACTTATGATGAAAAGCAGTACATTACAGCACACTTTCTTAAAGCAAGTTGTTCTTTTTAATTTCAGTAATGATTTCTGAAATTAAAGGGATGCTGTCAAGGTGAAGTCATGTCTTAGAATAAGAAACACATACCATATATGTTGCTAATAACAGTCGTTTTATTTCAAAAGTGGACATTAAAAACAATTTATTTTTCAATGCTTTTGCCTTTAGTTTGCATTTTCATATCTTTCAGCCTGAACTAACAATTTTATTTCTGCTTATAATCAACTCCATGTTATTTCTCATTAAAATAATGAAAATTCTTGTAAACATTCCTAATGTCATTTGCATTTCCAAGGGAAGCAAAACCAAAAGTAAAACACAAGGAGTGACTCGTCCCTGTGCCAATTTGATAGTACTCTAAAACTACTTTTCCTTAGCTCCATTTTGTAAATCAAAAAAGGGGAAACTAATAAAAAACAAACCCAAATCAAACCAACGAGAAGCATAACTGCTCTGAAGTTACATGACACAGAAATGGTATACTCAAAGGACTGCTTCTCCCTGCATTTTAGTAGCCACAGATGGGTGCTGGAATTAATATGTGTCCTTTACTCACCACCCTGGCCATCACTGTAAAGGCATATGCATAAAACACAGCAGTCCCGGTCAGGCAAGGTTTCTACCTGCAGAATTTACATGTATTTTGTTCTTCATCCAAAAGTGAAGAGCTTCAAGAGCCTTTGTTTACTTCCAGGATCTCTCTCTCTCAAAAAAAAAGAAAAAAATGTATTGAAAGCTGGGATATTCACCACACTTTTAAGGAAGACTCTCCAAAGAATTCTTGGGAATCCCATTAAATACTTTCGTGTATGCCAAGTGCATGACAACAGTAATCCCATGGTGGCAAAACAGACAGTTATTACTTGGGAGGGTTAATTCTTGGAGGTTACTTTGACTGCAAGTTGACTCTTGGTTTGGAGGTGGGCTTCCTTCTATGGTTCCTTGCTTCTGGGGGCAGTTATGTCCTTACGCCAGAAACAGGCTTTGAAATCTACCACTGTATCTCACTGCTCTTTAACACTCAGTCCCCATGTACATTCACTTCCATGGCCAGGAGATGGGTTCATAGGCTTCTACATTTTCATGCTTTCCAATTCTGGCTCCTGCACAGGCCTTCTGGGAGAGCTAGTCAGTACTACCTCAGAAAGAGTGATCCTGATAGCAGAGCTGATGTGTTTAACTAGCAATAAATTAAGAGTTTAAGCTGCTTTGACTGAATATGCTCACATCTAAATGGCACCTTTGCAGTGCTGAATGATTCCCTCATAATGATGAATGAAAATTCAATAAAGATTTCAGAGCCGGAAAGGGAAAGGGAGTATGTATGACTGCAGTATTGACATGCAGCTGGCCTTCTGCTCTATGTGCATCCCAGTTGCATGTGGATTGGGGTGAAAGCTGAGGCAGGTATTGGAAAGATTGAATCAAGGCACAGACTGGCAGTGTGCAGTGGATGAGGGGATTTGGTAATTTGTTATGGGGATTCATTTAGAAAGATGACCCCACTCTCCAAGAAGATTTGAACTGAGTCTAGAATAAAGAATACTTGAGCCACTGTAGGTGGGAAGATGGGTCCGGATTTTTCTAGATAAGTACATTCAGCTCCCCTTGTGCACCCACTACAGGATGGTGGCTATGCTGAGATTATATATCGAAAAGGTAAAGCTCCTGATGTAAGAGAAATGCTTGATCTTTACTCTATAACTCCTGCCCATTTCCGCAGGAGATGCCAACTCTCATAACACTTAATGAAGAAGGTACAGATGAAGACCTGTCGTCGCCCCAGCTTTTAGAAGTGAAGCCATTAAAACAGTGTTCCCCAGCCTCACAGTGACAAGAATACTAAATCAGTGTTCATAATCTTAAACTCATGAATTAATGTGAGGGGACAGATCATACAAAAGACCACTTCTATTGTGTCTTCATCCTCCTCATGAGGGGAATTTAATTCTCTTTCACACAGAAAAAACTTCCTCTCAAAATGTTTTTACTTCCTCTCAGCTCTGCTCAAACATTGTCCTCTCCTATTAGTAAGATGTCTCTAACTTACTGTGTACCAGTGAAACCTAATTCTTGTCCACTGTTTCCCATACTTCTCCCTCTCTGATTTTTCCTCACAACCATCAGTCCAACTTTGGAGTGTGATCTCCATTTCATTTCTCTCCCTGCTTCACGCACATGCAAAAGCAGATCAGAGTGGTCAAATTATACTCTGCACGCTCCTTTCACCACGATGCTCTCTTTCACTCTGGCTGTGCCTAAGAGTAGAGCTGACCCCAGGCCACCAGCTCCCGGCCGAGCCGGGGAGCGGGAGGTCCCGGCAGCCCCACGCGGCCGTCCCGATGGGAACTGTCCACCGGGAGGCCGGTGCTGAAGGAGCCGGGAAACACGCACCCGCCCGCACTCCGCTGAGGTCCGGAGGGAGCTCGCCTCCAAAATGTTGTCTATAATCACGTGTAGGCTCTTCCTACAGAAGGCAAAGGTCAGAAAAGTTCCTTCACTTTAGTGTTTCTCCAAACTTTCAGAAACTTGTCTTCTCATCAAAAATGGGGAAAAACTTACCCCTACAATTCTGCCATCTGCTCTTATGGGCTTTCTTAATTTAAACATCATCTCTAGTCCCTCATTATCCCTTTACATGTCCTTAGTTTGTTGGGGATTTTTTAGAAACTCTGATGCAGCTTGTCATCAGGTGATTGCATAACAACTCTTCACATGGAGTTAGTTTCTGCTAAGAAAATGTAAGTGAAAATGTTCATTCTTCCTTGTGTGTGGCTGGCATAACATTTTATTCTGCCCAAACAGACAGCCTTTCCTTCTCTGTTCCTCTTAGTTGTTTGTTCTCTTCTCAGATCTTCATTTAAGGAAAAAAAAAATTAGATTCTTCTGTCAGCAACTCTTTCTGATCTCTGAGATATCGAGGAGCCAACAAACTGGGACATTCTGATGACTGAACAAACTAATTTTCAGCTCTGGCATTTTAATTTTTGCATATTGTAGTTATAATATGAAAGAAAAACTCTCCCTTTCCCCTCCATAACTTTCCATGCCAAATGGCCTACACAAGGCTTAACTGGTGTTCCTATTTCATGGCTGAGATCTAAAGATCCAATGAAAAGACAACTCTTCTGCCCAGTACATTATTTCTCTGTCTCGCCAGCATCAAAGATGATACATCATTTAGTTTAGTTTTTAGTTGTTATCCACTTCTGGCACTGATGGGACAAAAGGGTTCTGGGACAGGAATTAGCAGGGCTCATTCGGAGAGCTTTAAACTAGATTCGAAGGGGGATGGGGTAGTAGCTGGGCTTGCACCACTGGGGCAATGCTCTGGTGTTGAGGTAGACCAGGAGGCCTCCCATCCCCCTGGGGTGAAATCGGTGTGCTCAGCTCGCTCCCTGAAATGCCTGTACACCAATGCACGCAGCATGGGGAATAAACAGGAGGAGTTAGAAATCTGTGTTCGGTTGGGGGGCTATGATCTAGTGGCAATTACAGAGACTTGGTGGGACACCTCGCATGACTGGAATGTGGTCATGGATGGCTATGTCCTGTTCAGGAAAGACAGGCCACTAAGGAGAGGTGGTGGAGTTGCTCTTTATGTGAGTGAGCAGCTAGAATGTATTGAGTTCTGTCCAGGGGCGGATCAGGAGCGAGTTGAGAGTTTGTGGGTGCGAATTAAGGGGCAGGCTGGCAGGGGTGATACTGTTGTGGGTGTCTATTACAGGCCACCGGATCAGGATGAGGAGGGTGATGAGGCCTTCTACAGGCAGCTGAGAGCAGTCTCTCAATTACAGGGCCTGGTTGTCGTGGGGGATTTCAACTACCCTGATATTTGCTGGGAGGCCTACTCAGCCAGCCATCCTCAGTCCAGGAGGTTCCTCCAGTGCATTGATGATAACTTTCTGATGCAAATGGTGGATGAGCCAACTAGGAGAGGAGCGCTGCTGGATCTTATCCTTACTAACAAGGAGGGTCTGGTTGAAGAGGTGAAGGTTGAGGGCAGCCTTGGTTGCAGTGACCATGAGATGGTAGAGTTCAGGATCTCATGTGGCAGGAACAGAAGAGCTAGCAGAATCACAACCCTGGACTTCAGGAGGGCCAACTTTGGCCTTTTCAAGCAATTGCTAGGGGAAATCCCATGGGACAGGGTACTAGAAGGTAAAGGGGCCCAAGATAGTTGGTTAGCATTCAAGGACTGCTTCTTCCGAGCTCAAGATCAGAGCATCCCAGCAGGTAGGAAGTCAAGGAAGGGTACCAGGAGACATGCATGGTTAAACAGGGAACTGCTGGGCAAACTCAAGTGGAAGAAGAGGGTGTACAGATCATGGAAGGAGGGGCTGGCCACTTGGGAGGAATATAAGTCTGTTGTCAGAGGATGTAGGGAGGCAACTAGGAAAGCTAAGGCCTCCTTGGAATTAAACTTTGCAAGAGAGGTCAAGGACAACAGAAAGGGCTTCTTCAAATATATTGCAGGTAAAGCCAACATTAGAGGTAATGTAGGCCCACTGATGAATGAGGTGGGGGCCCTGGAGACAGAGGATAAAAAGAAGGCGGAGTTACTGAATGCCTTCTTTGCCTCTGTCTATACTGCTGGAGGCTGTCCTGAGGAGCCCCGGACCCCTGAGGCCCCAGAAGAAGTCAGGATAGAGGAGGAATCTGTCTTGGTAGATGAGGGCTGGGTCAGGGACCAATTAAGCAATCTGGACGTCCATAAATCCATGGGCCCTGATGGGATGCACCCGCGGGTGCTGACGGAGCTGGCGGAAGTCATTGCTAGGCCACTCTCCATCATCTTTGCTAAGTCGTGGGCAATGGGAGAGGTGCCTGAGGACTGGAGGAAAGCGAATGTCACTCCAGTCTTCAAAAAGGGCAAGAAGGAGGATCCGCGTAACTATAGACCGGTCAGCCTCACCTCCATCCCCGGAAAGGTGATGGAACAACTTGTCCTTGGTGCTGTCTCTAGGCACATCAAGGATAGGGGGATCATTAGGGGCACTCAACATGGCTTCACCAAGGGGAAGTCATGCTTAACCAACTTGATAGCCTTTTATGAGGACATCACCCGGTGGATAGATGATGGTAAAGCTGTGGATGTGGTCTATCTCGATTTCAGTAAAGCGTTTGACACTGTCTCCCACAGCATCCTCGCAGCTAAACTGAGGAAGTGTGGTCTGGAGGATCGGGTAGTGAGGTGGATTGTGAAGTGGCTGAAGGAAAGAAGCCAGAGAGTGGTGGTCAATGGGACAGAGTCCAGTTGGTGGCCTGTGTCTAGTGGAGTCCCTCAAGGGTCGGTTCTGGGACCAGTACTATTCAATATATTCATTAGTGACTTGGATGAGGGAATAGAGTGCACTGTCAGCAAGTTCGCTGATGACACAAAACTGGGAGGAGTGGCTGACACACCGGAAGGCTGCGCAGCCATCCAGAGAGACCTAGACAGGCTGGAGAGTTGGGCGGGGAGAAATTTAATGAAATATAACAAGGGCAAGTGTAGAGTCCTGCATCTGGGCAAGAACAACCCCATGTACCAGTACAAGTTGGGGGCAGAGCTGTTGGAGAGCTGCGTAGGGGAAAGGGATCTGGGGGTCCTAGTGGACAGCAGGATGACCATGAGCCAGCAATGTGCCCTTGTGGCCAAGAAGGCCAATGGCATCCTGGGGTGTATTAGAAGGGGTGTGGTTAGTAGGTCAAGAGAGGTTCTCCTCCCCCTCTACTCTGCCCTGGTGAGGCCGCATCTGGAATATTGTGTCCAGTTCTGGGCCCCTCAGTTCAAGAAGGACAGGGAACTGCTAGAGAGAGTTCAGCGCAGAGCCACGAAGATGATTAAGGGAGTGGAACATCTCCCTTCTGAGGAGAGGCTGAGGGAGCTGGGTCTCTTTAGCTTAGAGAAGAAGAGACTGAGGGGTGACCTCATTAATGTTTATAAATATGTAAAGGGCAAGTGTCATGAGGATGGAGCCAGGCTCTTCTCAGTGACATCCCTTGACAGGACAAGGGGCAATGGGTGCAAGCTGGAACACAGGAGGTTCCACGTAAATATGAGGAAAAACTTCTTTACGGTGAGGGTGACCGAACACTGGAACAGGCTGCCCAGAGAGGTTGTGGAGTCTCCTTCTCAGGAGACATTCAAAACCCGCCTGGACACGTTCCTGTGTGATATGGTCTAGGCAATCCTGCTCTGGCAGGGGGATTGGACTAGATGATCTTTCGAGGTCCCTTCCAATCCCTAACATTCTGTGATTCTGTGACTTTCCATCTTAAGAAAACATCAGTGCCCAAAAATAATTACCTTTAAGAGAAATGCATAAATAACTACTTTGGAAAGGTATTTCTCACATCAGAAGCCTGGAGGTTCAGGCATTTGATTAACTTCTACCCACAGAAGCAAAGTCTGTTCCAACAGCGACGTCAGGCTTCACACTAGACAATAAAAGGAAGGAGAGATTTAACCAAACAATTGTTACTCAAAGATTACCTACAATATTTCTGCACGTGTTTTAAATGCTGATTATACAATCCTGCCTTCAAGGTTCCTCTCAGTGTCATGAGGAACCTTGCGTGAGATGTGAACAGCGATTAAGGCTTGAAAAATTTACAGGCGGCTAGACTGTCCTTTCTCCTGTATACCTATGGCTAATACGTGCACAACCTGCAGAGTCTTTGGACAGCTCACAGACAAATTAATGCTGTCTTGAGAAAAGGAAGATCAAGGATATAACTTTACCTTGGATGGGTAAAGTACTTTTAGTAGAGTTTACATGCATTGCTTTATTCAGGGCTCTGCTTTAAGGCAGATTCAAGGTCAAAATAGGTAAAACACTGGAAACAGGAGGAAAGAGTTCTACACCCTGTTATGTGCCACCCAACTACATAGTAATAATGGAGACAGTCTCTAAAGGGTGCAGCAGATGTCTCTACAGTAGGGACTTCTGCTCCAGAGTGAGCCATTTTTTCTCAGCTTTGCATCTTTTTCTTAAAACTGAGTGCCCTTCACAAATTGCTTCCAGGAGCCACAACAGGTTGCCTAAAAGTTAGGAATTTACTTGCATGATGTTTCCTTTATAATTAAGAGAGACAGCACCCTAGTGAGTAATTCAGCCCACCAAATGTTTGCATCACCCTGGAGAGGCACCTCTTTTCACTGAGCATAGGAAAACTTCAGGTGATAAAGTTTCTACCTAGGATGCCTTTGTGAAGTACCTCTGAAAGAGACAGTCGTCTTGTCTAAGGGCACAAAAGAAAAAGAGGTGGTAGAATAAGACACTGAACCCATGTCTTTGCAAGTGCCCTAGCAAAAAGATATAAGGAATCATCCTTATCTCGACATGAAATAGCACATACATTTCACCTGAAAGAACAGCATAAAAGTGACAATGAGAAGCAAAAATCCATTTATTTTATGGTGATTAATTTTATCTTGATTTCAGATAAGCTGGCTAAAGGGTAGAGCTCAAAGGGTTGTAGTGAATGAGGCCACATCTGACTGGCGACCCATCACCAGTGGTGTTCCTCAGGATTCATTTCTAGTGCCAGTTCTGTTCAATATATTTATCAACGATCTGGATGCAGGATTTGAATGAACCATTAGCAAGTTTGTTGATGATACCAAACTGGGAGGTGCTGTTGACTCTCTTGAGGGACAAGATGCCTTGCAGAGGGATCTAGATAGATTGGAGCATTAGCTATGATTAATGGGATGAAATTTAACAAGTCCAAATGCCAAATTCTGCACCTAGGTTGGAGTAATGCCAGGCATAAGTACAAATTGGGAGAGGAGTGGCTGGAGAGCAACCCTGCAGAAAGGGATGCGGGGGTGTTGGTTAACGCTAAGTTCAATATGAGTCAGCAGTGTGCCCTGGCAGCCGAGAGGGCAAACCGCATCCTGGGGTGCATCAAACACAGCATAACCAGCTGGTCAAAAGAGGTAATTATCGTGCTGTATTCAGCATTGGTGTGCCTCACCTTGAGTATTGTGCACAGTTCTGGGCCCCACAATTTAAGAAGGATGTGAAGGTCCTTGAATATGTCCAGAGGAGGGCAACAAAGCTGGTGAAAGGGCTTCAAGGCGTGTCCCGTCAGGAGGGGCTAAGGAATCTGGGCTTGTCTAGTTTGGAGAAAAGGAGGCTGAGGGGCAACCTCATTGATATCTGCAGCTTCATAAGGAGGGGAATTGGAGAGGGAGGTGCTGAGCCTTTCTCCCTGGCATCCAGTGACAGGACGCATGGGAATGATTCAAAGCTGCCCCAGGGGACATCTAGACTGGACATTAGGAAGCATTTCTTTACCAAGAGACTGATCAAACACTGGAACAGGCTTCCTAGAGAGGCGGTCAATACCCCAAACCTGACACTGTTTAAGAAGCATTTGGACAATGCCCTTTACTAACATGCTTTAACTTTTGGTCAGCCCTGAAGTGGTCAGGCAGTTGGACTAGATGAGCATTGTAGGTCCCTTCCAACTTAAATGTTCCATTCAGTATGCCAGGTAAGCACACATTTTTCTGATCTGCCAAGCTGATAAGGAGCTTGTCCTCTTTGGGTATGTTGACTCAACCCATGAAGACAAGGTTCTGATATCCCTCAAGCTAATGCCGAAGCTCACAACACGCAGTGCAGAGGTACTAAGCAAAAGCTATTACCCTGAGTCCCAGAAGCCATATAGCCCTGTTAGCAGAAGGCTGTGTCATCATTATAATGAGCTCATAATCCCTTCTTCACTTCTCACATCTCAGTCACACAGTATGGGCATGCTCTAAATTAAATATTATACAGATAAACAAGAACATATGTCTGCCAATGCCACTGGGGCACCCATTTAACATTGTTAAAACCAAAAAATGTTAACTTAATCGAATGACAATTTCTAAATCTAATAGATGTGCATCTTCACTTGCAGCAGGCTTTAGTTACCTTGTTTCCTGGGGAAAGGTTAAGCATTAACTCGTGTTGTGATTGGAAGACTCCAATATCAGGATTTCATTACAAGATTTATAGGAGTATTCAGTGACTGTCATAGTAATGGTTGTTATCAGTCTGTAACCATAGAAATATTTTCTGTATCTTATTATTAAAGTCAAATTTATTCTTAAATTCCAAAGCTGAACTTGATGTTTGCAAAGTAGGAAGCCTGATTTAATAAGAAGTCATGACTGTAATATTATAGCACTAACTCTTTTTTGTCCTGAACCCTACTAACATAAATTAAATGAGTCCTAATTTCAAAATACCAAATTCTGATGGTTTTTTACACAGTTTAAAGTTGCTTGCCTCAACAAGTCCAACCAATTTCCAGTGGAAAATCTTAATGATTCAAAAGAGAAACATTCAGATGAGTTAGCCAAACTCCCTGCATGCAATAGTTCATACAGTTCATGGTACCCGTTTCTTTCTGCCATTGTGGTGTTCATGGTGGGAGAAGGGAGGTGCAGCACAGCACAAACTTGTCACCATGTAGCCCAAAACTGGTGCCATTAGTGAATGAAGCATCGACAGTGGACCTGACACAGCTCTCTTACAAAGTACCTTTTATTTGGTTGCTACTGACATTGTATTTCGCCCTGACATATTTATAATACTATTTTCAGAGTTAGATTATTGTCATACTTATCAAACTGAAGATTCAGCACCTTCCACTTATTTCTTGAAGAATTTTATCCGTATTTGGGAAGTATTTGTGAACTCCTCCTGGAGGGCATTTAAAGAACTTATAACTATGTCTGCTCACAAAAAGTGTTTTACGATGTTCTCAATCTTTCATGTGCTAAAATCAATTGAATTTATAAATGTTTTCTAACATGACACAAACATCTTTAAGTCCTAGCTGTATTTCACACAACTTGTGAATAGACCATGTGTAAAATCTTCCAATGTTTTCTACTACTCTTATCTACTGACTTGCATGTAGTTGGTTACTAAGTTCTGACGCCTTACGAAGAAACTCTAAATTATTTACTATATCTTTCCTCACTTTCTTCTCTTAGACTCTGTCACACAGCAAATATACTGAAAGTAGTGACAAGTACCATATCAATAAACATGATAATAATTGATTTCTGGGAGATGAAAAATCTGAAATTAGTGGCAATTTCCCCCAAGAGCATTGTCTGATTATTTTAATGTTCATCTGAGTCTTTCTAAGTCATTCTAATACTGCTTATCTGCTCAGCAAACCTTTGTGATGTGTCTGTGGGCCAAGGCCCAAAAGAAAGTGAAGTATTATTGCATAGTCCAGTGTTTTTTAAACTGGAAGTGTTTTCAACCGAAATTTAAAAATGGAGGCTCATGGAGACGCCAAAAGTTGTGAGTTTACCCTACCATTTTTAATTCAACCATTTATTTCTGAAGAAAAAACTGCCAATGTCTGACAGGAGCAGTAGTATACAACAATGTCCCATCTCATGACTGCCATTCCTGTATCTGAAGAATTATCTGAAAGCATCAGCTGGTCTCAATGAGCATGTGAGGACTGATGGTGAAAGATGAACTTAGACTGCAATATATGCAAAGAAGTGTTATTAAGATGATTAGGGTGACTGAGAGCCTGGGAAACAAGTGCAGATTTAAGGTTTATAATATTGCTAAATGAAGGCTGTGGAGTCCCATAGTTGACGTCTACAAACTTCAGGTGTGAGGAAAAAAGATGTATGAGATGTATGTTAATGAACAATGTTGGCACAAAAAGGGAAAGTGTGAACTAGCAAAGACTGTGTTTCAGCAAAGAGTCTCTGGAAAGTTTCTGTATGTCACAGCAGGAGGAATAGGAGAGGAAAGATGTGACCAGTTCTGCTAACATGAAACATGATAAAATTGCCTGAGATAGTTGGGGATGAGATGGTTGGGAAGCATCAGCATCTGTGCAGGGGAACAACTCAACAGTTTCCCATTGCACAATGTTTCCTGATAAGCTATACTGGATTTCATTGCTGCTGCTGTTGCATTTTGACCAAAATCTGTAGAGAGATCTCAAGCAGTACCACCGCATTGCAGTCAATCTTTGCAGTTAAAGTCCAACTACAGATTACAAAGGAAGGATCCTGTGAAATCAAGAAAACACTGCACAGCACAATTCTGAGACAGAGAAGTTTTCTTAGCAGGCTGTTGAAGCCATTAGTGGTTCAGACACCACTAGAACAGTTCATTACTGAGAGACAGCATTCATATAGTTTAGGCGATGGCATCCTTCATCAGTCCTTAATAATATCTAAATTGAGCTCTCCTTAGTGGGCTTCCTCTCTTCAGAAAGTAGGAAGAAACCCTGCACTACAGGATCTGTAGTTAACTGCCTGATTCTTTGCACCCAGTGTGGTTTCAGAGAGGAAATAAAGAGCATTTAGAGTGACTGAATCACATCAGATCTTCCAGACATCCTCATTAAGCTGTTATAATTAGGGTTGTGTTGTTTTCTTCATTTTCTCTCAATAGTGTTAGCTGGCAAAGACTGATGCCTTTAGCCCTCTAATAAATTAATTATTAATGTAGGAGTTAATAATTCATGTTAATTGGTACTATGAGCTACTTTCCCCAACAAATGTGAGCAAAGGTCAAAACTTGTTAACAGCAGAGGTGAATTCTATTTTTAAGTTTTCTGTTCCATGATATATCTGAAAAATCAAGCTATAGCTTGCAAAAGTTAACTGTATTTCAAAAGACAAGCATATACTGAGGGCAAAGGTCTGGTCTATTCACCTGGTTTCAAAGTACCATTAACCAGGCATTTGTACTGCCTGTGTCATATCCAGATACACAGAGAATTTAGGATTGCCCACCTTGTATCACAAGAAAGTATCTTGCATGTTGCCAGGATGGCACAAGTCTGAGCAAGGAGTGATCAACAAAAAAGAAGACTGAGAAGATGTCAATTACTGAAGTGTCAGGATGTTATTTTAATACCATCTGGTAAGTGCATTACAGCACGGAGTATACATGTTGCCTTTCCTGAAACAGAAGAACCCGTTCAATCAGCATCGTAATTCTGAGATTTACCTTAGCAGAAGATCAAATAATTCTCTATAATTATTCCTTGCTGCTCAGATAAGACAGTTTCGCCACTCACTCATTGTATGAGGTGCAGTGCTTTGATCACTGTACTCTTAAATGCAACACAATTTCATATGAGTGCCTGTCTCAGCCCCATGCCCTGGAACATTAGAGCTGGAATCTGCTTTTAATTTGATAGGATGTTTAAACAAGGCCATGTGCTGTCGCATGTGTTTAGCAACCAAATGTTTTCCCATGTAAAGAATAAATCCGCAGTCTTTCTTCAAAAACCAACAGGAAATCATGGTTTTGTTTGTGTTTTGTTTATAAAACAGAGATTCAAAAAAGCAAAGTGAAGAAAGAGATGTGTAGACTTTGGGAACAGCTTAAAAGGAACCAGCAAAAATATGCTTTTAATAAAAATAATCAGCTTTTCTTAATGGTTGTAATAATCTATTGTAAGTAACTTATATAACACAAGGCTTTCACTGTAGTCATTAGAACTTGGCAACTCATTTTTCAGCGTTTAAACATGAGAATGAGATGGGACTTCATCCAACATCCACTGTCATCAGTGGGAGTTCTTCCACTGACTTCTGTGGGCACTGGATCCGGCCCCTGCTCAGCAGGACATTTTCTTTCTGGGAAGAAAAAGCAATCTCTTTGGAAAGGTTTTCCTTTATGACATGGCCAATATAGCTATTTACTCTCTTTTCATTGTTTTGCAAAATCAAGCTGATGTTTTATAAAGAGAAGAAAGTACAGCTCAGGAAAAACAAGTATAGTTTTATAACACTTTTTTCTATTAACAGGAAGTGTTAAAAATACTGATGGAAAACATCTCATGTCATCTGACTTGTGTCAAGTTTTTCACTATAAGCACATATTGTTTCCATAACATAACTGAGGTATAATTAGACACATTATGGGAAAAATAACAAGTACATGTAGATATTTTATTGCTGCCATTATGTAATTAAAATATGCAAAAAGTGCACAGATGTGAAGCCACTGTTACGTATACTGATGCTGAAGAAACAAAGACTCTCTCATTTCTTCCAATGTCAAATGCAGAGCTTGTTGCACTGGCTTGAAAATGCAACATGTAACTTCTGGGTTTTGCACTCAATAACAAGGATTCATAGAATCATAGAATCATAGAATGGTTTCAGTTGGAAAGATTCATCCTTGTGTCTAGCAAATAACAGGGAGAATCTGTGTCACTAAGTGCAATTAAGAGCTATTCAGCATGTGGCTTGGGAAAGAAACTGAAGCAAAGTTCCTAGCAGCACAATATTAATCCTTTGATTTACAGCAGGACTTGGTTTTCCTCACTCTGTTCTTGAGGTGTCACAGTTTGACATGCCTCACAACCCAAACTATCCCTGGATACTGGTGGTGCAGTAACTACAGACCTGTTCCATTACAAAATCTGGTTAAAAATCAAAAAGACCTTTCAGACAGGATTATATGTCCTGTCCAAAGTCTTACAAACTATGTGGCAAGCAAAAGTACTTAAAGTTTCCAGCTTGCATGACCTTCCTCTTTCTGCTGCTATATGGAAGTTTCCCACATTGCACACAGGAAGTTGACAATGCAGTGAAATAGACTTTTCTCTCTCCAAAGTCCACTGGTATCTCAGTTGTCCTTATACTGCAATAACCTCAGACTAGAAACTCTCTTCTTTTAGTATATTGTATACACCATGCCTCATTCTGAATTGCCCTGATTTTGGTTTGCATTTTCAGGTGGTATCTTGATGACAAATGACATCACTTCCATAGGATAAACTAATGTGGCTTTCTGCAGAAGGCTTGTTTTATATTTAATGTGGCTTTCTGCAGAAGGACTTGTGTGAGTCCTTCCACTCACACCACCCACTTGTGGTAGCCACATGCAGAGAAATTTCAGCTTGCCTTCGCACCTTATTCCCCGTACTGCTAGGACAACCTCCCTGCGTCTGGGGACAGAGTATTTGGAGACGGAGGAGAAGTTTTGTATTCTGGCTCATTCTTCCCTATTGTCCAGAGCTGTCACTTGAGTTTGCCCCCTACATGGGCTGGGGGCAACCTCCAGAGAATAGAAGGGATGAGGAAAGTTGGTCAGCATTGAACTCAGGATGAATCCATGAGCTTACTGATCTGACGTGTAAGCAGGCCTGGCATAGCTAAGGTGTTTGAGCCTTCCTTGTAGCACCACCAAAGACCAAAATGAAGCTGGCTCATGGAGCATGCCAGCTTTTGCCCTACTGTAAGAGCTTTATCAGGTCTCTTCTTCTGCTGCTCCAGAGGAAGTCATAGGAGAGAGAAGCTGCTGTTGCCTCTCCTATTGCCACACCACTTGGCTTGGCCTTTCACTTTTACCAAAGGTCTTTCCTCCTGCTCTAAAGAGTTTCTCATCCATTTACATCCTCATGTTTTCTGGGAACATGATTTAGTCCTGGTTTTCTGATTGCTCTTAAAACAAGCAAACACAGGCTCTTGTTGCATATTTCAATCATTTCTAGAAAGTGCTTCAGCAGGTGTGCTTTTTTTTGCTTTTTAATATGAACTCAAAACAAAACTGTTTCTATATACAGATATTATAAAACTCTATCAACAATTTGAGTAATACAGGGTTGACTTAAAGTGAAAGCTCTGCACTGAAAGCAGGAAAATATTTATATTTTATATTGCAGTGTTTGTAATGAAATACTTTTAAAATATAATGCAAAATTCTTTCTACCATTCTGCCCTTTTTCTGCTATCCTTTTATGCTCTGGCTGTGCCAAGTGCGTAGAGTACTATACATTAACTACTTTACTTCAGACTCCTTTAAACAGCACTGCAGAGGTGTAAACATAGAAATCTGGTTCAAACAGTGATATTTTCATCAAGTTAACAGGCAGTTTAATTATACTAGGCACCAGTCTACAGGGATAAGGGCAAGCACTAGCTTTTGGCTGGGGATGATGTCTCATTTCTTTCTTTACGTCAAGGCCCATGCTAACCTGCCATTCCACTGCAGTACAAATCAGGAATGGAGCCTGACGTGTGTAAAAAAAAAAAAACAAGCAAACCAAAACCCCAAGCAAAATGAAACTCCATGTGCTGATGCCTTACTCTGACTCATACCCAGTTCTATGTTAAAATAATTTTTTTTTCTTCCTCCTTAGTGCAGATTAAGCAAAGAAGAATTTCAAGTTGAAGGAAGAAAAATTCAGAAGGAAGAAATCCCACAATGGACAACTTGTAAAAGTCCTGCAAATACTTACTAGTAAGTATGCACATGTGTGGGAGGCTACAAACACAGTTCTCTTTGTAGGCCTGGGATGTGAATCAGTGAGGCTATTCATGGCAGAGGTACCACAGCAAGTGTTTGCAGGACCCGTCCCTCTGTGTCTTCTCTTCTCCATTATCAGTTCCCCAAGCCCGTAAGTGTTACTAATGCACAGCAAAATGTAGCTCAGAGGGTGTTTAGTCGGGGAGATGAGTAGTTTCTTGTTCTCTGCTCACATGGAAGGAAAAGGGACAGAGCTAAAAGGCTAACGTAACAGCCTGCTCTTGGCATCGGCTGTCGCTAATTTTCTTTGGCGTGCTTTGACTACCTGTCTGAAAGGCTGCTGCAGTGCAGGAAGGAAATTTTTCAAGAGATTAAACTATTATTGTTTCCTGTGTGGCTGTCTTCGCTGTATATGAAAAAAAAGCTTTAAGGGCACTTGAAAAGAGATTTGTCTGAATAGCAAAGTTGTTGTGATTCATCCCCCGCCTCCCTCCTCAAAGAGTCGGTATTTGGCCAATTTCCTCAGGAAAGTGGCTGATTAGGGCCCATGGATTTATCCACAGCCTACATATGAGATGTCATAAAGGTGATTAATGGTGAACCCTCCATCATAGGAAGCTCAGAGTTTAGAAAAGCTATTTTCAAGGGCATGGAAGGAAAATAAGTCATTTGTATTTTTGCCAAAATGCTTCAATGTTTAAATGCCTCTTTGTGCTCCTGGCAATTAATGCTGCTGCCTATCAGAGGATAGTGTATTTTCTGATTTTACAAGTTTGTTTGAAAAATTGATTCAATGTGTTTCAGTGTTTACGTAAGAGGATATTGTGGAATTAAAATAAAATGTTTCCACAAGACCAGCGTTTGTTGCTATCCTTGAATCTAAGCATGATGTTGGAAGCTTTTTTATGACCCTTCCCAAGAAGTAGTTCACCTGGATTTTCCCCAGAAGGCAGTGCTATTATAGTGCAACTTGATGAGTGCTTTGGGAGATAATTACCTGCCCTGACAAAGAAAACCTGCCTTGAGACTTTGAGAGTTCACTAAAAGATCCAAAACATGAGACTTTTTTTATACTTCCCCTGTCTGACACATACTTCCTTTGTCCAATCCTTTTTCCCACTAATTTCAATCCTAGCCCTCACTACAGGAACTATGTGCCAACTCTCACATCTTCCTTTATTCTTTTTTTTTTGTTCTGCACCTAGTCCTCTGTGTAAGCATGCAGGGCAGTGTTTGTAAATGTCAGACATTGCAGGAAGTATGATTAATCACCTGTAGCATCAGGCAGGGCAGAAGATCAGGAAGGTGGGGAGCTCAATTCCACCACACACATTTGACAGACCTGTATCTTTCCACCTGAAGGTGGAAAGCACAATCCTGACCGAGTCTTAGGACCCTTGATCTAGGGCTGAGTATAGCGAAAGCAAACCCACAGCAGGTCTTCCACCATCATGTGGGACTGAAACTGCCTCTGAAAAACAGGACACCTGCAGCAATACTGTGCTGACTAGGATGATCTATAACAGCAGGACCAGCTTTCTACTGGAAAATAATCTTTGTAGATGAAAATCCTAACAAAGGCATTCAAAGAAATCCTCCAGAAGTACCTGGTTCTGGTATTAATAAGAGATCACAGACCAATGCAGGTGAGAAGACAGCATCCCCAGTCCACTCCTGGGGAAACATTTCTGGTACTCTTTCCTGGCATCTGCTGACAACAAAGCAGCTTTTTCTCACACAATCAAGTAAACACTTTATGCCAGGAATAGGATGGAGGAAACCAAATACATCTGGGCATTGTGCAACATTATGCAACATCTGTTAATAGTAACTAAATTTGGAAGACAACCTCCTGATGAACTGATTTCCCAGTTGCGTTTTGTAGAGGTATTCTGACCCAGTTTCCATCTCTTGAATGCTCCAGTGTTTTGTCCCTAGCCCTCCTTCCTCTCTTTATCACACTTCTTTTGCTCTATCACACTTTTTTGTTCTATCACACTTTTTAATGCTCCCATTATCACCAGCTTCTTCACTCCCTCCATTCCAGTCCTTGCACCCATTTCTCCTGCTCCTTCTCTCACAATTCCTAACCAGCATCTAAGTCTTTTCCCCTTTCTCTCTCTCAGGCTCTTGTAGCTCCACCTTGTCTCCTCATCTCACCCTCATTCCCAGATTCTCTGCTGTTTTCCAGGTCCTGCTGTCTTCTTACACCCACGACAGGGCAACTTGCACTCTCAGCACCACCAGAAATAACGCACAGCTCAAGCCAGTACCTCTACATTTGCCACTACTACTACATTTTTACATGTTAACCTGCCTCTGTGTTGTTGTTGTGAGCACCAGAGTGTTTTTAACACAGCCATTGCTTACTGAAATAACCAAGGAGTCATTCACAATTACTCGCGTGTACAAATTACCATTGGAGGTAACAGTTTTCCAAGTAACAAGAAAAAGGGCTTATTCTCCCCCAGCCACATTTCTTGCCTTTTCCAAATCTGCTGAAAAATGTTGAATTTTAAGAGAAAAATGCCTAAAAATATCACTGGACAGCACATGTTCTGGTATGACTAAGATGATCTTCCCTTCAGAATTCTTTTGCATACACCCAAACACCTGGGCTGGTCAGCAAAGCTGCATTTCAAGCTCTTCCATTATATTAACAGAATCACAGAATCACAGAATGTTAGGGATTGGAAGGGACCTCGAAAGATCATCTAGTCCAATCCCCCTGCCGGAGCAGGATTGCCTAGACCATATCACACAGGAACGTGTCCAGGCGGGTTTTGAATGTCTCCAGAGAAGGAGACTCCAAAACCTCTCTGGGCAGCCTGTTCCAGTGTTCGGTCACCCTCACCGTAAAGAAGTTTTTCCTCAAATTTAAGTGGAACCTCCTGTGTTCCAGCTTGCACCCATTGCCCCTTGTCCTGTCAAGGGATGTCACTGAGAAGAGCCTGGCTCCATCCTCATGACACTTGCCCTTTACATATTTATAAACATTAATGAGGTCACCCCTCAGTCTCCTCTTCTCTAAGCTAAAGAGACCCAGCTCCCTCAGCCTCTCCTCAGAAGGGAGATGTTCCACTCCCTTAATCATCTTCGTGGCTCTGCGCTGAACTCTCTCTAGCAGTTCCCTGTCCTTCTTGAACTGAGGGGCCCAGAACTGGACACAATATTCCAGATGCAGCCTCACCAGGGCAGAGTAGAGGGGGAGGAGAACCTCTCTTGACCTACTAACCACACCCCTTCTAATACACCCCAGGATGCCATTGGCCTTCTTGGCCACAAGGGCACACTGCTGGCTCATGGTCATCCTGCTGTCCACTAGGACCCCCAGGTCCCTTTCCCCTACGCTGCTCTCCAACAGCTCTGTCCCCAGCTTGTACTGGTACATGGGGTTGTTCTTGCCCAGATGCAGGACTCTACACTTGCCCTTGTTATATTTCATTAAATTTCTCCCCGCCCAACTCTCCAGCCTGTCTAGGTCTCTCTGGATGGCTGCGCAGCCTTCCGGTGTGTCCGCCACTCCTCCCAGTTTTGTGTCATCAGCGAACTTGCTGACAGTGCACTCTATTCCCTCATCCAAGTCATTAATGAATATATTAAACAGAACTGGTCCCAGAACCGACCCTTGAGGGACTCCACTAGACACAGGCCACCAACTGGACTCTGTCCCATTGACCACCACTCTCTGGCTTCTTTCCTTCAGCCACTTCACAATCCACCTCACTACCCGATCCTCCAGACCACACTTCCTCAGTTTAGCTGCGAGGATGCTGTGGGAGACAGTGTCAAACGCTTTACTGAAATCGAGATAGACCACATCCACAGCTTTACCATCATCTATCCACCGGGTTACGTCCTCATAAAAGGCTATCAAGTTGGTTAAGCATGACTTCCCCTTGGTGAAGCCATGTTGAGTGCCCCTAATGATCCCCCTATCCTTGATGTGCCTAGAGACAGCACCAAGGACAAGTTGTTCCATCACCTTTCCGGGGATGGAGGTGAGGCTGACCGGTCTATAGTTACGCGGGTCCTCCTTCTTGCCCTTTTTGAAGACTGGAGTGACATTCGCTTTCCTCCAGTCCTCAGGCACCTCTCCCGTTGCCCACGACTTAGCAAAGATGATGGAGAGTGGCCTAGCAATGACTTCTGCCAGCTCCCTCAGCACCTGCAGATGCATCCCATCAGGGCCCATGGATTTATGGACGTCCAGATTGCTTAATTGGTCCCTGACCCAGCCCTCATCTACCAAGACAGATTCC